>NC_033800.1:21659812-21673877 GCF_001876935.1 Asparagus officinalis
TACTCTTTTTGGTCTTGGCTCCTACTACAATTGACCGATGAGATTAATTCAAAATGTAATAAACTTTTTTCCCCTTCCTTTTATGATAAAATACAGCCAGAAATCATCAAGTCCGGACCCTGCAACTACAAGCAATTATCCTCCACCTAGACCACCACAAGCACCACCACCAACAACAACAACGGGTGGAGGAGGACAAGGGGTGATGTTAGAAGATAACTCTTGGCTTGCAAGTCTGGCCACTGGTGATGCTTCGCACTTAACTGTGACAAGACCTCTCCATCAACAAATTTCATCATCTGTGACATTATAGTATTAATATCAAAACTGATATGAAAATTAGTACCAATATGACATTATAGTAACAAATTTCATCATCTGTGGTTCGACACCGGATTCCTCCATGAAACGGGTGAAAGATTTGGCCTTTTCGGAGCTTACCCTGCTTGCAGAGGACGTTGATCATGATGTTGAAGGTGTGGACGGTGGATCGGATCCGGGCGCGGAACATCTCGGCGTAGACGATCCAGGCCTTGTCGAGTTGCTTGAGCTTGACGAAGGAGGAGAGCAGGCGGTAGCAGGAGTCGGTTTGGGGGAGGATTTGGGATCTGAGCATGAGGCGGAAGAGGGCTAGGGCTCGGTTAGGTTTTTGGGAGGAGATCAGGGCTTTGAGGAGGTCGTCATCGGCGGAAGGGAGATCGGAGGGCGGGAATTCGAAGGCGGAGGTGATGAGGGAGGTGAGATGGTCGATGGCGGTGGCGGCGGTCGGCGGAGGAGGAGGTGGCGCGAGGCGGCGGAGGTCGCGGCGGGGTAGGAGACGGTAGGACGCCATTGATGGAGGAGGGGGAGGTTTAAGATTAGGGTTTTATTAGGACTAGCGATAATGGCGGAGGTGATGAGGGAGGAGATGGGTTTGTTGGAAGAGAAGGAGAGATCTGGAGAAGGAGATGGGTAATTTGGGGATATATTCCCTTGGGAATTGTAATTGGGGCTGAATCATACTGAGTTCTCATTTTTGGGTCTAATACACATGAAAAATAATACAGGGGGCTGGGACACATTGTATTTCCATTTTTGGGGCCTTGAAGCAATTTTTCCATTTATCTTTAAGAAAACCCCTACCGCTTAAACCATCCATTTTAATTAATAGGTGGGGTGGGATATAGGGGGGGGGGATACTGTTCTCTTCATTTCATAATATAGCAAAAAGAGAT
Source organism: Asparagus officinalis (assembly GCF_001876935.1). Taxonomy (NCBI): domain Eukaryota; kingdom Viridiplantae; phylum Streptophyta; class Magnoliopsida; order Asparagales; family Asparagaceae; genus Asparagus; species Asparagus officinalis. The sequence goes on from NC_033800.1 coordinate 21,661,027, forward strand.
ACTTATGATTTGTAAGTTATAGTCTACAAAGAAATATAATCAATCATCACTCATATTACAATTTGGTAGCTTAACATATTTGAAAGGCATATCATACTCATTTTAAAAGCACGAGGCCAGGAAAAACCTTTCATGGTCAATATTACCCTTCACTATTTTGAATATTCATTTAAATCTTAATCTATTCTAATTTTAATCATATCTTATCTAATTCCCGTCAACTATCTACAGCTCAATAATTAAAAAAAGTTAGTTTAAATATTTTATTTAAATCTTAATCTATCCAAATGCTAATTATATCTTATATTAACTCTATATTAACTATATATAGCTCAACAATTTAGAAAAAAAATAAGATTAAGAAATTATATGCGGAGAACATATTATAATACATGAAGTATTAAAAAAACCAAACGTTTCAAAAATTGCATATAATAGCCTTAAAAGTTTAAATTTACACAAAACACATTTACTTTTTAAAACTTAAAAACAAACATGAAATCTAAAAATTTAAAATTTGTAATTAACACCCTCAATATTTATAAAATTGTAGAAATAACCTCAAAAAATCAAATTACAAAAAAACATCCTAAAATTCAAAGATTTCAAAACTTAGAAACAATATAGATGGATTCTAAGGATTACCATTAAGCACTTAAAAATTTAAAATTTATAAAAAATAACCTCAAAGTTATAAAAATTACAAAAACTCCCTCAAAAATAAAAAATTACAAAAAATCTTGAAATTTCAAAACTTATAACTGGTACACATCAAATTTAGAAATTATCAGTAGATCATTGAAATTTTGATTTTTTTTAAAAAACAACCCAAAATTTTAGTAATTGTAAAATATCTTTAAATTTTTATAGTTACAAGAAACCTTCTAACATTTAAAAACTTACTACCAACACATGAAACATGAATTATAAGCACCCAACTTACAACTTAAATTTTTTATAAAATACTATCAAAGTTTAAAAATTATAAAGCACACCCTCAAAAGTTAAAAATCACAAAAAAACTAAAATTTGGCAAAGAAAATAGGAAATAGTTGATATTATAACATTAAGATATATAAATTTAACTTTCAATTTAAAATTTATCATATTTTCAATATCTAAAAGTAGTCTAAGTTGATGCCGGTAAAAAATAACAATTTCAATAGATTAACATTATCCAGTTAAGGAATGAGAATTTAAAAATATATGATAGATTAAAAGTTAACATTACCGTATAAATTCAAGGAACTGCATAAAATTTTACTAATAACATTCATTGATAGAAGACAAATTAATAAAAGACTACAATATAATAGGTTAGCATTAATTGATTATAATGTATAAACATTTATCTCTAATGTTGATAAGATTTATAGGGTAAAAAAATACAAGGAGTTATATATGGAGAAACTATCAAAAAGTTTAGAGATATCATTTAAAAGAACTAAGTTGTTTTCATTTCAGATGGAAAAGTGAAGGAAATAAACTTAAAATTCGGAAACATTCATGAATCACTTGAATTGATATCGATAAAAGGCATATCTAACAAAGAAGCACTGACCGAGTTCCCCTTGAAGAAGATATTGAACAATTTTGTCCTAATTAAAAAAAGTATTCTTCATGAAAGATAGAACAAAAATTAGTAAGTATTTATAAATTTTCATATTTTATTCTTGAAATACTAAAGAAATCATAAACTTAATATAAAATTATATATAAATAATTTTATAATAGAAACTAAAGTGAAGCCATTGATCAACTATATTACGAGATATAATAAGCTAGATAAGATGAGGAAAATCACTATAATTGACAAAAAGTATGCACATAATACTTAGTTACCATAGCGTAGGTAAAAAAAATTAAAATTGATATTTTTCTTTTTTCTATATAGTGGCACGATCCTGCAAGTAGCCTTATTTGGGGATATGACTATCAACGAATGATCAATTTTTAGGGACACGATCAAAGATAAGATTGTAATAATACTGTCAGATTTCAAGATCTTTAAATATGAAGGTAAAATATTTTACAATTAAAATTCTTATTAAAGACCACTAAACATAAAATTCACATTATATCTGTCTCAAATTTGTAGGAAAGATATGTATGTCATCGTAAATTGTGTTAATAATATATATCAATCCAAAGATACAACTTATTGAAGAAAAAAGAGAATGATAAGTAAACCAAGCAAACAACCATATAACACGATAAAGAAAAAATATTACACTTTAAAGCTAATATGTAGGGTTCATTCAGAACAAGCTGCTACAACAAAAGCATCTCTATCAAGGCTCATTATAAAAACAAAACAAATTTAAATTATTGAATATGTTATAGAATAACTTAATTTTTTGAGGAAAATCAGAAATCTTTAGAAGAGATTTTCTATTTTAATATTTTAATATGGTTATGTGGATGCTTTTATCATATAGAAGTGTACTAGAGTTAGTATTAATCTTTATTTTATGATTTTTCTGAAGTCTATCAATGATTAGCAACAAAATTTATATTCTTTTTAGTTTCATCTTGGTTTATTGGCTTTAATTATTCATCCTTTTTTTATAACACTATTTCTTCAAGTGGTTTTCACTTTTACAACATTATACATTCTCAAGTCAAACTTGGTTTCATGTCGATCCAAATAATGTGCAAATTCAAATTAGCTTTAGATTATATATATTTTTTGTCAATTCAATTATTAACGTAAAAATTTTTAATTTAGTGTAGCCCATTAAAACAAACATTAAAGAAAATAAATAATCATAATACTAAAGTTTAAAGACATAAGTGAGCAAAAACAATCAAAGTGAAATTGAGTAACAACTTTTAGTAGAGAAATAAATCAAAAATACTTGATTATAGTATTTAATCACGTGCAATCCATTGCACGTGCATAAAACCTAGTAAACCAACATTTATAAACCAAAAAAATAAAAACAATATGTACGAGCACACTGTGTTAATACTTATTTTTAGTAATATATAACACACTCATGAAAGTTAATTTGAGAAATTTCATTGGTTTATCTTCTTCTTTTTATCATAACATACGGCATTTACTTTTAGTCTTATTTGTTTTCCTTATATTTGTCTTACCAAATATGCAATCATATTAACACGTAATTTTTTTCTCAGTGAATTATGTCCATATTTGCATCCATATGTGTAACTAACATGATATTAATTGGGCATCAAAACAGTATCAATGGGGCTTTGAACTTTGTACACTGATTCAAGAATTTATTTCTTTTAATGCGCATAATAAAATGATGTAGATCAGATCCAAGGATCGAAAAGTGACATCACCAGTGAAGTAGTAGATTCCAGAAGGGCCGGTTCTCAGACTTCGAATCCAATTGCGAGGGTGGAAGGGAAGAACATCACCCCGAAAAAGGAAAAAAAAAGAAAAAAGAAAAACTCCGAACTGGCTACATTTTCTCGAAGCGCAGAAGATTCCTGCTGATGAGACTTCGCGCGTGAAATATGATGCGCTCCTAGTAAATTACAAAATAACCAATGCTCGCTCGCTGCATTTCTCTCCGCTTCCTCTCCTCCTCAAATCTACCCGCTCATCTACCCGCCGCCACCCCAGACTTCATCTCTCTACTCACCCGCTGCTCCACCTTCAACCACGTAACCCAAACCCACGCCTTCGCAATCCCCCGCGGCCTCGATCGAGACAACCTCCTGCTCTCCAAGTTCATCTCCGCTTGCTCCCTCTTGGGTTTCAGAGACTACGCCTATTCAATCTTCAGACACCAACAACAGCCCAATGTCTATCTATTCAACACCGTGATCAAAATCTTGTCCCAATCTGAATCAGCTAGAGGCGCCATTGTGTTGTTTAAGGAAATTCAGCAAGTGGGTCTTCGGCCTGATACCTATTCCTTCCCTTTCGTGCTCAGGGCGGTTGCTAGCCTATCGAGTCTCGAGTTGGGTAAACAGATTCATAGTCAGATTCTAAGACACGGGTTGTCATCAGATATCCACGTATCGACTGGTTTGGTTCATATGTATTCAAACTGTGGGAGTGTCGATGATGCCCGTGTTGTGTTTGATGGAACGACTCACAGAGATGTTGTTCTCTGGAACGCGATGGTTGCTGGCTATGCCCGTGTTGGAGATGTTGATGGTGCATGTGGACTATTTGATCGGATGCACGAAAGAAATGTGGTATCTTGGACTACGGTGATTGCTGGGTATTCCCAAATGAATCGTCCAGATGAGGCGATTGGAGTTTTTAGGAGGATGCAGGTTGAAGATAGCATCGAACCAGATGAGATTGCGTTGTTGGCTGTGCTCTCGGCTTGTGCTCAGTTGGGTGCCTTGGATTTGGGGGAATGGATTCATGGGTTTATTGATAGGAAAAGGTTATATAAAATTGTTCCGCTGATGAATGCTCTCATTGACATGTATGCCAAATCGGGTAATATAGAAAAAGCACTTGAGGTTTTCGAGAACATGAAGAATAAGAGCGTGGTTACTTGGACGACGATGATTGCAGGATTTGCTTTACATGGGCTTGGCAATGAAGCTCTCGACATGTTCAATAGGATGGAAAAGGAGAGTGTTAAGCCTAATGATGTTACTTTTCTAGCCATTTTATCCGCTTGTAGTCATATTGGACAAACCAATTTGGGCAAATGGTACTTCGAACGGATGAGCTCTCATTATCATATTAAACCGAAAATTGAGCATTATGGATGCATGGTTGATCTCCTCGGTCGTGCTGGATGTCTAATAGAGGCTCACGCTTTAATCAAGGAGATGCCTTTTGAAGCAAATGCCGCAATATGGGGAGCTCTTCTGGCTTCTGCGAGAATGCGTGGAGATGTTGAGATGGGAGAGCTTGCCTTGAGACATCTCGTTGAGGTTGAGCCTCATAACAGCGCTAATTATACTCTTTTGTCTAATATTTATGCAGCATATGAGTAAAGGTTCCGGGAGGGAGTTCTATTGAAATAGATGGGAGGGTCCATGAGTTTACTTCGAGAGATGGTGCACATCCTTGTTTTGAAAGGATATATGAAGTTCTTTGTGAGGTGAAAGAACACTTGAAATTGATTGGAGATTTTCCTGTACTTATTGGTACTGCTTGAATTTGAAGGACAAATTCTACATAGATTGAGGAAAACATTCATGAACAGAGGAGACTGCAAAAGCCGCTCGAAAACAAAGATCTATATAGACTGTGAATTCCAGGTATACGAGGATTACATACACCTCAATTTTTAAAAGGACACCCTACATAGTTTAGCCTTCAGAAAGTTACCTTGATACACATACACAGAGGCGCGCAAGCGCGCACAGATTTCTTAACTAATTCACACCATCCCCACTCAAACTGTTATTTGATTCATCTGTTCCAGGTCTTGATGCATTTCATATCTAGCATCACGAAACTGGTAGGCCCAAGGAGTATGCGAAACTTAACAACTACAACTAGCTCAGAAGTTCTGTTGTATATTTTGCTCTAGTGTTTAGCTTGCTTTTAAGGACTTAGTGTGATTGTTCAGGCTTATATACTATAATAGCATTAAAGTTTTGTGTTTTGATTTTTGATTTTAATTTAGTTAGACTTGTGATTTTGTTTTTCTTTTTCATCAAAGTTGTCCCGTAAGTATCAGCCTGGGGGTTGCTGTACAGATAACAAATGAAAATTTCTATTATCATAATACTTACTTTTACATGTCTTTAAATCTATTATGCACATCTCCTGTTTGTATAGATGAGCACATATCAAATAAACCTAGTGAATACTTTTGACTGTAACACAATCCCCTGGCAATGCAAGAGCCTATCCCTTCGTGTTCACATCCACTCGAAGTAGCATTTCTCATCCGTCTGCCTGTACCACGAATTGGAACATACCATGAGATAACTATTCTTTTTGAAGTGCTTCAATTTATGTCTATCTTCTTCAAAAAATAATACAATAGATAATATATGCACAAGCAAGATGTAAAATCATCTAGGAAGAAAATAGTCGCTTTGAGATATCCATAGTAAAAAGTTCCACCGTAAATAAGACATATTCTCATCTCGGAGAAAGTAAGTACATATTTCCATTGGTACTTAGTGTATGATAGATCATTGAGTTGTGGATTTTCTCCAGTTCGAACTAAGAATGAGTTATACTAAGACCATACGATTAACTTACGTAACATATTATTACATAACCATAAACACCAAGCTTTGTTGAATTCCATTCAACAAGCATTCCTGTTGCGGACTAGGAGCACATCCCTTCAATTTTCTAAATCTTTAACCAACTGTTAACCTTATCACTTTAAACCGTCAGATTTCTGTAGGTTAGATATGGGCACACCTGGATGTATTAAGGATGCGTCATTGTTCTCAACAAATGTTGTCGTCAGATGTTTATAACATTACCGACACTTACATATAAAGAACACATAGTATATGGTATAGTAAGATACCAGTAAATCCATATGTGCATACATACTTGTCTTAAAGTTTTAGGACATGTTTGCATCCTGTGGTCTGACTTTCTGATGTCTGGCTTTGTAAACACTCCTTTGATGAAATTGTCTAAAATTACAAATTTTCTTGTAACATCCCATAGAACTCTACCTATGTAATGTATGGCAGAAAATTGTTAAAGTTGCTCGTATGACATATTATATGTAGATCCAACAGACAATCTTAAGCTTGCTCTTGCTGATTCTTATGCCAGAAATTTGAATCAAACATTTGCTTCCACGGGGGGATATTGGGGGAGTGAGATTTTGCGGTACGATGGGAACACAGTTTGTTCCTAATTCACATCTGAAGGGTGAAGGCACAATTTGTTTCTAACCTACTGCATTCCTTAATTTACAATAACATTTGAATGCTTTTCTAAAAGAAGAATAAAAGGAAAAGAAGAACTTTTGTGTGGAGTAATCATGTAAAACCTAGTCCTATGTTGACGGATCAACACAAATGCTAGCATCTTATAATGTTAAGCCCTGGAAGAAGTCATCCTCAAATCCTAATCTGCGAATCCCCAATCCTAAAAGAGCAATAGCCCATATCAATCGAACAGTATGCCCAAGTAGCTGGCTTGCCCCTGGAAAGGAAAAAAAGAAAAAGAAAAAGGAAAAAAGAAATGGAACACAATGTCAGGTAAAGTTTCAGTAGAGGTTGATGATCGATGCTACATTTTCTGGACAAACTGTTTAGAACTAGTCAATTTAGATAATAGCAGATTTGTGATCACTAAAATATGTAGCTTCCAATAGAACAAATTATGAATGGTTGTTTATGTATCAAACCTGATGTAGACGAAGGGAAATTGTTACAAGGGAAGCCGTTTCAAGGCTGTTTTTCATGTAGAAGATTCTCCAGAAAACCACCAAGTTACCAACACGATGTGATTGAGAATATATTCCGATATATTATTTTGGGTATAGATTTAGTTTAAAATAAATATTTTATCTATGTAGTCAGCATGTATCTGCTAATCATCGTCATAAATAAATGGCTATTCAGAGGAAATATCTGTAAAAGTATAGGTCGTTGAAAGTGTGATGAATTACTTTCGTTTTTGTCATTAATGAAGCATAGAATGACTCATGTAGTTACTGTGCTAAGTTGGTTCTAGTATTCATTTGCTGAAATAAAACTTATCTTTTAGAGCTAAAGATACTGGGCAAAATCTAGTTGCTAAGTTTGGTCTCAAGTTTCAACAAACTGAGAAAACAATCAAGTACTGGATCTACTTCTGAATTTGATAAGTTCATCAAATAGTAACTATTTTAGATGTAAACTTATGTTAAGACAGTCCCACTTTTTTGAAGTATCTTCATCCTTTGTTGTGTTATTTGACTAGGCATTGTGCTGTCTTATCAAGTTATGTTTTCTTGAGTGGTTAGTTAAAGCATACTCCTAAAGTGCTGTTTTATTAAATTCTAGAATTTAATTCATGTTTTTTCATGAGCTTGCTGTAATAACTATAGTCAGGGAGTTACCCTTCGCATGTTTTCCCTCTTCGGAGTTGGCAACAGTTACTGCTGAATCTCCCAGAGCTACAAACTTCTGAACAAGTTTTGCTTTATCTTCCGCCGTTAGCAATTTTCTTCTACATCTCATGGAGAACAGGCGAGTTTCCTCATTATCTATGTTGTGATCTTTAGAGCTACTTGAATCCTCATTGTAGCCATTGAGTAACATTGCCATTTCTTTGGTTACAGGAGTTCCTCTTTCTGCTAGAGCACTTTCACTACCAGACTCAATTTCCTCACAAGTGTTAATACACTCTTGTTTGTTTTCATGTATGCATTCGAACCTTTGATATCCTTGATCTGAATCATTTTTCTGAAGATGCTTTTTACTTGCTACATCTGATGATGAACTGTCGGTGATAGGTGTGTCCTTGTGAGGCTCTCCTTTAATCATGGATTCATCAAAGTTCTTATTTGTCTTGTATAACCTTAGCTCTTCTCTGAAATCATTTAGATTTTCGTTGGCATCCGGACTTGAGTTTTTTGCATCAGTAGGAATAGCAAGCACTTGTTTGTACGAACTATTCTGTTCTTTCATTTGTAACTGAAGCCAATTATCAAGAACCAAATTGTTCTCATACTCTAATTTGTTTGTCTGACCGTCTTCTGACTCATGGGAATTTTCATCTGAAAAAGAAGACTTTGAATCTCTGGGGGATTTCTCTGGTTCTGGGAAGATAACCTTTTTGATCTGATACTCAGATGTTTCTCGACTCCATTCAGTTCCATCATTTGCACTGTAGTTCCAGTTGAAGATGCTAATTGAGGGCATACTAAATTCTGAGCCATGTTCAGACTGCCAATCCACACCCTTAGTTTGGTAAGTCACAGATTCAGCATAAACTGATGAAGGCCTTCGCTGCTTTGGAGGAATCTGTGGCTTCCTGCTGCTATTCCAAGAGATCGGCTGATTAGTGCCTGTTTTTCTTCGACTGCAGATTGTGGGTCTCATGAATCTTGGTAAGTCTGCTGGAGCTCTTGTTGAACCTTTGGCTCTCTTTATCTTGTCCTTCCCATTAGGCTGAATACTTTCGATGGATAGATGGGAGGTTTCAACATTTCCTTCACTTTCTGGCTCAGGTCCTGTTAACTGCTTTAGTCTCTTAGTAAGCCTCTCAATATTCTTTTTAACATCTTGTCGTTCACTTTCAAAATTTTGAACCTTTTGCAGCAGTTCAGTCATTGCAAGTTCTTTTTTAGCTCTCATTTCCTGTTTCTGATAACTGGTTAGAATGGAGTAAAGAAGTAGTGCTATTTATGAAAAATGATTTGCTTTTGTTTACAATATGAACCTTATATACACTAATACGAGATCCTATAACTTACAAAGAAAGTCATTGAATCGCATATTGCCTAAGATAATTTATTTAAGGGCGTCTATCTGCAACAATAAATCTAGAGGGGTAGTAAGTTCAAAGCAATGGTACTACAGGGGTTCTATCCACGATTAACCCTTCCTTTAATGGTTAGAATAATTTTGCGTAGTTTCATCTGTTACAATTGTTCTATAGAATATAGTAATACACAATAATATGCTGCAAAAGGAAATGCTTACATACCGTTGCTTCTTCACTCCCAAGATGGATGCTTCTAACTCTTGTTGCAAAACTAAGGGAACATATGGTTTCACACATATCTTCTTCTTTGGGGCTCACATGGACAAGCATCAAGGATTTTGAATCTGATCCTGAAACCATGTATAGTGATACCTGAAACTTCAGTTGCTACCAAATATTTTATAGGAATAAACAAGAAAGATATTGTTCAGAGAAATAGCAGACTTACCAAGGGAATCTCTGAGAACTTGTGTAAGCTTACTATTCCTGCGAAATGTGGGAAACCCAAATTATTTGCTTTTTGGAGGGACACAATTAATTTCTACCTAAAAGTTTCCATTAAAAGTACCTGTAAGGAACATGAGGCTTTCTACTTTGGAGTGCACTAATAACATCCCCAAGGGCTGAAAGTGATAGATTTATTGCCTTCCCCTCTTCGAGTCTTCTCCCGCTTGCCTGTGTCTTTAACAGTCGTTCACTTCCACCTAAATCAACCATCCATATCTTATTTGTATCCCTACATCTCGCTGATGCTCCGCAACCAGTTACAGATATTCGGATAAGGCTGTCCTGGGCATAGATTAGCAAAATTTATCATTTTATTCTAATTGCTTATATTTTTTTGCCTTTATTTCTTTCCTCTTTTCTTAGATTGCTATAGTCAGGGTATTATTAAAAGTCTACACTAGACGCACAAACAGTTACCAGTGAGATCTGCTTGATGTAGAATTAGACATGGTTGGAGCTGTTGATCTAAAATGGTTGCCGAATTTATATAACTTCTTCACTTCCTTGAAATTGTTCACTTTGACAGCAGTAAGATTTTCGATCTCTATGCCACCATTAGGATCTGTTTGGATTGAAAGGCTGTTTGAAGAAAATTACATGAATAATTAATCTCTAAACAAGAGTGTCAATCAAAACCTAATGTGGAAAAAATTGAAATATAAAAGCACAACTAATTATTGGTTATAATCTAGTTGAGTAGATATATTCACTTGCTTGCCATTGGAAGATGAGGCAGAAGATAGAGGGTATTCCAGTATACTATATGCAAAGTATTAGAATTACAAGTACTAAAGTGCATCTGGGAGATAGCCAATGAACAGATTCTAGTTAATGTATTCCACATAGGTTGCCCTTTATAGATTAATGAAGGAGAAAACAGATTCATGTTTTGACCCCATAGATCTGGGAGATGAGTGTTGCCATTATTGTTGTTTGGTGATGGACCAGAAATACAACGTGGCTAATTTTAAAAACCAAGCTGTTGCAAGAATAGATAACGAAACTGTTTTTTATCATCAACAAAAAGATGAAACTTTACCAAGGTACTTTAGGAATCCTTAGCTTCACACTCCGAGGAACAAGTAAATCCCGTAGGCCTCCCAAATATATCTCAAGCATACTGAAAGTAAACTGGAGTTTGTAATTGCTTTCTAATGCTTGGTCAAACAAGGCTTCAATTCCTCGAGGCACAACACCAGGGGAGTTTGGTATGCCTTCCTAAATTATGCAAACAACAACATGCAGAAAAATATGGCTTTTCTATTTCAGCAAGTTATATTTTACTCTGCGATCAAGTCATTTTAGACATATTTGCGAGATGAAAACATACCATAGTATAAGTTTTACCCGTGCCTGTTTGTCCATAAGCAAATATGCAAACATTATATCCATCCAATGCAGATTTTATCACTGGCTCTATTTCAAGAAAAACTTCATCTGCAAAAATTTTAAAGCTTAGATTTAATTATCTCATATGTTTAGGCTCTAGTGTTATATATTTCAAATGATGAATTAAGAGACACATACCTTGTGTTGAGTGTGGGTGGAAAACCTTATCGAAAGTATATTGTTTGGTCTTCTTGTCAGTAATATTCAGAAACACAGTGCTTGAATCTGAAGACGCTACTGGTCTTCGGTTACTATATGGCTCATCTCCTAATAGTGGTCGTATCCGACAAAATACACGAATATTCCCTGCAAAAAAAAAAGAGCAAAGTTTGAATTCTTATAGTTACTAACTGGTCATGAATTTTATAATTGAATTGAGATAGTTGTTATCTGACCTTTCAGATCCAAGTACTCATTTAGCGCTTGCCTCCTTCCTATGTTCAACTTGTTGACCCGAGCATTTAGTAAATTGATATCACCTGTCACCAAACAAAAGGGTAATGTTTCTTGATTCTCAACAATAAAGCGGAAAGATGAAGTAACAGAGGGAATGTACCTTGAATCTTTGAAATAGCTTCATATTTCTCAGTCTCAGTTTTTTCTGATTCTGAGCAACTCATTTGAGAACCACCATCTATCCTGAGAGATGTCACATTGCTTATTATTCGACGAACAGATTCGACCCAGTTGGGAGTCAAGTCTTTCTTGAATCCTAGAAGTGAATGTATGGACTCTGGCAAGCTTTGAATTGATTGTCTTGGATAGTCTCTTTTCAAGAACTCATCCATAGTAGTCGCAAATAGAAGTATCCTATCAAGCTGAACTTCTAATCCCCTGAAACTTAAAGAAACAGTGAAGATTTAGTTTTACTTCTCTTGTGTTTAACTTCTGCAGGAGAACGCAGATATAAAAGAGATATGAGGTGAAGGAGAGAATCTGACCTGAAGTTTGTGAGATCAGCTGAAAAATTCCAGCTTTGCTTGTACAGTATCTTATAAAGATAAGATAGTTGAACCACTTCCACAGCTCCATCCAAAATCTACACTGTACTTAAAGCCAACCTTGAAGAAGCCAAAGTAACCCTCAAAGAAAAGGTCAGTTTTCTATTCAAAGGCACTCAACTGATTTTGTTTTCTTCTTATTTTTTTTTCTCAGTCAAAATTCAGAAAGGCTGAAGACTACGGGGCCAGTGAGAAGCAAGAAAAGCCTGGAGCGCATTAATAATTAAATACAAGTTGAGACATCATCAGTAGTTTTGATGTTGAGGACAGGGAAATAATGGCTCTCATTTCAATCAGAAGGTGATATCAGCAGCTTGGTTGGAAAATGGTCTGCTACCAACTGTAATCTTTTGATAAATCCGTTGCTGTATATTTTTGCCCATTCCTGTTCTAGAAATTTGGAAAACTTTGGCATTTTGGAAATGGAGAGCACTGAAAGAAGAGCAGCTCTACTTCATGTGTACCTAGAAAGATACAAGAGAGGAGTGAGAAAGGGATGCATAACTTAGAGATGCTTTCTTCTTGGATAGAGAATCTAGTTGAATAAATTAGGGTAAATTTATAACAGCCCCAAAACTTAGAGCCGTTTTCCAAGAATTTCCCAC
>NC_033800.1:21673895-21682744 GCF_001876935.1 Asparagus officinalis
CTTGGCAAACCTGTCAAATTTGAGCTAGGATTGATCATGACTCGGTTTTGAGGTAAACTTTCTTGTTTTGGCGGTTACAAAAAAAAGTCTCATTTATGGCTTAATAGAAACTTGGCCAAAGATAGCCCTGTTTTTATTAATAAAAACAATTGGACCAGGTTCGGTCTTGACCCAGTTTTAAGGGTTTGTCAAACACAATCTATATCTCCCTAGTTTTTCTCGCAAACCCCTAACTTTATTTTTCTTGATGCATAGGTTTAGGTTGGAGCGCTCCTTCCTTGGTTCTTTCCTCTTTTTTATTTTTATTTTTAATTTCAATCTTATATGTTCTTCGCTGACATTGCTTCTAATGTTAGACATAATGAAACTTCTTGATTAAATTTTCAAGATGGTTTCCTCATCCTAGCCTAGCCCATTTAAGTGAAGATGGTTTAGGCACTGTTTGGCAACCAAAAAAAGTGTCTTATCTAAGAGCTTGTGTCTTATTGACTTGGTCAATAAGCTAGTAGAGTTGTTTGGTGACCAAAAATAGGAGGATATTATTTTGAAGATTGTGTCTTTTGCAAGTAGCTTTTGGAAAGCTATCTCTACTGCTGCAACTAACTACGAGATTATAGCTGAAAGCTGTAAAGCTAGCTGAAAGCTGTGAAATTGTAGCTGAAAGCTGTTAGCTGTGTAGCTAGCTGATTGACTAGAGCTGTTTGGCAAAAGCAGCTGTACAACTAGCTTAAATTTGTTAAATGACTAAAAAAGACATGCAATATTATTGATATAAAATTAGAATTATTAGGGACAAAAACGAGAAAAAAATTTGGCAGCTCCTTCCCAAAGACAAACGCTACTTGAGATAGCTTTCCAAAAGCTACTTGCAAAAGACACAATCTCCAAAATAATCTCATCCTATTTTTTGTCACCAAACAGCTCTACTAGCTTATTGACCAAGTCAATAAGACACAAGCTCTTAGATAAGACACTTTTTTGGTTGTCAAACAGAGCCTAACGCTACTGCTGCAACTAACTACGAGATTATTGATAGATCTCTACTGCTGCAACTAACTACGGACATGATTAGGGGGTATTTGGCAATCTGAAAGTGAATTTAAAATATGTAAGTTACTTTTTTTTGCAAATAACTTTTACATCCATGTCAGCACGCAAGTGAAATACAGTGTTTGTTTAAAAAATTAAATTAGTATCGAAAGTACAATGTGAAGATGACGTGGCAAAATAAGATTAATTAGAAAGTATAATTAAAATTATTTAATTAAATTAGTTATATTTTTATCACCTTCATGTGACTTCACCACTTTTTTAGGAGAAGTCAATATTGCATTAAATTATATGTAACAATTTTTTTGCATCTCACTTTCATAACCACTTACATAAAAATAAACACTTTAATTGTTAAATAAAAGTAATTTTCTCACTTTTATCTTTCACTTGCATGCAAACAAACACCCCCTTATGGTCCAAGACGGACACCGTTAACGTTGGGTGCTTCGTGTGAAATGCTCGATATTTAGTGGGAAAAACAAAGATGAATGGGCTACATGGAAATAACCCAAAGGTTTGAGGGGTTTTCAGAAATTTACCATAAAATTATACCCATCATGTGATTCTTCAAACTAATGACTTTTTGGGCAGGCATTTGTTTATGGCATAATGAAGTAGTCTGCTAACTGAAATCATTCTTAGGTTGATGTCTGCTTGCAATCTTGCCAGCTATTATATTATAATGGTCCATATATTCTTTCATAATTGTGGCTATGTCTGTCTATTAAAGTCCGTGTGGCTGCAATATTAAACTGTGAATAATGACCAAATCTACTACTAACCCAAAATGCCCTCTCATAACTCATACCTGCTACCCACACGATGACACGAACAAGATTGAGAACTGTTCTTCCTTATATCACGGAGTTAAGAATGATTGATAACTGATTTTGGTTTATAAAATTTCAATTGAGCTTTCATCTTCAATATTTATCTGCTTCTCTGTGTAGAAGAGTTCAAAGTTTCTCATTACTTTTTAGGAGATTGAAATTAGGGGATGTTAGTATAAAAATATAACCATAAACTCTCACCATACTTTCGTTCCGGTGTAATAGTTAGAGAAACTTTAAGATTGTAGACTGTCTAAAAGTTATTGCAGATAGCTTATTCCCATCAAACACTGATGATGGAAGTTACAATCTGACAACTTTCAGAAGGCTACTATTGGAAACTTTCAGGTAGAACGATGAAGGTTACAATGTGACGACATTCATAACAATCGATGAAAAAGCTCTAATTCAACAGCCTTCACAATCAACATCGGGAGTTACAATCTGATGACTCTCACATTTTTAAAGAGCCAAGACGAAGATTACAAGATGACGGTCTTTATAACGCTCTAGCAAAAGAGACTACAAATTCACGGTCTCTTCAAATCCAGACGTAGAACTCACCTTTGCGTTCCAGATTCAAAACGTAGAGCTCGTGGCCGCGTTCCCAGAACAAAACGCAGAGGTCCTCCCTGCATTGCAACACCAAAATACGGAGGTCCTCCACGTGTGTCAGCAACAAAACGCAGAGCAGAGGTCCTCCCTACGTTGCAATATCAAAACGCAGAGGTCGGTCTTGCGTCGCAACATCAAAACGCAGAGGTCATGTCCGCGTTTCAGATTCAAAATGCAGGGTTCATCCCCAGCGTTCCAGTTGAAAATGCATAGTTCGTGGACTCAAAACGCAAAGTTCATCTCTGCATCCCAACTCTGCGTTTCGAATTTACAACGCTGTGCGAATACAACGTTTTCAGCCTAAAACAGGCCAAACTCTACGTTTCAAGTCTAAAACGCAGAGTTCGGGCCAGAACGTCATTTTCGACGTTTGACTCGTTTAAACACGAGCTGAACGGTTTCAAAACCGTTTCTCACGATTTGAGGGGATTACAACCCCACTTAGGAGCGAATTAAGGGGGCTGTTACACCCCTTAATCCCCTATAAATACCTCAAAACTCAGAAGAGTTCAGGGTCTTTTTTGGGCAGATCAAGATCGGAGACCATTGAGCGGCTTCTGGCATAAAATCGCAAAGGGGGAGATCAGCGTTCATCCTTCAGCGACGTTCAACAACAGAGAGCTTTCATCCTTGGCTATTAACCAATTTCCGGTTCAAATCAACTCTTTTTCAAGAGTTTAAACTCGCTCTGAGTTATCAACTCGTTTAGAGTTTCAAACACGCAAGTTATCCTTGACATCAATCAAGAGGATTTAACCGTGTTCCACAAGTTTAAGACGTTCGGATCGCCAATGAGAAGCAAACTCGACGCGAGCATTTGAGGGAGGCATCTCATCGCTACCGTGAAGAACACAGACTTAAACAAAGAGGAGAATTTGCATCAATTCTCTTCTCTTTTGTAATCGGAAATTCAAATTGTAATCGAGATTGAGAGAATTGTAAACATTCTTTTTTTTAAGTAGTTAGAGGGAATAAATCAAATTCAATTCTTTTAATTTTCTTATTACAAATTTTACAACAAACAAAGATGATATCAGAGCAATTTAGATCCAAATTCTACTAGCCACGATTTTAAAGTGGGTTTTTTTTAAAAAAATTTGACACCGCTAAGTGGGTTCAGATGTTGGCCCATAAAAAACCGTTCAACCTATAAGAGTATGTCAGAATATAAATAACCCATAACCCAACCTCACAATAAATTAGAATTTTGATCTATTAGTTAGAGGAACTTTAACGAGGGATGTTACATGTCAAATTCTATAAAATTCACATACAATCTATTAAAAACGGACTACTTTCAAATATAATTTCAGAATCCAAACAAATAAAAAATATATAGAGACAGAGTCCGATTAGACTATCAAATAATGGAAGTCCAATATATCCAGCTTAACTTTCTTTTTTCTTTTAGGTTTTATTTTATTATTATTTTATTTTATTTTTTGTTCATTATGCTCTTTAAATTTTCCTAGGTATAAAAGTAGCTGGTCCTTTTGGTGCGTGTCTTTTATTGCTCAAGTGAATTGATTGAATGGGAGGAGGAATAAATGGGCCCCACCTTATCAGATCCAACCCGTGACCAGTGTGGCCCAGAAACTAAGGTGGCCCCTTGTGGCCCGGACCAAAGTTCAAGAAATGTCTGTTCCTGTAGCCATCACATTGATTTACTGTTTGCATTTGTTTAAGGTAAGATGGGTTGTCGTACACATTTTAGTTTGCTTCATCCATCGGTCACGTATTCTGAAAAGAAAAATTCTTTAAGGACCCAAAATATGGGACCAATAAAGGGGACAAGTGAGGTGTCCTCTTCCTATTGGATAATGAGTTGGCCATCATTAATGATGGCCAACTCATTATCCAATAGATGGGGGACACCTCACTTGTCCTATTTATTGGTCCCATATTTTGGGTCCCTGTAGCAAAGCTCTTTAGATGCAGTAATATACATCTACTTAGATATGGTTAGTAGCATAACTGCATTACTATTTTATCCCTTTATAGGAATGTGGCTACAGCAGGATCAGCTGACTACGTGTTTCGTCGGTTGGGTTTTGCAATTCAGAAAGGATTAGCGGCGCAGCTTGTTGCCCGCTTGTCATCATCACATGTATAATATTTTCCCTCTAGAGAGTTAAAAATATATATAAGGAATTAAAAAATTTAAAAAACAAAAACAAAAAAAGAGGGGGCACCCCATTCCCCTTTTGCCTTGACGTGACATTGGTGCAAATATTTATTCTCCACTTTTAGGATCGACCGTCTAAATTCAAATGAGTCTCATCACTAGCCCATCTCTTAATAGCCTCACTAATAAAATGAGTTTAAAGCTCATGCTCATTTTCCCCAACATCATCTTTACCGCATTTATTTTCCAAAAAGAAATTTTCAAAACAGTCTCAAACCATGTTTTAATTTTCAAAACCGACCCACTTTTTTTAAAACCAAAATCGACCCATTTTTTGCTACGTCAGCTTAATCTCATTCCTAAACAGTCGGGATTGGCAACCCGACTGTTTAGGAGATTATTAAACCCCAATTAAAAACCTTAAACCCGATTTTTTATGTCCTAAATAGTCAGGGTTAGCAACCAGCGATGAGTAGTAACTGCAATCTTTGATTTCATTCGTAAGCATGGATAATTTGGTCTTAAATAGCCAGCTATAAGTGCACGTGTTGCTTTGTAGTTTAGGATTTTGACTTCATCGGCATCATATTATGAGAATTCTCGCGCCAGTGCAGATCCTGCTTGCGTCAATTGATCCTACTCGCAACAGAAGAAAAGAGGGAGATCATTATTTTGTCTTGTCATGCTCATTGGAAATACACACAGAGAGGAAACTCCTCTTGCATTTGATCAAGAACCACCCTCATAAAAAGAAAGAGAAATTTCATTACTCCGCCCTTGTGTCTCGTCCATTGGAAATTTCAACAGAGGAAACTCTTGCTTTTATTCAGAGAATTTAACTCCTAGTACTCAAAATCGGAAAATCCTTTTCAGCAGATACAAAGCGGAGAAAAACAATGTAAGGCTACACCACTGTGTAAGAATTTCAGTCAAATAATACAATTGCTAGTGTTACAATATTTAGAGAAGAATCTACCAAAAATTACAGAGAGAAAAGCAACCTAAAGTGTGACTGTTGGGTTACAAAAAGTTCTTCAGGAAAATGGAAGCAAACAGAAATACTACCTCCACTTCTCTCTCAACTCCTTTCTCTCAGACAAACCCCAGGTCACAAAAATAGCAACAACTAGAGCGATGATGGTGATGAGGAGCAAAGCATAGCTGAAATCTTCTGTAAGTGAATCGTATGTTCTTGACGGAGCGATTCTGGTAAAAAAGAGATCTACTCCGTACGTGAAGACAAGAGCAGTAGATTCAAGCTTAGCAGGGAAGGTTACAATGCCTCGGAGGTCTTCTACTTGAAGAGAGTGTGTCACATATGACTGCAAATATAAATAGCAACGGCATCAGCATGAAATAAAGCCCTTAATTAAATTGATATAAATAAGCTAAAACATTTAAAATAGAAAATCTCATGAAGTCGCAGTATCAGAGAATATAATAGCTTATTAAATAACCTAGGTAACCAATCGTAAAGGTGTAACAGGAATTTTCTAGAAGGTATAATAAAATCTAAAATGTTGCTCATGTTGTTTTGTTACTTAAACCTCAACCTAGATTTGACTATGACTGCCAACCAAACCTCAATCCTCATATCAATCAGTGAAAAGATTCTTGGCCAAGGTAGCCATACAAGAGACATTATAGTACAAACTAGACAAAAATTGGTACATGGGTACCTTAACTAGCTCTTTAAGGTCAAATAACAAGGAAGCATTCAACTAGGTAAGACAGAAGCCAAGTTTCCTTATTACCAAGCATGAACATCAATCAGCCTCTCCATAATATTTTGGCCACATTTATCAAATACTTCAGTTAAAATTTCTTTCAGATACAGACCTATTGAGATAACTATTAGAGAGGAAAAACTCAATGTCACAGATCAAGGTTTTCCTCTAACAAGTACACAATAGTGATCAATTCGAATCTCAAAGAAAATAAAGCATTTCATGTTCGCTTGGATTGCAAGCATCCACAACTGTAGCATCTAGCGGAAAAAGAAGGAATATGTTCCTAATCAAACAATATGACAGTGATTTAGAAAGTACATGGTTGCACGGCACATCTTATGGAAAGTAAGTGAAAAATTATCTTTGACAAAACTAACGAGATCAGCTGTACGTAGTGAGCTACAAGAATTATATAAGGAGATATTATAAAACATATAAAGAGGATAATAAGCTAACTTGAAACAAAGACAGGCTATATTGAAACAGTGACCTGCTAAGATATGCATGGTGTTGAGGCTGTTTTCCTGTTATTATGTGCAGTTAAAAAGGATTTGGAACATAAAATCCTAGGGATTACTGCCAAATACCAATAAAATATGATGTAGACTAGCTGCTACAAACAACATCAGCGCAAAAGACAATGATTAACATATAAATTGTTTTATCTACTTTTTAAGTCAAAAATATTTTATTCATGAAATAAATAATAATGAGGAATAACCTGGGGAATGATTGGCAATGAATCTGTTAAAGGTATAATTCCTTCTTCCTTTTCTGCCTGTGTCGGGTTGGCAGTACGACGAGGATCAAGATAACGCTTGTCAAGTGCAAGAACCTGTGATTCAAGAAATGAATTTGATCTTACAAATACCACTAAATGAAGATACATCACAGTCTAATGATTATAGAAGACTAACAAAAATATATCAGTATTTGTCAATGGGACAATTAGACAAGTGAGCGGAGAACTTGTAATCAGAAACTTCACAAGCATTCTCAAAATTTGAATTCACAATTGGGATGATAAAATCATTTATTAATTTATAATTACTATGAAAATGCCAATTTCTCAACAATGAATACATATCTGCTGAATGAGGCGCACTACCAAAAATGATTAAAGCCCCTCTGCGTTCACAGCGCCAAATTTCTCGATTCAAATTATCCACAAGGTGAAATTATATTTTCAATGCTATGGATGAGCAATTGTTAGACAACAAGCAGAACTAAGAATGAAGCAGAAGTTACAGTTAACCTTGGAATTGAAAGTTATTTCTTGCGGCGTCATTATAAGAACCGAACCTTGAAATATCCCTCTAACATTTGTGATGCAGCAAAAGAACTATAGAGTTTTGTCCCATTTAATGATATAACCGATTCAAGACTACAATTGTTTACATTTTTTTATTGTTTTTTAAGATACAATTTCTCATATTTTGTTTATTGAATTGTGATCAACTATTCAATAGAGATCCTTTAAGCATTCTCAAAATTAGAACTCTGAAGGTTTCACAATTGGGATGCAAATATCAGTTAGTAATTATGATTACTATGAAACTTCCAATTTCTTAACAGTGAACATAGATCCGATGAATAAGGTGCACTACCAAAAAAGATCAGAGCCCCACAGCAACACATTCAGTGTCAAATTTTTTAACTCTAATTATCCACAAGATAAATGAAAATGCAATCATGAGAAAAATGTGAAATTCTGTTTTCGAGCTATGGATGAGGAACAGTTAGACCACATACAGAACTAAAAATGATGCAGAAGTTCTACTTTTGTCGACAGTCAAATTTCCCTCTTATTAACCTTGGAATTGGATGTTATTTCTTGCTTTGTCTTCATAGGAAACAAACCTAGAAATATCCCTGTAATACTTATGATGGAGCGATACAATTTTGAGTTTTGTCCCATAGGAATGATGATATAACCGATTCAAAAGTACAACCGTTAACTTGAATTTGTCTTTTTTAACATGTTTTCCTCACATTTTTATCAAATTGTGAATAACTATTCAAATCAGAAGTATGAGCTTAAAGATCCTTTAAGTCTAAAAGAACTCATTGAAAACTCCTTTTAAGGACTTGTTTCAAATAACCAAAGTCCGTATCCAATGGATTGTGGATAAGAACTTGTATGGGCATATAGGCTATCCTAAAGAACCTAAAACAGGTGTAAAAGAAGTGGACGTTCTAAAATCCAAACTGAATTTGAAAATATTAGCTGATATTTGGGTCAGCTCCGGTATCTGCATGACCACTCCACTGGTATTATCCAATCCAAATATCAATTCTAAAAAACATTATCCGAATAATAGAAAAAATAAGTTTAGAAGAGCAAGAACTGTTACATGAACTAATCATACTTTTTTTAACGCATGAGCTGATCATACTCGCAATACCCTGAAGTACCATAACTAATTTACAAAACCCCTAAATAACAAGTATTATATTATTTTATTACATATACATGGAAGTAATCTATAGATAGTA
>NC_033800.1:21682754-21684054 GCF_001876935.1 Asparagus officinalis
CCCCCCACCCCCCACCCCAAAAAAAAGCAGGGTGGACGCCACATTCTATATTTGGTACCTGACATAATTATTTGCATGATTGCAAAAAGACAAAATATATCTGATGGCTGCACTGAGTAACTAACCTGATCGCCGACAGTCCCAAGAAGAAGTTGCTTGGAAGTTATACCCTTGGCTGTTGATGTCACTGCTATTGCTTTCACAGAATGAGTAAAGAAGTATGACTGACTTTTCACCATCACCTCAGGTCGAGAATACGAAGAGAACGGTGATGTCAAGTTATGTTTACCCAGTATAAGCTTCAAAACATCTTTGTTGTCCTGTAAGCAAATTTTCAAATTCATACTCATTAGGCTAATCAAAAGCATACACTAATCACGATGAAACCAAATATAACAAAAACTTACAGCCCGAGACTGATCGTAGATTTCTATAACAGACATCTCATATCTGTGTGCTCTGAGATTGAAGTAGTGATAGACAACCCAGTTCTCACTTACAACCTTCATAGAGTACAGGAGATAGAATCAACAGATTGTTTTTCTCCTTTATAAAATGCATAATACAAAAATCTGCAAATGAAGATAGAAACGACTGGAAATTATATGGAACAGTATAAGACATCACTTACAGCATGGATAGGTCCTTGTGCACCTTGGTGGGTGACACGGTGGAGTACTCGACCGGTAACAGCATCAATAAGATATGCAACTAGCCAAGCTTCTTCTGGTGTCGCTGATCCAATCTCTCCAGCAGCTTTAGGAGAAACAGTAGCTACAAAAAGTAAATTTCTTGATATATATTTATATATAACATCCTGATCTGCTATACCCTTTGCCTGTGTATGAACAACCTGCAACACATGGGATATCATGCAGAAAGTAAATAAACAAAAACAAAATGAAACATTACATTATTGAGAACACTGAGTGAATTGCTTGTGCTAGCATGCAAAGATGGGGAATTCATTGACATTATCCTTATAAACTAAACTAAGACAGATAAAACTTAAGAAACATGCATCCTGATAACATATTTATTAAACATACTGCATATCAACAACGCAATGAGCCAATTGCGTGTGCTAACATGAATAGAGGAGGATCTCATTGGCATTGTCCAAGTGAATTAAAATATGCACGCATGAGAACATATTCAAGGTACAACTCCAATGATTAATTAAGAGTAGTTATGGCCGTATATCTAAGAGAACTCAAAGGAATAAGTCCATGGAAGTCAGTTAACATTTAAAAAGTTCTACTTAGAAAGATGAGCACAAACATACACTCAAAATGATAAT
>NC_033800.1:21684500-21767351 GCF_001876935.1 Asparagus officinalis
GATAAAATACATCAGGTTCCCAGACCTACATGAATGTAAAGAATAACTAATAAAACAAGAAATAAGTCAATAGTGGTACCTCATTCATCTTTCTTGCCGCAATTGTAGAAATTTTCTCCGACTCAGTAGGAAGTACTATAGACCACAATTGTTTAGTGTCAAAGCAATAGTCATCAGATACATCAAGGTTACATTTACCCTGATATGTGTGCCCTCTAATAACCCCCTGTTTTCTATCAACTGAGTACCAAAAAATATTCGATATCTCAGGAAGAATAATGTTGATAGATTCTTCAGTCCTGGGGTACAAGTGTGCACGATGGTTGGCATCCACGATAAGATGAAGCCTCTGTTCTCTAGAATCAGTAAAGGATAATGGGATGACTTGAAGAATGGAATGACCAAGCTTTTGAGAGCTGCGTTCTTTCCCGGTGTAGGAATCAATAACAGAGATAACACCCTGTGCATCAGAACTAATTCCACAGCGTCCAACTACAAGAACAGATGGATTCTCATCCATTGCATGATGATGAGGAACCTGCCACTGGTAGAGATTTAATGCAGATGGATTTGGGCAGCTTTCTGATTTACGAAGTGAAGGAAGTAAAACCGACCATACAATTCGTCCATCTCCAGTGTGCAGTGCCAAAACTTTTCCAGCCCTAGTTAGTACTATTATAAGCTTTCTGAATCCATTATGGTCACGTGTCATCTTATTTTTCTCAGAATTCTTTAATCTCATCCCTTGTATAGCAGCCAGGTCATCAGGACTTGCAAGCATGAGAGTGCCTTTGAGTTTCAGCAGGTGCCCCTTCCGTAAAAATTGGCACAGTTAAACAAGCAGTCAATAGAGGCATACACAGAATAATTACATAAAGTATTTGCCAATAATATGATGTACATAGACTTCTCATCTGACCTTAACAGAATGACGTATGAATAGTTAAAAAAATAAAGTAACACCATTAGCAGTAGTTTTTCATCTGAATCCAAAATTCTCCTTGTATATCCAAAGGGAAACATTTTTAAAACAAAGTGATGTAGCCATGTCGGATAGTATTTCAGATTGGTTGGTCTGATAGCCACGTTTCACAACAATAGGTATTCACAAATGGAAGATAAATCTACAAAACAGGTAGACGAAATATAGTGAAATAACAGGTAAAGAAGAAGATCTGCAAACTGATAGAAGGCTTGAATTTAACTTTATACATATCCAATGTTTTAGGTCAACCATTTTTAGCTTATGTGAAACATAATGAACTGACATATATTTCACAAATTTCTTGTATGTGGTCAGGATTTATAAGGGGAAAAAGTACCTGGAGCCATTCAAATAGGCTGTGCTCCACCTTTGCCACTGACACTCCATCCTTCTCAACTGGTAGCTCAGACGTGGTTGAATCTATAACCGATGCAAGCCCATCTTCTCTACTCCAAACAATTTCACCTTGTTGCACCAATAACAGTGAATGGTCTTCCATGACAAACAAGGCCCGAAATCCATGTGATCTGTCTGTTCGAAGATAATTATTTATAAAGACTTTATGAACGCGTCCTCGTTGATGGTCTATTGCAACAGTTTCTTTAAGAACCTCATTTGTCAATTCATTATCAAGTTTAACTCTGATATGGACTTTTGATTCTGCATTTTGCACAATAGCAAAAGCTTGATGACCAGAAAGTGAGACAGCATCACTGAGAGCCACTGGATAGTCAATTTTATCTATCAAGTTCAGCTGACTCAAGCCCTTGGCTTCTACCAGTACTGTACATAAATCGGTTTTCAAAGCAAACAGTCCACTAAACTTCGAAGGCAATAATTCAGCCTTCCCAGAGAAACCCTGAACTAGGTCTGAGATATGTGTCTCATGAAAATTTATAACTCCGCCTTGGAAGCCAATTGACACTACAGTAGATCTACTAGCATCCAACGCCACCAGCATGTCATTTGAAACAAGTGATGTTTCACCACTAAAACCATTAGTAAAGGAATCAACACTATGCTTAAGAAGTTCCCCGCTTTTAGCACTGACATGATAAGTTACAAACTGGGAAGAACCAAGGAATCCAACAACATATATGATCTCACTGCCATCAGGCTGAAAAACTCGCTGAATCTCTAGGCTGCAAGCATGGTGAATAAACAACTTATGAACCATACAATTCATAATGGGTAGCTATCTGACAAAAGAGAGAGTAGCAAGCTAATGATTACCCTTCAGATGAAAATTCTTTCTTCCAAACAATTTGCCCATCTTTGCTTGATATAGCATGAAGGGATCCTCCTCCAAAAACAAAGATGAGAATCTCTTTCTCAATGATGCTACCTGTCTGTAGGATTATTTAGTTCAGAACATATGTCTCTAGACAAAAACATGTATAGCTTAAGTAGGCTATATCACAAAAGAATAGATTACTTGCTAAGCACATGAATAAAGGATTAAGAAAATCATAACACAGGAAACCATTCCTTACCGGCACATATAACAAAGGCTTTGACGATGTCGAAACTTGAAGAATGGACTCCCAGATCAACAGACCATCAGGAAGATTCCATGCCCTCAACATGCTTCCTTCTGATGAGAGTGTAACAACATCTAAAAGAAAGGGGTTTATACAGAATCAAAATTGTCATGATTCCTGGAACAGCTGACATTACCTCTAGATTTTTATGAATATGGTATTATAAGAAAAGGGGTGATCGTACAATACAAGGACATGGAAAGTACCAATTACTTAAAACGAGAGAAACATCAAGGCTACATGCCATCACATTCCTTGGTGAACATATACGTCATTAAGGGAAAAATAAGGAATTTTCCGCTATAAAAGAGACTAAGTACAAGTTAAACTATATAATGCAACCACATATGGAACTAAGATAAATTAACGTGGAAGAAAGAGAATTACATTTCCCAAGAGCTATATCAATTTGGCCCACAGGATCATTCTTTCCGAGGACATGTCGCCAAACTGCATCAACCCAAAGCGAATAGAAATTTTAAGTATAATACCAAGCAAAAAAAAAGACTAAGAAAAAAAAACAATTTGTGCTTAAATTTGAACCCTAACTTCGGTTGTTTAGACTACAGCGAGTTGCTGAATGAAGAACAAGTTTATACTAAAAATAAAAGATTAAGTTGTGCAAATAGAAGATGAAAACTGTACTATTAAAAAAAACAGACTGAAGATGCAAAGAAACAAAAATTCTCATTGTGGGAAAATGAACATACATATATCGCCCCTGCGAAGATCAAGAGACGCAATTATGTTCTCCTCTGTAGAGACTACTACTCGCTTTCTCCCTGCCTTCTGAGTCTGGAAAATGGCCTGTTTCACTTTCCCAATGTATTTTTGATGCCTGTAGTGGAGATTCAACAATTCATATAAAGAAAAACTAAGATGGCATCATATTGGATAGAATAGTTGTCCAAATATTATATGTCCAAATCATGACATCTGCACAGGATATATCTTCACATAGTAAAAAGTTAGTACCCCAGATTTATAGCTTCAAAACACTCAGTGAAATTAGGCGGGAGACCAGGAACACAGCCAAAAAATGTTCACAGGCTTTAGGCAGACAGATTGAAGAACTGGACTATTATAGATATGTTTTCATATTCATATAAGATAAAGCAGTTATATCACATATTGACATTAGATGTTCCTCAACTTCTGCAGTTAGGAATTTTTGTTTATCTCCTTCCAATAAGCCATTTCTTGCATCCATATATTTATATTTCCTTAATCTTTGCAGTTAAAAGTTTGTTGAGAAGATTTCAGCCAGCTTATTTACCTACCTATCTAGGTGAAAAATGCGTAACGTCAGGTATGCAATAATAGTCTAGATAAGTCTTATGCAGGCACGTGGAGAGTTTCAATAGTGAAAACTCAGGCTAAAACATCAAGAAGAATTCTGATTAAATGAAGCAACATATTGCTCAACTTTAACCCTGAAACATGCTCAAATCTTGTGTGAGAGAGAAGAGATGTTTTCAGATCACCATAAAAGTACAAAGAGTATTAACTTCACATACTTATCACTAAGATGGAAAGAAATGCAAACAAAGAATAAATGACACAAGGGAAGTTGCTAAGATCATCTCTACAAAAGCATAAGTGCATAGCCATGCCAAAGTGCCTAGAAACTGAATCACTTCACAGGTAGAATTGAAAGCATCATTTAAATTAGGAATAGGGTGTCAGCAGTTGTTCATTTAGTAAACTCTAATTTCTCAAACAAAAACTTACAAGTCTTTTTTATGCATAATGAGGTTATTATACAGAAGGAGTCTTCTAGTTTAACTTTTCTGGGCAGCAGATACCCTCAAGGGCCAGAATCTTCAACTTAACCCCACCCCCACCCCCTCCACTTCTAAGTTTTCTTATCAAAATACAATTGAAAGTTGCGGCCAGGAATTGATGTTTGCACAGATGGAAAGCCTGAACAGAACTTGAGGTCGTGGAAGTGGTTGGATTGACATAAAAAAGTTAGAAACAAACCAAAGTTCCTTGTAGTATTTTGGGGGAAAAGAATCAAAGAGTCAAAGTTCATCGTAACATCGGACCAAAACTTAAAACCAATGGTAGGTGTCATGCTTTGGGAGCATGAAATTTGTCGCGCCTAGAACAGAATCGGCCTGAACATTCGTCTCCCGCCTCCCCCTTCAAACCCAACCCCAGACACAACACACTCACTACAAACATACACAACACCAAAAAAATTCAAAGGATAACGACAAAAGAAAAAAAAAGTAAATAAACACCACCACCACCAACAACAACAAAAAAAAAAGTAATAACAACAAAGAAGATCTACACAAATAAGAAAATATTTCATTAAACCACATCTGGAAAAAAGATACAATAGCTAACACAACAAACATCATTATCAAACCGTCACTGGAGTTGTGAATTGTGAAAAGAGGGAATAAAAATGTAGGGGAAGTTCTAAATTATCCTGATGTAAAGGTGGTTATCTTATCTCATTGTATCTTTCAAGTGGTGAGTATTATTTTCATGCTCATTGAAAACCAAAGGGCTTAACAGGTAGAGGTTGAATTACTGAATCTTATCAGGAACACTTTACAATGGTATTATCAGCATCTCTCCGAACAAGGGGGTTCGAGTCACGCAAATATTTTGGTGGTGGGGTATTACTTTGGTTTGATCTATCTTGTTATGAAACATAACTAATTGCTCATAGTAGAACAGAACAATTCAATGGTTCTTTTGTGTTAATGACATTCTGAGCCCCAACAAATTCGAATTTTGAGTAGTAACTTCTGCAGGAGCATGACCTAATATTCAGAAGGAACTATAACTGAAGAAATTCCTTTTGTCAAATCACACAAAGAGAAGCGTTCTATATATTGTCTATTAACTTTCAGTGCCACAAACACTAATCTATAAACCTTTCCACTAATCCCCTCAAAAGTCATGTCTAAATATCATAAGAAATATGAAATGATGAAATTAAAGTGTTATGATGTTAAGCCAATGATTCCGTTTAATGACTAGAAAATTTACAAATTAAAGCATGAATTATCTTCAGTTAAGCTACTAAAACCCTAGTCTTTCATGCTGATGCTTCTACTATGATAGTCACAATTCAAAGTAACAAGAAAAAGAAACATTCATGAAAAAAAAAAGTACTCGATCTCAAACTTCATCAGACCAAAGTAGATCAAGGAGAAAATTCTACAGAATCAGAATTAATAACTTTGAGATTTACCAATCGGCGAGCCCCACTTGATCCTCATATAGAGCAGTGGAGAGATTGGAGAGAAAAAGGATGGTTAAAAACCCTAACAGAACTCTGACCGCCATGGCCAGAGATGAAAACGGAGAAGAAAGAAGAGCGAGGAAAGGAGAGAAGGCGGATCTATAGAGAGAGAGAGATGTTAGCTGCTCTTGCGAATCAGGATCCGTACAGTTCATGCGGGTCGGATCGGGTTTCTTCGTTCTAACCGTTTAGGTTGACAAGTCACAAATGTATATACGGGTAAATGGTTAGGGTACACAAAAAGTATCCATATATGAGGAAATATCTAAATATGTATTGGTCATACCTTTACAATAAGGGGCTGTTTGTTTGCTAAAAAAACAAGAAATTGAGCTTTTGTGACCTCACAAGAGCTTCGCTTCGATTTTTTTATTTCACCCCATTTTCATTTCCAGCGTTTGGTTCATTGAGGGTATTAAGGAAATGGAGCTGTGAAATAGGGTGCCACATCAAAATTTATAGAAAACTCATTTCAGACCAGAAGTGGCTGAAATGGGTGAGAAATAAATTTAATAAGGAATAAAATATTGTCCCGCTCACATTTTCGAGACCCGAAGTGGCTAAAGTGGCTGAAATGGGTCAGATTTTTTTATTTTCAGATTTTTTGGTTTTTGGATGTTAAAACAAACCAAAAAAATGGGAAACAGTGGTTTACATCCTATGATTTCAAGGTGAAACAAACCAAAAAAAATCAAATATGAGAAATCCTCTGAAATGCACTGAAATGGATTTCAGCATGGTTTGTGTTTTCTTTTTTTTTAAGGAAATGAACCAAACAGGCCCTAAGACTAAAGCATTTGATGATCAATATATTTAACCTTAGCTTTTTTGATGTAACGAACATATTAAATAACTCTCTTGTATCATATGAACAATACTTTTTCAAATTATCTAGTTTTCTCATATCCATTTCGCATGTATATCCGCTTATATATCCTCACGCATATCTGTATCCGATTTTAGTGGATATAGATATTATTGATGACTAAGACCAAGCAGTCAATCAGATCCGAGATGAGATCGGTTCTGATCTGGAACTGGATCGGTTCCTCCTAGGTCCTCGCCGGGACCAGGTAGAGGAGGTTGATGAATGGGCCGCTTCCTTCTCTGACTTTATGCCTAGTTTTTGAATGGGGGGGCTGAAGTCCACGCTGCACAGAAAAGAAGATCAAACCCGTGAGAGCGCGGTACCGGTTCCCCTGTGGTTCCTCCGACGGTCAAGTTAGTGAAACTCGAGTGGGGAAGGGGAATGTTAGGAACCGATGTGGTTCTTGAGGTGGTAATGTGTCGTTACAGAGGATCTGTGTGTATTCCTCTGTGTAAACGAAGAATTGTGTGTTCTTTTCCTTTCTTAGAGAGAGAGAGCGGGGAAGTGAGCCAACCTTAGATTGAGCTTGGCCTTAGATTGAGCTTGGCCTCCCTTGAGGTTAGAAGTCTACCTGTATATATCTCTGTTATGGGGATCAATGGGTCACTTCTAGCCAAGCATAGGGAGGTGGTGGTGAAGTGCGGGCTAAGAGCTGAGTCATCCCTCGCTTTACATGTGTCGCATCTCGACCATACGGGGATTCTGAAGACCTAGGCACCTACGTAAAACCTAGGTACCCAACATTAGGGTTGTCATTCGGCCTCAAGGCTACCGAAGACCTAGTTAACTCTCAAGAGTTCTAGGCATCCGACTCCTCAGTTGAATTTTAAGCCCTTGTTACCTCTTCAGGGTAAACCCAAGGCACAACATATGGTTGAATCCTCCAGTGCTACTTGACCATCATGGCTATTTAAAAACCCAGGCGTCCAAATAAGTTTTGGGCGACCCAACCTCAGGGTTGGCATGTCAACAAGCCCTTGGTACCTCTTTATGATAAACCCAAGGCACAACCCTATGGTCGACTCCTACAGTCGTCACTCGACCATACGGAGATTCTGAAGACCTAGGAACCTACGTAAGACCTAGGCACCCAACCTTAAGGTTGTCATTTAGCCTCAAGGCTACCGAAGATCTACTCAACTCTCAAGAGTTCTAGGCATTCGACTTCTCAGTCGAATTTTAAGCCCTTGGTACCTCTTCAGGGTAAACCCAATGCATAACATATGGACGAATCCTCCAATGCTACTCGACCATCATGGCTATTTAAAAACCCAGGCATCCAAATAAGTCCTGGGCGACCCAACCTTAGGGTTAGCATGTCAACAAGCCCTTGGTACCTCTTCAGGATAAATCTAAGGCACAACCCTATGGTCGACTCCTACAGTCGTCACTCGACCATACGAGAATTTTGAAGACCTAGGCCTTTACGTAAGACCTAGGTGCTCAACCTCAGGGTTGTCATTCTGTCAAAAAGGTATTTATGTCATTTTGCGTAAGCCTAAGGTATGGATATTAAGTGTTCGGCCGATACTTAATTGACCCTAAAAATTTTAAGCAGTCATCTGTCAAGTTCTGGTCAATTAAACACTTAACCAAAATAAGGCATCAAGTGAACTAGTTGTCATAAATCCTCGGCACGGGTCGACACATTACAACTAACTCACTTCCACCAACATTTTAGTTCTTAATAAGAACAAAGCTACAAAGTTAAAGGAATATAAACAATGAAGGCAACCTCAAGAATGGAAATAAAAGTTGACTTTCATTCAATAAGAGTAAACTTCATTACAAATCTCTTTACAAAAAAAAGAAGAAGAAGAAAGAGACATGCAGGTCTTTAGAGCTCTTGACCAGATCCGGGAGTTAGACTTGACGGTCTCCTGGCAGTAGCAGCTGCAGAAGATTCCCTAGGGGCCCTAGCAACAGGCACAACCTCATCATCACTCGCCGATAAATTTAACCCGCCTTCGCTCTTCTACACACTTCAACAAATTAAGACAACATGAGACGCGGGAAGGATAAAAGCAATCTGGAGAAGGATGAGATCTATGAGGCACTAGAGAAGCGAAGTAGTCGACTCCGGCCTTACATGCCAAAGCCACTTCAACTCTTCCAAAAAGGCCATGACGTCAGTCGTCGACCACCTTCTTTTTGTGTTGCTCCGAATTCAGACAAACAAGTTTGTCCTCCAATTCCTTGACAAAGGTTGTGGACGCCTGAATCTTTGACTGCGGCTCCTCAAAACCCCTCCTTGACTTCTCAAGAGATAGGTGTAGGTCTAAAAATCACTGCAGATAGCTGATCCTCATCAGTGTGAAGATGGAGAAGAAAGAAGGTGAGCTTCAGAATCTTTATTTCTTCAAGAACCAAATGTAAGAATTACAAGCTGACGGTCCTTGCAGAACTTGAGAAAATAGATTACAGTTGACGATCTCTTCAAGCCCAAACGCGATCCTCACGTTTCAACAACAAAACGCGGAGATCATTCCCGCGTTTCAATAACAGAATACGGAGGTCATTCCCGCATTTCAACAATGAAACACGGAGGTCATTCACGTGTTTTTTAAAATCAAAATGCGGAGGTCATTCCCACGTTTCAACAACAAAACGCAGAGGTCATTCCCGCATTTCAACAACAAAACGCGGAGGTCACATCCCTGCGTTTTGAAGCTAGAACGCCGACGTCACATTTGACCGTTTCAAATCACTTGAATGGTTTTCCATTTAATGAGGCAATTAAGCTCCCATTATGGAGAGATTTATGGGGGTGGTTACACCCCATAAACCCTCATTAAGGAGTGATTGAAGGGGGTCGGTTACACCTATTTAATGGGGCCATTAAGCTCCCATTAAGGAGCAATTTAAGGGGTCAGTTACACCCATTAAACCCCTATAAATAGCTGGTTTCACATAGGAAAGAGGGTGAGCAATCTTGAGGAACCCTTGGAGTATTTTGTGAAGGCTTTTTGTTGAAGCTTTGGAGCTTTTCGGTCTTGGCTTTTGAACCGAGTTTCGGTTGAAGAACTGAAGATCAGTTATTCTCTGATTTCTATTAAAAGGATCATTTTCCTTTCTAAAATTAACTCTTTTATAGAGTTCTTAAACTTGTTCAGAGTTCTTAACTCTTCTAGAGTTCTAAACTTGCCTCGCAAGTTCTTCCCGACATCAAGTCAAGAGGAATAGACCACATTCCACGAAGTGAAGTGCTCGAATCATCAACTGGATACAAGATTCAAACTCCTATAGCCACCGAGAAGAACCCAGTATTAAACAAAGGAAATGACCTCTGTCGATTCCTTCTCTCTTTTGTAAATCGAGAAACCGATAAAGAAAAGTTATAATTTCTTTTTCTAAGTTGGTTAGAGAGAGATTACTGTGAGAGATTGTATTCATTCTTACCTTAAGTCAGTTAGAGAGATTAATATAAATTTGATTCTTAATTTTCTCGTAAATTTTCCCCACAAACAAAAGATGACGACTCTGCTAGGGATCAACTTTTTCACCGATGAAGAAGTGGTGGCGTAATCCGTCATCAACCTCGCTGGAACAACGGTTGAAACTCTTCCTATAGAGTTCGATCAAGCCAAGTATGAAGAGTTACTCTCCTCCGGATTCCTTAGACCCAAGGTTATGCGCAAGATCCGCAGTCTCCAAAGAGACTAAAGCTCCAATTGTGGCCAACTCGCCAAAGGAGGATCTCTCCCTTGGGCTAGACTACTCGGATAGCCCCTCCTCTAAAGGAGAAGATTCAGGTCCAATTCAACTCGTCAATCGAGTTAGAAGCCTTACACCCGTGCCCAAAACAAAAGGTATCGAGTCATAAGAGGCCTATTGCCATGACTAACTTGATTACTACAGATAGTGATGTCACTGTAAAAACCTTAAATTAGGCTAAAAAGAACGTTGCTCGACAAAGGAGAAGGTTTCTACGACGAGCACAACTCCGAGAAAGCCGATCCTCCAACCAACGTGAGCTTCACATTTGTGAGCCTCAACATGACCTTGAGCTCCGCGTTTCTGCTTTATAACATGAGCCTCGCGTTTATGTTCCCAAACACAACCCTCACAAAAACCAGGCTAAACGCGACCCTCAATAGCGCGTTCCACAGACAAAATGCGGACCTCGAATCGGTGTTGA
Source organism: Asparagus officinalis (assembly GCF_001876935.1). Lineage (NCBI taxonomy): Eukaryota > Viridiplantae > Streptophyta > Magnoliopsida > Asparagales > Asparagaceae > Asparagus > Asparagus officinalis. Next base: position 21,695,298 of record NC_033800.1, read on the forward strand.
ACGCGAACCTAAGCTTTGTGTTACTCAATCAAAACGTGAACCTCACGTTCAGAAGGGGTTACACGTGATCCTCGCGTCCCCACTCTCAAACACGACCCTCGCGTTCAGTTGCTCAAACGCGACACTCATGTTCAGTTGCCCAAACGTGACCCTTGCTCTTAGTTGTCCAAACAACAGATGTGGGCCTAAGTAATAAAACCCAATACATGACCTGATGTATACTGTGGACCTTCGGGATGCTGTCTCAAACCCCGTCGGGGGGTCATCTACTCCCCCACCCCCTCGACCCCCGGCTTGCTGATCGGGCAGCGAGACCCCTGTATTGGGTTATTCGTAGCGCGACTAGACTGATGGTGAACATAAGAAGTCCACGAATTCAAGGCATCTTAATAAGATTCATGTTCACCAAGAATCAGTTCTGCCCAATCATAGGCAGGGGGTTCTAATTCAAACCTCACGTTCAGTGAATAACTCATCCTGAGTCTTTGCAATAGACTTGAGAGAGTTTATATCAAGAGAAAGACCGGTACAACAGGTTGCTCATTCGTGCCAATGTGAATGATTGATTTTTGTGGTCCTCTCAAGGTGTCAATGCTGCTCACATGTGGACAAACCATCGGTGTTCGACGATAAACAAACGTCATTTTATCCAGTAAACGATGACGTTCCCATAAGAAGACGACTTCAGAAGAAGAGTACTTTGGAGTCACTTCTAACATGGTGAGTATAGGGAGATCATCAATTCCTAGATCTAATGAGGCAGAGACAGACCAATCCTCTGACTTGAAAGAGATCTTGAGTGAGTCTGATGGAATCTATCAGCACACTCAGACTCGAAAGGGAGTCATTCCTCCTATCAACTACCAGAAGTTGGCTAAAGGAATTGAGTCTGATGATGAACACTCAGCCATCACAGAATCTCAATCATCTAGCTCTTCTACAGAACTTGAGAGCTCCATTTATATGGCGGGACATCTTGATAATCTTATGAGGAAACTTGATGAGCAGCAAGCCATGCTTAAAGCACAATATGAGGCCATCGATGAACTTCGGGTCTTGATGGCTCAGATTGTCGCAGACAGGGCCAAGTCCCCAAAAACAAATTCGCCGCCCCAATGCAAATCTTCCCGAAGAGCAGGATCATCTTCATCGAAGGGGAAGGAAAAAGCAATTGAGACTTTCGATCAAGAAGCTCACAACATAGAATCTTCCTCTAAAGAAGGAAGAGATGCCAAGGATGAGTAGAATTTTCAGTCGGCTAAAATGGAAGAACTGGAAGGTCGCCTCAATTCTATTGCCAATAGACGCGAGCTCTAAGATGAGGGAGTTGTCAGGTCCTATCCTGCCGAATGAGATACAACCCCTTATCCTCCAAAGTTCAAAGTCCCGACTCTATAAGCTTTTGACAACACAGGATCACCGAACCGACACATCTACTATTTCAAATCACAGACTGGGAATCTGGTAGCAAATGATGCCGTGCTAGTTGTTCATTGGCACCCTCAAGGGGGTTGCCTTTGAATGGTTCATTGCCTGCTGGATCTATCCAGAAGTGGGCGGATCTAGAGAGGCTTTTTCTGTCAAGATTCTTTGAAGACGATACAGAAGTCTCCGTCACTACCCTTCTTGCCACTAAGCAAAAGGAGGGAGAGCCCATCAAAGCCTTCATCGAAAGGTTCCGAAGCGTGGCTCTTCGATGTCCGACAGGTATGACACAGTCTACACTGGTGAAAACCTATCAACATAATTTACAGACTAACCTCCTAGCCCAAATAAGGGTTGCGAAATGCCGTTCTTGAAAACAGCTTGTCTCCCAAGGTGAAAAGGCTGAAGAAATTATTGCTAGGTTCAAAGCAAAAACCGAGGCAGAGAACAGTGACCACCAACATTGTGTCAGTCCAACTCGGAGTTCTCTACCAGTTCAAGCTCCAATCGGTGTGATTTCAATCCTTAAAAGGGAGCTACACCTGATAAACATTAACCCATATGCTCAGAAAGATAAAGGGTTGGTACCCCTTGCTACTCTAAAAATAGAGACAGTGTGGGTCCATCCCGATCTACTTGACGACCAGCAGTAGACAAGTGTGTCAGAAAAAGTCAGGAGAAAGAATGTTTAACCTTGGTATTAATATGGATGCTCATGACGAGACCGTCTTCATTAAACTATCATCTCTCAAAATAGGTCGTACTGATATCGCAGCACGAGATGCGATTTATACCTCAAAAGGCTGTTAAAGGACAAGCATTGGCTTATTTCTTAGCTGACCATTCAGCACTAGATTCTCCTAAGATGGAGTGGGGATTGGTTACTTGGAATTCACTGGAGTAACGAATTTTCTAACTTGTCATGTTCAACAAAACACCTCTGTCAACTATAAAAAATAATCTCCAACAAAGTTGATCCCAAATAGGAAGGACCCTTCTTAGTAGAATCAGTCTACTCGAGTGGAGCTTGCTGTTTTATTAATCAAAAAGGTGATAGGCTCATGATGCCAATTAACGAGAAAATTTTCAAGAAATATTACCGATATAAATCATGAAGCTCCCTTCTTCCCCTGCTAAGTCTTAGTCAAGACTGGGGGTTGATTAATTATTATATCTCGAACAGAATAACGAATTCTCAAAACTGTCAAGTTAACAAAATACCTCTACCAGTATAAGCACTTTAACGTGCGTCACCACCAAAATTAACTTATCAATCATCTTCAATAGGATGATAAGTCTACAAAGTTGCTCAAATCGCAATACAATCCTGTCAAGTTAATATCACACCTCTGATAAAATTAACTTATCAATCTTCATCAAGAGGATGATAAGTCCACAAAGTTGTTCAAATCGCATCACAATCCTGTCAAGTTAATACCACACCTCTGACAAAATTAACTTATCAATCATCTTCAATAGGATGATAAGTCTATAAAGTTACTCAAATTACAACACAATCCCATCATGTTAATATTGCACCTCTGATAAAATTAACTTATCAATCCTCTTCAATGGGATGATAAGTCCACAAAGTTGCTCAAATCGTAACACAATCCTATCAAGTTAATATCACACATCTAATAAAATTAACTTATCAATCATCATCAATAGGATGATAAGTCCACAAAGTTGCTCAAATTATAACACAATCCTATCAAATTAACACCACACCTCTGACAAAATTAACTAATCAATTATTTTCAATAAGATGATAAGTTTACAAAGTTGCTCAAATCGTAACATAATCATATCAAGTTAACACCACACCTCTGACAAAATCAACTTATCAATCATCATCAATAGGATAATAATTCCACAAAGTTGCTCAAATCGAAACACAATTCTGTCAAGTTAATACTACACCTCTGATAAAATCAACTTATTAATCATCATCAATAGGATGATAAGTCCACAAAGTTGCTCAAATCACAACAAAACCTCGTTAAGTTAACAATACATCTCTGACGATCAAATCAACTTATCAACTCTCTTCAATAGAGTGATAGGTCCTCAAAAATCTTGTTCAAATCACAAGTGTAAAATATCATCAAGTTAACATTACACCTCTGATGATAAAATCAACTTATCAATCCTTTTTAATAGCATGATAAGTTCACAAATTTTTGTTATGTTAACACCACACCTCTAACAGTTAAACCCCCACGAACTTGTTCTTTTTAACAGAATGACAAGTGTTCATTGTCAAAGTGCGAGGGTCATACCCGCATTCCAACTTCCAAACGCGAGAGTCATTCCCGCATTCCAAATTTAAAACGCGAGGGTCATCCCCACGTTCTAAATTCCAAACGCAAGGGTCATCCTCGCATTCCAAATTCCAAACGCGAGAGTCACCCCCACGTTCCAATATCAAAACACGGAGGTCACCTCTGCATTTCAAAGGCAATACGCGAGGCTCACCTCTGTGTTTTATAAGACAAACGCGAGGCTCACCTCTGCGTTTCAAAAGCAGAAGTATGGTGCTCACCCTTGCACGGGTCTTGTATGACAAATCCCTCCAACTAAGATGCCTTTAAAGCGGATGTAGGGAACAACTGCTTTACGACAAGGAATCAACAACTTCAAGATCAAAATTAAGATCCAAAGTATTTCAAAAATTCATTCCAGTCAACCGCGAACTTTCAAAAACTTTGGAGGGGGTCTAGGCTATCTAAAAATCACTACAAATAGCTGATCCTCATCAGTGTGAAGTGTTAGCCTTCTTGTTTTGATGATGATTTACAAACAATTTACTACTAATGTTGTTTGTCTAGTATTTGTGTTTTCCTATATATTGTAGACAAACAACGTTGTTGGAGGATGGATGGAATAGAGCTTCACGATCATATCAAAAGGAGGTTGGCGGAATGTCGGTGAAGCCTTGCTATTCAAAGTTCAAGATCCAAGTTCAAGCTTCATCCGCGAGATTACCAAGTCAAGCTTATTGAAGATCAAGATCATTGCTTGGGTAATTTAGTTTAGGTTTTATATTATGTGTGTTAAGTACTCTAAGCTCAATATAATATACACACACGTATTTGGTTTCTATGTATATATATAGTTATATATATACATGCATGGTTTTGGGTTTTTCATGTTTTGAATACTTTTGCAAAATAATGAGATTTCACAATTGAGAAATGCAAATTGGAAAATTCTTTTTGTAACATATTCAAAATATCATTTGCAAACATTTCTCAAAGTTTCATCAAGTTTGGAATTGATTTGTTATGTTTAAAGGAATTTACAAATTCACGTTTTCGTTCGTGCACATGTTCGTGCATGTTTTACAAAACTGATGAGTTTTCTCAAATGGAAAGTGATATTTGAAAATTTCTTTCTCTGACATGTTTACCTACATGTTTAGAAACTTCCCTCAAAATTTTACTATTTTTGGAGTTGATTTACTGTGCCAAATTGATTTTACAAAATCGTGTATCATAGCAGATTTTCAGAAACTGTATTTCTGTGTTCAAACATTTATTTCTCTCAACTGGGAAACGATTTTTCATAAATTCTTTCTCTAACATGTTTTTCTACATGTCCAGAACCTTCCCTCAAAATTTCATAATTTTTGGAGCTGTTTTACTATTTTTAACCGATTTTATAAAATCGGATATACCTGCTTCAGTACCGTCGGTCGACCGAAATTTCCTCCGGTCGACCGAAATTTACCATCGGTCGACCGAAATTTCCACCCGGTCGACCGAAGACTCTCTGGACGTCTCCTGCGACTCTGACCTTGTTTCCGGTCGACCGCGATTTTCATCGGTCGACCGCTGGAGTCCCAACGGCTCTTTTTAGAGCCGTTGAAGATGGTTTTTTGGTCTTTTGACTTGGGATTTTTTGCTGAGATCTTTAGAGGGTATAAATACCCAATTGCTGATCTCTTTTCATTAAGCCAAGAAGTTTTTAAAGAAGTTTTAAACAAGGTTTTAAACAAGGGTTTAAGCTTGTTTTTGTTTGGTTTAAGTTTGTTTTGGTTTGCTGTTACAAAGAGGAGTTTACAATCAGCTATTGAAGAGTTCATCTTCAACATTTCATCATCCTCTCTTTGTGTTTATAGAGAAGTTTCCTTAACTCTATTTCCTAGCATTTTTACTATTGAATTTCATATCAATTCTTATTGCTAGTTCTTATTGAGTTAAGTTTTATTGAATCTCACTGTTACACACACCCACATTGAGCTTATTGTATCTTTCATACATAGTATAGTTGGGTGGTGAGAGATTATAACTTTGAGTTGTGCTTTCATTGTGTTCTCATCTATTGTAGAGAATAAATTTATATTTGTTACATTGTGAGTGTGTAGTGAGGTTTTCGGTGAGCTAGAAACCGAGTGTGAGGAGTGACGTTGATCGGTGAGCGTTGAAAACCGATACTGTGAGGTGTAAACGTTATTCGGGTGAACGTAGAAAACCCGGTTGATAGTGGATTTCTCCCCGGGAGTGGGGAGCGGAGACGTAGGACGGAAGGTCCGAACTCCGTGATCATATTGCTTGTTTGAGTGTGCTTTGGCGTTCATTCATATTTATGTTCATATCTTATATCGCCATTGTCATTAGCTCATTATCTATATCATCCACTATCTTGTTTAGATTGTTTACCCCTTGTGTTAGTTTACATATCCTATACATATATCATATTGTATATCTCTTTGATAGGATATATCATCTTGTGTTAGCTCATATATCCTTGCATATATCTCATAGTATATCTCATTGCTAGGATATTTACCTTTGTTCATTTTGCTTATTCTTGCACATAACTCTTGTATATCTATCTTGCAAGAATATACTTGTTAATTAATTTTAATTGGCATTTAATCGGATTAGATTAGCATAAGACCCTAATCACCCCCCCTCTAGGGTCTAACAATTGGTATCAGAGCTTGGTGCTCTTTGATTTAAGGTCTAATCGCCTTGAGTTAAAGATCCAAGTTATCTTTTTGTGCTAATCTTGTTTTGATTGCATTTGCATCTTGCTTGCATATTTTTACAAATTATGAATATGAATGATGCATCTTGTTTAGGCTATGATTCTAGTGTTGCTCCTAGATTAGACAATTTCCCCTATGCCCAATGGTGTGTTAGATTTAAACTATTTGTTAGATCTAAACATTTTGATTTATGGGAAATTATAGATGATGCTTATATTGTGCCCATTTTGGAGAAATCCAAGTGGAATAAAAATGATCATCGCATGTTTACTATGAACAACATTTTGTTAGAATATTTGTTAAATGCTTTTAACTCATCTATGTCTAACAAGTTTGTTCATTTTGATAGTGCTTACACCTTATGGATATTTATAGAAGCACATCAAGGAGACTTGGAGGCGATCCGACAAGCTTTGGAGGATCCCGCTTCAAGTTCATGTGGAGCATCATGCACACGGCCACTAGGCGATAGCCCTAGTGAGGTTTGCGAGTTCAAATCTATTAATGATTTACCTAATGATGAACTTGCTTGTGCTAGTGAAAAATTATTACATGCCTTTAACAAATTGCAAAATGATTTCATTAATTTACAAAGCAAGCATGAAATTTTGAAATCCGATCATGAGTTGTTAGCATCTAAGTTTGAAACTATTTCTAATGAAAATGTGATCCTTAAAGAAAACAATGAAAAATTAAAATTGGATCATGTTTCTTTAACTTCAAACGTTGCTAGTTTAACTCATGAAAGAGATAATGCCATGTTAGAAGTAAAGAACATACAAAATAATACTGCTTCCTTTATAAATGATTATTTATGTTCTACTTCTAAAAATGCATATGTGCCTAAAAATGAAGATTTGAATCTTATGAAAAATAGTATTTCATCTTTAGATTCAACTTTGAAAATATGCATTGATAACCATAAGAAACTTATGGACAAGTGTGCTAAATCTAGTAAATCACCCATACACTATGCACACTTGTATAGCAAAGTTTACAAGTGCTCCATTTGTGGTCGTAAAGGCCATTTAGCTAAATTTTGCTATGATGCACAAAAACATAAGAATATTAATCCTTCTTGTGCATCTCATCAAGTTTCTTCATCACATGTACACACACATGCACCCATTGCTCATCATAAGCATGCTCATGTGTATAGATGTGATCATTGTGGTAGATTTGGTCATTTGGCCAAATTTTGTTTTGATTTAAAGAGAGTTTCACATTTGCAAAATAATTTTAAAAGATCATCCATGTTTGCAAATGTTTCTAAAGTTTCCCGTGCACAACCGTTTGGTCAACATAAGCAAATGCTTCCTTTCCATTGTACTTATTGCAATCGGAAGGGTCATTTGAGTAATTTTTGTTATGACCGTGTTCGTGCACCATATATGCCTAAGAGGACCACCTTTGTTTAATGATATTTCTCATTTGCAAAATAATTTTAAAATAAAATATTTATTTGTAAATGATTCCCGTGCACGAGCTAATGGTCCACAAAAACAAATGGATCTCTTTCATTGCACAAATTGCAATCGAAAGGGTCATTTGAATGAATATTGTTTTGACCATGTTAGTGCACCATATGTGCCTAAGAGGGTTCATAACCCTAGGGCTTTGAGCTTAAATGATAGGGGTCATGTCCCTAAATCTTTTGGTACCAAGAGTTTTTAGGTACTAAAACAAATTTGATTTTCAAACTAAGAATTTTAATGTTTTTATCCTTCTTTATCTTGGTTTTGAAAATTATGCTTTGAAATCTTTCTATATGAAAACAATTTATAATTTATAAAATCTTTTGTTTTCATGATTAGTTGTTTTGTTTTGATGAGAGGACTATGTTTATATAACCCTCCGGATTTATTGGGTGTTTATTCCCAAATCTTGTTTACCGGGTGCTAAAATGTTTATATGGGTTGATACTAGCTCAAGAGCTAGATATAGTTGCCTCTCTTGATTTCTAAATCAATGATGATTTGATTAGTTTTTCAAATCCATAGTTCATGAGTTACTTTTGAGCTATGTAAATTTTGATTTATGAATTCTTTTGGTTGATTTGTTTTATTCGAAAACTCTTTTTGCATGATTCTCATGTTTTTCTCTCTTTTGATTTCATAAATCTATTTTTTATACATAGTTTTTAGGCTTGTATTTTGAGACACCTATTTATCGTGACATATCATTATGTGTTCTCATTATCTCTTGGATGTGAGTAATTTTTGGCATATTATTTATGCATGCTCACATATGTTTGCCATGATATTCATTTCATATTTTCCATATGGCATTTTGATAGGGGGAGCAATCCCTATATCTTTTTATGTTTGGTACTCACCCGTGCTTATTGATAGGGGGAGCTTTCGCTCTGTTATTCCTTTGTCCCCTTTTTGATATTGTCAAAGGGGGAGAAATATTGTGAGTATATGTATATTCCTTCTTGTTTATATGCATGTGAACTGTAATTTATATATTCATTTGCTTTCATGCATATATCCTTTTTGTAAATTGTTTGTCATCATCAAAAAGGGGGAGATTGTTGGCCTTCTTGTTTTGATGATGATTTACAAACAATTTACTACTAATGTTGTTTGTCTAGTGTTTGTGTATTCCTATGTATTGTAGACAAACAACGTTGTTGGATGATGGATGGAATAATTGTGGAGTGAAGCCTTGCTATTCAAAGTTCAAGATCCAAGTTCAAGCTTCATCCGCGAGATTACCAAGTCAAGCTTATTGAAGATCAAGATCATTGCTTGGGTAATTTAGTTTAGGTTTTATATTATGTGTGTTAAGTACTCTAAGCTCAATATAATATACACACACGTATTTGGTTTCTATGTATATATATAGTTATATATATACATGCATGGTTTTGGGTTTTTCATGTTTTGAATACTTTTGCAAAATAATGAGATTTCACAATTGGGAAATGCAAATTGGAAAATTCTTTTTGTAACATGTTCAAAATATCATTTGCAAACATTTCTCAAAGTTTCATCAAGTTTGGAATTGATTTGTTATGTTTAAAGGAATTTACAAATTCACGTTTTCGTTCGTGCACATGTTCGTGCATGTTTTACAAAACTGATGAGTTTTCTCAAATGGAAAGTGATATTTGAAAAATTCTTTCTCTGACATGTTTACCTACATGTTTAGAAACTTCCCTCAAAATTTTACTATTTTTGGAGTTGATTTACTGTGCCTAATTGATTTTACAAAATCGTGTATCACAGCAGATTTTCAGAAACTGTATTTTTGTGTTCAAACATTTATTTCTCTCAACTGGGAAATGATTTTTCAGAAATTCCTTCTCTGACATGTTAATCTACATGTCTAGAACATTCCCACAAAATTTCATAATTTTTGGAGTTCGTTTACTATTTAAATTGATTTTACAAAATTGCTGTGCATTGCTACAGTAATCCGGTCGACCGAAATTTTGGTCGGTCGACCGAAATTTCCTCCGGTCGACCGGTACGGTCGACCGACGCTGTTTCTGCTCGATTCCCAGGTTGGGATCTTCATCGCGGTCGACCGACGATATTTCCGGTCGACCGACTATGTGACCGTTGCTTTCTAACGGCTCTTTTCTGAGCCGATTTTCTCTGGGTCTTTTTGTCCTTTTCTTGGGTAGTTTTTGGCTGAGTTGTGAGAGGGTATAAATACCCATTGTCTTCAACTCTCAAGCTCTCCAAGAGATTATTTTAAAAAATAGTTTAACAAGGGTTTAAACTTGTTTAAGGTTTTGTTTAAGTTTGGTTTAAAAAGCTTTTAAGCAATTAAGGGTTTTAGTTTGTGAAGCAAATTTCACAAGAGCAAAGAGGAGATCATCATTTGGTGTTTGGGCATTCAACTCATCTCTCTCTCACTCTTGATCTATAGAGCGGTCGACCGACAATAGAGCCGTTGTCTCCTAACGGCTATTTCTGAGCTGATTTGTCTGGGGCTGTTTTGTCATTTTGTTTGGGGTTTTTGTTTAGATCTTGAGTGGGTATAAATACCCAATTGCTGATCTCTTTTCAGAACTTAAGAAATGTTTTATAGATGAAAAGAAGTTTTTAAAATAAGTTTTAAACAAGGGTTTAAAGTGTGTTTAAGGGTTTGTTTTGTTTGTGAAGAAGTTTTCACAAGTGGAGGAGATCATCTTCTTGTTTGGGCTTCAATCTCCATCTCTCCATCTTGTTATTCAGAGAAGAATCTCTAAACTCATTTCTAGCTATTTATTATTTTGTTTATAATTTCTATATGCTAGATTTTAATTGAGTTTAGTTTTGATTTTGATTTCACTCATTGTTTACACACACCCACTTGAGCTTATTGTATTTGCATTCATAATATATTAGGGTTGTGAGAGTTGTAACATTGAGTGTGGGCTTTTATTGTGTTCTCATCCATATTAGAGAACAATTTATATTTGTTACATTGTGAGATTGTTAGGTTTTCGGTGAGCTAGAAACCGAGTGTGTAGTGAGGTTTTCGGTGAGCTAGAAACCGAGTGTGAGGAGTGACGTTGATCGGTGAGCGTTGAAAACCGATACTGTGAGGTGTAAACGTTATTCGGGTGAACGTAGAAAACCCGGTTGATAGTGGATTTCTCCCCGGGAGTGGGGAGCGGAGACGTAGGACGGAAGGTCCGAACTCCGTGATCATATTGCTTGTTTGAGTTTGTCTTTGGCGTATTTATTTTTGCATTTATCTTATATCGCCAATTGTGCATTTCTCATCCTTTTTATGATCCACTATCTAGTTTATATTGTTTACCCTTGTGTTAGTTTATATATCATTGCATATATATTTTGCTATATATCTCTTTGCTAGGATATATCATATTGTATATTGCTTATCCTAGCTCATATATATTATTGCATTTCATACTTGCTAGGATAACTTGTTAATTAGTTTTAATTAGCATTTAATCGGATTAGATTAGCATAAGACCCTAATCACCCCCCCTCTAGGGTCTAACATGAAGATGGAGAAGAAAGATAGTGGGCTCTAGAATCTTCATTTCTTCAAGAACCAAATATAAGGATTACAAGCCGACGATCCTTGCAGAACTTGAGAAAAGAGATTACAATTGATGATCTCTTCAAGCCCAAACACGATCCTCGCATTTCAACAACAAAACACGGAGGTCATTCCCGCATTTCAATAACAAAATGCGGAGGTCATTCTCACGTTTCAACAATAAAACGCGGAGGTCATTCCCATGTTTCAACAACAAAACACGGAGGTCACATCCATGTGTTTTGAAGCTAAAACGCGGACGTCAGGTTTAACCGTTTCAAATCACTTGAGCAGTTTTCCATTTAATGAGGCAATTAAGCCCCTATTATGGAGAGATTTATGGGGGCAGTTACACCCCATAAACTCTTATTAAGGAGTGATTTAAGGGGGTCGGTTACACACATTTAATAGGGCCATTAAGCCCCATTAATGAGCAATTTAAGGGGTTAGGTACACCCCTTAAACTCCTATAAATAGCTGGTTTCACAGCTAGAAAAAGGAGGGGGGAGCAATCTTGAGGAACCCTTAGAGTATTTTAAGAAGGCTTTTTGTTGAAGCTTTGGAGCTTTTCGGCCTTGGCTTTTAAACCGAGTTTCGATTGAAGAACTGAAGATCATTTATTCTCTAATTTCAATTAAAAGGATCATTTTCCTTTCTAAAATTAATTCTTTTATAGAGTTCTTAAACTCGTTCAGTGTTCTTAACTCTTCTAGAGTTCTAAACTTGTCTCACAAGTTCTTTCTGACATCAAGTCAAAAGGAATAGACCATGTTCCACGAAGTGAAGTGCTCGAATTATCAACGAGATACAAGATTCAAACTCCCATCGCCACTGAGAAGAACCTAATATTAAACAAAGGAAAGGATCTCCGTCGATTCCTTCTCTCTTTTGTAAATCGGGGAACTGATAAAGAAAAGTTATAATTTGTTTTTCTAAGTTGGTTAGAGAGAGATTACTGTGATAAATTGTATTCATTCTTAGCTTAAGTCAGTTAAGGAGATTAATACAAATTTGATTCTTAATTTTCTCGCAATTTTTTCCCCACAAACAACAGGCGACTTGATCGAGCATCCACCTCAGCCATTACCTTGCGATGCTTCTCAGACTCGATCTCTTGTAGATAAACCATCTCCCTTTGAAGATCCTCAATGGTTCCCACCTGTTTGGAGAACTAGATTCGAAAGCTCTTAAAGAGCTCTTCCTTCTCATCCAGACTCTGGCGCCAAGCGTCTTCTTTATGAGCCAACTCAGCCTCCAAGGTAGTGACCCTCTTTTATGCTTCTTCCTTGGCCAACTTCTCCTTTGCTAGCTATGCTTGCCACTCTAGGGAATGCTCAAGTCGATTGAACAGAGCTTTCTCCAACAAAGTCCCCCGAGCCAAATAGTTTTGGAAGGCCTGATGTATGTCAACACTTGGCATATCTTCCAAAATCCTCTCACCAGCACCATTCTCCATCTGGTCTGACGGGGTTCCAGCTCTTCCCTCGACACAATCGTCCACACCAATGGCTTCTTGCAAGGACGACGAGATGGCTCAGGCATCGTATTGGGGCCGACAACATCTCCTCGACCGCTAGTGTCAGTGTCTTCTTGCCAGGAGAAGACTCGTTTAGCAGCCCCATATTTTCCAAACGATTAAGTCAAGTAACCAGCGGACCTGTTCCGACTGACTGAGACCCCACAACCTGTTCGATTGGGTGCTGCCTCTCGACCCTTATCCTCTCCCTTAATTCAGAAGCAATTTCTACTGCTTAAGGTATCAAGACAGTCACCTCCTCAGTGCTAAGGGCCTCCTCAGCTTCTTATGAGGCCTGGCAGTGGAACTCGACACCTCGGTCCCTGCATTCCTCTTGCGATTTTCCGCCAACAAAGGAACGTGGCTCGACCTTGCCTGAAAGCCAGTAGAGGACAAGATCATGGATATGCCCGCCGCTTGGAGAGACACATCATCAAATAGAGCATCACTCTCCCATGGCCCGACATAAAAATGAACCTTTTCCAGGTCCATAATCTTTGAATCGATAAGGGTGACTGGCATCAAAGCGTCCTCATTCACCTCCGGCCAGTCTGAGCAGGTGAAGACGTTGTCGCCACCATAAACCCACACGAATCGCCTCCTCCAATCCTCGTCCAACTCTAAAGAGTCTGAGACTAGCTGGGAATCACCACGATAGTGGTAGAAGTAATACATGTATATCTCAGCCAACCCCACGTTGATCAAATGTCCAAACAATCTCAAGCTTGGTTGGACTCCAACATGATGACAAATAATGATGAAAGCTGATAATCATATTTTATTACAATTTTATACCATCATTATCTATTTTTAATGAATAAATATATCATTAATAATTGTTTTTATCTTTAATTGCAGGTTAATAAAGAATAAAGCCCAAAAATCCCATCTCTCAACAAAAGATCATGAATTAAATGAAGAACACAAGCAAGAGCCAAAAATCCCAAGCCCAGAATCAAGCCGAGTAGCTTGTAGAAGCCAGAGAAAATAAAAAAATTAAATATGAAAATAAAATATATTCAAGATGGTTGGCCGCAAAGAAATGACGATATCTCTCAATCCGGAAGGCGGAACTTAACATATAATATATAAAAATCACCTATCTCGACGAGACGAAGCCATCTGTAGAGGCAGATTTTTTATTAGACATTGATGCCAGCATCGATATAGGCATCGATGCCGGCATCGATGCTGGTATCGTTGGCTGCAATTCAGTTACAGATCAATGGCTGATTTTTGATGGTTTTGGATAAGGATTCAATTCAAGGGCTCTTATTCATTGATGTTTACTATAAATAAGGGTAGAGAGTGAAGGGTTAGAGGTGTGAAAATTTTTATAACTCCTTTTGGAGAGGAGGGCTACTATTAATTGAGAAGGCCTTCCAAATTTATAACTTTTTGTTATAATTAATAATAATAATTTTTTCACCACTTTAAATATTTCTTCTCTTTGTTGGATGATGAAGATGGAGAATTATTTAGAGGTTTGCATTTCTTTTCTTTTTCTCTTTTATTTCTTTTTAGTTTAGATTTATTTCTATGCTTATAATTAGATTTTATTTTCTTGTTAAATAGCCAAGAGGCTAGAACCCTCTTACCTTAGATTTATTTCATGCTTATAGATTAGATTTATTTCATGTTTATAGAGTAGATTTATTTTTTTGTATTTAATTCTTGCAATTTATTTTGTAGTTTAGATTTTATAATTTATTTTGTAGTTAGATTTTAATTTCTTGCACTATTCACCTTGAGGCTAGAACCCTCTTGGGTTTAGTTTTTCTTTTTGTTTATTTTTATTTTTTTGATTCGCCTTTAGGCTAGAACCCTCTAGGGAATCACCTTTTTCTAAGAAGTGAGTTTAATTTTAGATTACCCATATCTATAATTGAATCCACCATCTTTAATTTCTTGCATTTTCTTTTATTCTTAAATTTTATTTTTCATTCTTGTTTTTTACTTCTTGCCTTATTAATCACATTCATTCTTTGTCACATCCACTCTCACTTATATTTTTTCCTATTTACACACCATTTTTACTCTCTCAATCTCTTCACAATCACATTCACTCATCACTCCTATTTTGTACGCACACAACATAAGAACCGATTTTATATTTTCTCCTACAAAACACCTTCCTCGTGGGATCGTCTTCTTTCTAGTTTTCAATTCCACCCTCTTTAGCTAGCTTCACCACAATTAGAGACAATTAGGATTTAAAAAAAAGATTTTATTTTTGTTGACCATAATAAAATTTATCTTTTACTTGGACATTAACTGATAATAAACTTAAATAATGTTTCCCCTTCTCATAGTTGTTTGATTGTTAACCCTAATAAAAAAATATAAAGATTTTCTTTTTATCATCCTTTTTAGTCACTTTTAATTTTTAGGGTTGCATTTCATATAGTGTAGGAATTCACCAAAGTGATTGAAGCACTTGATTTGGCACACACTTAACAAAACCCCATAATCAAGATAAAGTGAGGGATTTCATCACCCTTTCCTTAGCCCAAAAATCACTAATTCCTCACTACACTACCCAAGCCTAATAAAACTCATTAGACGTTGGCCCTAAGGACTCGAGCTCAATAAGGAACATGAAATCCTAAAGTGAACCGGTTTAAGTTTTCTCAGATTAGTTGGTGTCTAAGGCAAGGTTTAGGGGTTGGGTAAAGCGCTCTGCAAGGAACGGGATACTTAATTGATCTCTGATCACCCTCTAGTACTATCCTTACTTGGCTAACTACCCGGGTAAAACTTTAATCTTTTCACTTTAGGAGTTTTTGGTTATGAGCTAGTCTAGTTGAGTTAGGCTTAACCCTAGAGTTAGAGTGATTGAAAAGTGATTGATTTTGATTTGTTTTAGTTAGGTTTTTCCTCTTTTTCCATTCTCTCCTCATTAAAAAAAACTAACTTTAAAAAAAAAAGAGTATAAAAAGAAATAGTTTTGGTGTATGCAATCATGGATTAGGGATAATACACATCGATTAATTCGCTTTGAACCAATCATAGAAATGGAGCATCCTAATCCACCCGTTCTTCAAGATATGTGCCATCCCATTAGGAATGCAATCCCCTCTTGCATTAGGCTCCCCGAAACAAATGGAATAAATTTTATGCTTAGACCGTATTACATAAATATGCTTCCCAAATTCCTTGGAAATAAAACAGAAGATGCATATATTTTTATCTCGGAATTTGAGGAAGTGTGTATTATGATTAAAATAAGAGAATTAACAGAAGATGCCATCAAACTCAGATTTATTCCATTTGCTCTCAAAGATAAAGCAAAAAAAATGGCTGTATAGCTTACTCATAAATTCCATCACTACTTGGGAGGAATTTATCACCGTTTTTCTTAAGAAATTTTTTCCTATCCATAAAATGGTGAAGCTAAGAAACAACATCATGAATTTTAAAATTATCCCAAGAGAACCTTTTTGGAAGTATTTTGACCGATTTAAAGATCTTCTCATCCAATGTCCTCATCACGGTTTAGAAAAATGGCGATTGTGCTAAATAATTTATGAGAGATTAGATTATTCTGCAAAAACTTCCTTAGAATCAATGTGCCACGGGGATTTTATGAGGAAAAATGCAGACGAAGCTTAGGAATTTCTAGAGAGTCTATCCGAGAAAACAATGCAATTGGAACACTGTGATGACAGGGTTTTATCAGTTCTCAATTCTAAGTCTAGTGGTCCTTCCTTGGAGTCAAACATTGCTTCTGAAGTGAAGATGGCGACAATTCTGCGAAGGTTAGAAGCCTTAGAAATTAAGGAACGAGCTCCAGCTCAAATCAATCATGTTTCTACCCAAGGATGTCATAATTGTTAGTCTCCTACACACGTTTCAGACGAATGCCCTCTCCTAGGAAATAACCATGTATTAGAACAGATGAACACTGTATTTCAGCACCCTAGAAATGATCTATTTTCTCTAACCTACAATCCAGGTTGGAGAAATCATCCCAACTTTGTATGGAATCAAGAAAATTCTCCCAGAACTCAAAACTTCACTCCCGCTTCGACCCAACAATTTCCTAGGGGAAACACATTTCCTTTCAATCCACAATTTCAATAACCCAATCTGTCGTATCAAAATCAGTCTCCTCTTCATCAAGCTGTAATTCAGACTCCACACAATCCAGATCAGGATAAACGTCTTAATGTCTTGGAAAGGGGTTTGGAAACCATAATTAAGGCCTCCCAGCACTCTGAATTCCTTTATGCAATCAACCGGACAAATGCTCAACTCCAACACTCAAGCTATAGCTAGATTAGAATCCCAACTTGGTCAACTAGCTAGTGCCGTGAGTGAAAGAGAGAAAGGAAAATTTCCGAGTCAACTCGTGGTCAACCCTAAGGACACAGGATGCAGTTCATCCTATGAAGCTCAAGTGAATGCAATCTATTCACTTCGGTCAGGTAGACAGGTCGATAATCAAGTGAGAACTCCCCCAAGTCAAACTTTTGATCCAATACAAATTCCTTCTCCTTCTCCTTTTGATGATTCTATTCAACAATCACCCTCCTCAGATGACCAAGAACCTGAACCGGAACCTGAGCCTGCTTTTGATAGGTTTAGACCAGTTGCTCCTTTTCCAGATAGACTCAGGCTTAGGAAACACTCCCCTCAAGAGGAGAAGATCCTAGAAACATTCAAGCAGATTAAGGTCAATGTTCCTCTCTTAGATGTAATTGAACAAATTCCATCTTATGCTAAATTTTTAAAAGAATTATGCACTAAGAAGAGGAGAATAAATGTTCCAAAGAAAGTCTTTTTAGCCGCTAATAATCAGTGAAATGCTATCAAATCTCATACCTTTGAAACGTAAAGATCCAGGTTCCCCTATCATTTCATGTGGATAACAAATTTGCTTCCATATTCAGTCTATCAGCAATTGGGTCTAGGTGTACTGAACCCAACCAAATTCACCTTACAGTTAGCTAATAGATCTGTTAAGGTCCCTATGGGTGAGTTAGAGGATGTTCTGATTAAGGTTGGAGATTTTATTTTTCCAGTAGATTTTATAGTCTTGGGAACACAGCTTGTTTCCAATCCCAAAGGACATACACCTGTCATTTTAGGACGACCTTTCTTAGCCACTTCTAATGCTCTCATCAACTGTAGAACTGGTCAAATAAAGCTGTCATTTGGGAATTTGACTACTGATCTTAACATTTTTAATCCAGGGGACCAGCCAAATAATTAGCCTCTAGAAATAAATTATATTCAGGAAAGGTCAGAAGAAGAAGAAGAAGAGTCTGATTTGAGTTTTGAGAACATTTTTGATGAAGAGTTAGAGTTTTTAGAAGAAGCATATCAGGTCCTTGAGAATAATAAAACTGTGTTAAATATTTGCTGCTTTGAATTAAATTTTGAAGAACTCTTTCTTGATAAACTTAGATTCTTGGAGAATAATCAACAACCAAATTTTTAGAACTCTACAGAAGAATTGGTTGTTAGAAAACAAAACTTCACAGTACAACAGTCTGAGTTCATTAAGAAATACAAAATGCATGATACCAATAATACCTACCTTACTTTGTTGCAAGAATTATTGAACACCCCGAAATGCTTAGAATTTCACATTAATGATTATATCATTCTGAATTTATTTAAAATTTGGAGAAGAATTTTTAACAATAAGGTAGGATTCAATGTAGAATACGAGCTCTTCGTGTTGAACACTTCATTCTATATTATTTGTTTTGTTTATTTCAGAATAATAAAAAGAATTTATTCTTCTCTCATTCAAGAGTTTCTTATTCAGTTGAAAAAAATAATAATAATAAAAAGAAAATAAAAGAAAATAAAAGAAAAAAAAGAAAAAAAAAGAAAAAAAAAGAAAGAAGAATAAATTTTTGATTCCATCCTCCTCAGACCAAAGGTAATTGCAGATTTTTATCAGCCGACCAAATATAAGTATTTTACTTCTTATCTGCTTTACTTTGTGCATCATAGAGTTTGCATTGAGGACAACACAAAATTTAGGCGTGGGGGGTGGGAATTAGTTATTTTTTCTATTTTTTTTATTTTTTTTTTGTTGCATTTTTGTCATTTTTTTCTTTTTCCAAAAAAAATTATAAAAATATCATCACTTGGCAAATTGATAGAGTTATGTAATAATTGATTTATTTGATAAATTTTAAATTTTCTAATCTGTTATTTACTCAAGTTCACTTTTTATGATAACTCTAAATACAATTCTTAAGAAATGATTTTCAAAGTAGTATACTTTACTTAAGCCTTAACTTAGATTTTTATTTAAAATAATGGAATACATGCGTAGCTTAGAGTTAAAAATAATTCTTCAAAGTGGCTTGACTTACATATTTTTCAGAATATATACACATATACATATAAAAAAAATTGCAAAAAGAAGAGTGCGAAAAATGGGCACCAAAAGAAAAAAAAGAAAAAAAAACTCTTAAATTCAAGGTGATTCTATGTTATAAAGCCTAAGCTGATCGAGTAATTAAGCCTAAGGAGTATTTCCATACTTAATGACATAAGCCCAATTGGGTTGGGATCCATTGGCCCAAAACTCGTTAAATGATCGCTTAGAAAGCCCGTTAAAGTAGAAAAAAATCACCAAGGAAGAAAGAGTTAAAAATAATAATAATATAAAAAATAAAAATAAAAATACTAATAAATGTTTTATATATAGTTATATTTGTATATATGATCTTGGAAAATATTTTAGATCAAGCAACTTGAATATTATTTTAACAAAGAGTTAGCATGTTCTTTTCAAAACTTTTAAATTAAATTTTTAAGTTTGGCTTAGTTTTGTATTGCTATAATGAGAAGATTTTCTAGAAATTTACCTTAGAGTTATATATAAAAACGTTTTCTTGAGTGATAACTAGCTTCAATTAGATTGTCTAAAGTTATCAAGTGAATTTAGTTATTCACTGACTTCTTTAATTTGACAAGTTGACCGAATTTTGTGGGTATATTCACTGCAAACCCTCACGAGACTATAACTCGTCCACTAGGGTAACCTAGGGGTTTAAAGGCTTGTTGTATGCGCTAAATACAACCGCGATTCCTGCGAAAGTGAGTTAGGTTTTCTTTTCTTTTTCATTCTTTGCTAGAGGACTAGCAAAAGTTTAGGTGTGGAGGTATTTGATAATCATATTTTATTACAATTTTATACCCTCATTATCTATTTTTAATGAATAAATATATCATTAATAATTATTTTTATCTTTAATTGCAGGTTAATGAAGAATAAAGCCCAAAAATCCCATCTCTAAAAAAAAGCCCATGAATTAAATAAAGAACACAAGCAAGAGCCAAAAATCCCAAGCCCAGAATCAAGCCGAGTAGCTTGTAGAAATGACGATATCTCTCAATCCGGAAGACGGAATTTAACATATAATATATGAAAATCGCCTATCTCGAAGAGACGAAGCCATCTGTAGAGGCAGATTTTTCATTGGACATCGATGCTGGTATCGATGGCTGCGATTCAGTTACAGATCAATGGCTGATTTTTGATGGTTTTGGATAAGGATTCAATTCAAGGGCTCTTATTCATTGATGTTTACTATAAATAGGGGTAGAGAGTGGGGGGTTAGAGGTGTGAAAATTTTTATAACTCCTTTTGGAGAGGAGGGCTACTCTTAATTGAGAAGGCCTATTTTTATAACTCCTTTTGGAGAGGAGGGCTACTCTTAATTGAGAAGGCCTTCCAAATTTATAACTTTTATTACAATTAATAATGATAATTTTTTCACCACTTTAAATATTTCTTCTCTTTGTTGGATGATGAAGATGGAGATGAAGAATTATTTAGAGGTTTGCGTTTCTTTTCTTTTTCTCTTTTATTTCTTTTTAGTTTAGATTTATTTCTATGCTTATAATTAGATTTTATTTTCTTGTTAAATAGCCAAGAGGCTAGAACCCTCTTGCCTTAGATTTATTTCATGCTTATAGATTAGATTTATTTCATGCTTATAGAGTAGATTTATTTTCTTGTATTTAATTCTTGCAATTTTATTTTGTAGTTTAGATTTTGCACTTTATTTTGTAGTTAGATTTTAATTTCTTATACTATTCACCTTGAGGCTAGAACCCTCTTGGGTTTAGTTTTTCTTTTTGTTTATTTTTATTTTTTTGATTCGCCTTTAGGCTAGAACCCTCTAGGGAATCACCATTTTCTAAGAAGTGGATTTAATTTTAGATTACCCATATCTATAATTGAATCCACCATCTTTAATTTATTGTATTTTCTTTTATTCTTAAATTTTATTTTTTATTCTTGATTTTTACTTCTTGCCTTATTAATCACATTCATTCTTTGTCACATCCACTCTCACTTACATTTTTTGCCTATTTACACACCATTTTCACTCTCTCAATCTCTTCACAATCACATTCACTCATCACTCCTATTTTGTCACGCACACAACATAAGAACCGATTTTATATTTTCTCCTACAAAACACCTTCCTCGTGGGATCGATATCTTTATACTATAACTTGACACGGTTGTGCGCTTACAATATTTTTGGTACATGTTTATACCGCATCAAAAGCCACCAGAATTCCCACCGCGTTCGGATAGAACTGGGAAGGGGATACTCCTAGAGCGGCATGCACCTCCCTAATAAAAGGATGTAAGGGCAGCCGTAAGCCATGCTCCAAATGAGCCAAGTACAGCGGCACTCGACTTTAGCCATGGCGATGCACTGGCTCCCATGGCGATACACTGGCTCGCTCATCTCTGGCACCGCCAGTGTGAGAGTCTGGGGCATATTGTATTGATCATACAACCCTACCAGATTGTCCATATGGACCCTTGAACGGATGAGTAGAAGAATAGCAAGCATCTCCTCACTACGGCCAGAGGTTGAAACTTGAAAGACCATGGAAGATTTTTTCTTAAAAAAGCTTGGAGGAATATCAAAAATTTGTCAGAGTGAAAATTTGTAAAAGAATCTTCCCAACATCAAGAGGCCATATATAAGTTTTTGAAGAAGTGCGTGGAAGGATTTCAAAGGACGTGGTGATTTTCGAAACAACCAGGTCAGATCCACTTCAGAATCTAAAACAGTTTACTCGAAGCACGAAGCACCACCCTCATTTAATGCCCACGTCCCAATACTCGAAAAGCGGAACACCGTTCATTATGTCCATGACGCTTTGTTTCTTCAATTGACGGTTCAGATCTTTGATGATGTAAGCCAAGAAAAGCAGAATTATGATGGGTAAAGAAGGATGCACGATGATGTCAGCCATGTCTATAAGACGAAGACTTCTGAGTTTCTCATCCAAAGCAGACTTGTATTGATAAGAGCATATCTTATTTCAATCGTACTCGACTAAAAGTTGACTCCAAGCAAAAAGAGCAACTGTTATGGTGTTTACTCACCCAAGATATGTGTATTTGCAAAATGATAGAATCATAGCCCTGGCAAACTGGCCTCAACCAACTTAGTTGTCCAAGCCTAACAGAGGCCTCGACTCCGCCGACTCATCACATCGATATTCCTTCAGGCTGACACGAAAGGCGGGGTCAGTCGATCCTATTGTCGAAGATGACTCACCAATGGCACTCTACCACCTATTTGGCAACTCACAAAGACGACTTGATGGACATTCCTTGCTGTCGACTAAGTTGAGGACTCGACCTCTGCCTCAAGCCTCTCCCTCAGAGCATATGTCAACATCCCAGTCCACCTCGGACAAACCTTATCTAGATTCTAGCCTGACGGTCTCCATGACTTGTCAGCTGCCCACGTGCCTTCTGTCATGCCCTCAATCACTTCCCAGAAAATACGATAATACTCTCTCCCGTGCCGAAGTGACTTCCCCTCCAGTCGTCAGTCGACACCTATAAAGCGAGGGATGACTCAGCCTGCCAGCATGCCTTCTGCTACGTCCTCAATCACTTCCCGAAAAATACAGAGACACCCTCTCTCATGCCCAAGTGACTTCCCCTCCAGTCGTCAGCCGTCACCTATAAAGCGAGGGATGACTCGGCTCTTAGCCTGCACTTCACCACCCCCTCCCTATGCTTGGCTAGAAGTGACCCATTTATCCCCATGACAGAGATATATACAGGTAGACTTCTAACCTCAAGGGAGGCCAAGCTCAATCTGAGGCCAAGCTCGATCTAAGGCTGGCTTACTTCCCCTCTTTCTCTCTAAGAAAGGAAAAGAACACACGGTTCTTCATCTACACAGAGGAATACACACAAATCCTCTATAACGGCACATCACCACCTCAAGAACCACATCAGTTCCTGACCTTTCCCTTCCCCGCTCGAGTTTCACTAACTTGACCGTCGGAGGAACCACAGGGGAACCGATCCCCGCCCTCTCGCGGGTTCTTCTTGTCTGTGCAGCGTGGACTTCAGCCTCCCATTTAAGAACCAGACATAAAGTCGGAGAAAGAAGCGACCTCTTCATCAACCTCCTCTACCTCGTCCCGGCGAGGACCCAGGAGGAACCGATCCAGTTTCGGATCATAACAGATCCCATCCCGGATCCGATTGACTGTTTGGTCTTAGTCATCAATATATATATATAATTTTCTTACTGAAGTATATCTGTATACGTACCCGTAGTTGGTCAACAAAATATGGATATGATAAGTATCATATCTAAGCTATATTCGGACTGTGTGCACCCTTAGTAAAGAGTGCAAAGTTTACCCGTTTACGCTGATATAAGATTTGAGTTCATATTCAAGTTTGAATCCGATACCAAAGATGATTCAAATTCTATTCGATTACTTATTTAAACATCCAAAAATCTGTTCGCAAATATGCAATTCATGAGAAATCATTACCGTGAAGGGTGGAGAGAGAGGGGAGCTACAAATTATATTCGCGAACACATCCACGTATTAATGAACTCTATTTGTACCGTGTGAACTATAATTTTTATTATCTGGTTTTCTCATATGCACAATAGATATCTAATATTAGCGGATATGAATATAAAATTCTCTTACAGAAAATGTATTCATACTCGTGTCCACAATTGACAAGTGGGAGCTGGACATGATACATAGCACACGCGAGCCGTATACGAACCGTCTGCGCGCCAATCTCCGCACAAAAGGCTTCCGCAGCCTCAATAGTCAATAGCCATATCCAGTTCAACCGCGGTTCACCAATCCCTATAAGGCATTTCTTCAAACACCTTGGCACTCGCAAACTCATCTCCAGCTTCCCCAAAATCCACCGTGCTTTTCTCGATAAAACCCTACAGCCCAATCTCGACGATCTTCGCTGTGACGAGCCCTTTCTCCGTACTAGCAACAATGTTTATGCGATGGAGGTATTAAAATCGAATATTTTTCTCCCCCTTCGTACTCAGAATCCATGAAATTTAAGTTGCTGCTTGTGTCGGGTGTCGAGTACAATTTATAGACTGTGAATGCTGATTTCAAAGCCATCACATGTTGTAATTCTTTGAAATTTCAGCATATGCTATTTCTTGCATATCTCACTGTAAGTTTCTTAAGTATTGCGCGTATGTAATTCACTTGAAAAGTGTTAATTAAATTGTTTACTGGTCATTGTATTATTGAAAAAAATATTGGGTACTAAATCTTTCATATTTCAAAGGCTAGACGACATCTTGTGATAGAATGCTCATGCATTTAATGTTTTGGTAATCCTAAATTCTTATTTGCAATTTTTTTTTCGATTTTTCTTCTTCGTCTTGTTAGATTTTAGGATAAAGCAACTTTTTAAAGAAGTTGCAGACTTCCAGTATGATGATAACTTTGTAAGCAGGGACATGAGAGCATCTGACAGGTTTTCTCTGGATTTTATGTGTAGCTAGCGTATCTTGTTCGTAACATAACCTAATCCTTTTTCCTAGCAACATCGTTTCAAGCTTTGATGTTCGCTCTATCTGTTTCGGATATTGACATGAATTATTGAAAAAGAAGCCATGTTGATTCCAGGTTCAATCATTCAGTGATCTTTCCTTCAGGAACTTAGAAGTTAGATCCAGTAAGTTATCGATAAAGAAGTAACTAATGTGATTTTGTAGCTAGTTTATGGTCGGGTAAAGCAAAATCTTAGACCACTCCCTTAGTTTCATGAACTACATGAATTAGTCACGGATAATAATTTCCAGACGGCAAGAATATCTAGTGCAGAAAAAACAATAAGAAATATCTCCGTCTCTATTTTTGCAGCTTTTTAGATTTTAGCTGGGCACAAAATGTGGTTAGCTCTAGGAAATGGAGGTCCATGATGATACGAGTCGCCGTGCGAGCACCTTTGATCGCGGAATTATCAAAGGTAGGTTGAGAAGAAAATAACAAGAACAATTCAGTGGTGGCGAAGGAAAATACCTTTTCTAGATTATGAGAATAAAATAGTTTACAATTTCTCACAAGCTTACTAGAATTGAAGAACAATCTCTCCAAATACAATCTAATCTCTCTTGATTGCTTTCTCTTTCTTTTTTTTTAAACCCTAAAACAATCCCTTATATAGGTGTAACAACATGGATGACAAAGTGGTAAATAACCAAGCCCAAACCGCACAGGAATTCGTACAAACAAAAACCCAAACGAACCAGAAAATCGTCGATGAGTCGACTCATAAACATGCATGAGTCGACTCATGCCAAGTGAGTCGACTCATGATGAGGTGAATCGACTCGTCAAAAACTTTCGACAAAACGGCTGAGTTTCGTGAGTCGACTCATGACAGGCATGAGTCGACTCAACCTGATGAGTCGACTCATGTACATGTATGAGTCGACTCACGGGCTAAAAACTGGATACTTCGATTCTTTGATTCGTCGTCTCGTTCCACGCTTCAACCTGCGTTCCACTGTGTTGTTTTACCCCTCTATTCTCAAGTTACCATGAGAATCATTTATCCTCAAGCTCCCATGATGATCGCTAAGTTCCGAAGAAAAGATACACCCGTATCATGGGTCCCCCTTTAGGAACTTAAAGTCTCATTCAAGTTAGAACTTCAGCTGAGGAAACTCACGAGCTTCTCCATTCTTTCTGTACCACCTGGCGTTGCTAGGAACCTGATATCGACGTATAACTGGAAACGACTCCTTCGTTCCTCGCCTCACCGTAGTCGTCTTTCGCTCCAATATACAACTCATTTTCGATGGCTCGTCATGAAGTCTAATGCACAGCGAGACGAACTTCTTGCTTGCATTCACTAGCCTCTTCGCTCGCGTCACCGTCACCAAGTTTGCCTCCCTCGGAAGAGACGCCGAACGAAATATGAACTTTTCATCATCCTTGGTGAATGTGTATTTCTGAGTCCGCCTTTCGTAGATCGCAAACCTATCCCATAAATAAGGATTGCCTAATATTACTTGGCAAACATCCAACGGAACGACGTCGCATATGACCTCGTCAATATACGACTCGTGGAGTGCAAATCTGAAAGTGCATTGGTTGACCACACTCAATCCCACCTCCTTCTGAATCCACCCTAAAGGATAGAGTTTCGGATGTTTAACCGTCTTTAATCCCAGCTTCTGAATCAATGCCTCAGATATCAAATTTTTCTGGCTCCCTGGTTCCACTAAGACATCAACCAAGCTGGTCTTGACCTGCAATTTTAAAACAAAGAACTGCTCCCTCGGGTCTTCGTCCTCAATCGTGGTCTGCTTCCCCGTCATAAGGTTGAAACTGTTATTGGGTTCTGTCATCCCGGAAACTTCCTTCGGACCCTGAACTACTACATATGCCTTCTTCTCCTCCATTTTCTTCAATCCTTTTGGCTTCAGATGAGGATATTTCTCCCAGTAACGATCAGCTACGTGTCCTATCTGTTTGCAGTGATTGCATGTCAATCCTGTATTCCCCGAATCATCCTTCTTCTTCTCTTCCTTAGGCTGAGAGCCACTAGACTTACCTCCCGTCTGTTTGGAGTCTCCTTTCATTTCGTTGTCCTTCTTTCGCCTGCCCTCAATGGCAATGACCTTCACACTCGCTTCTGCCATGGACTTGACTGTGAACAACTTTATCTTTTTTCGGATATATTCATTCAGACCCGCCATATACTTCATAAAGATGAAATATTCCTCCATCTCGATGTTGAGAACCATCGCCTGCTGCTGGAACTCCGTCGTATATTCTTGAACGGTCTGGTTGAACATTTGGCGCTATCCGTACCACTTATATTAATGCTCCTCAAGGAACCCTACTGGGTAGAACTGTTTCTTCAGTAGCTCCTTGAATTTGTTCCACGACATCGCCTTTCGTTCCTACTTGCAATAGGATTTCCACCATGTCAATGCATGTCCCGAAAGCTTTAAAGTCGCGAACACAAGCTTCTCCTTGGATGAATATCCGTAAAGGGTAAAATACATCTCCATCCGCTCGATCCAATCATCAAACCTCTCGACGTTGATACTCCCATCATAAACAGGAATCTCTACCTTAAAGTTTATCTTTAAATTCTGATAAGAACCCTTACCCCATTAATGCAGAACAGTTTTGACAATCTCAGCCTCCCTATTAGAATCAGATTCCTCGCCTTCTCCATCGGACTCCATAAGTTTCTTCTTGCCTTTCGAAGAAGATTCCTCTTTTTTGTTCTTTTCTTGGAAGATATTGATGAGCTGTGTGAGAGTCGAACTCATTGTCTCTATCTGTTTCTTCAGCGCATCTAGCCTCGCTGAACTATCACCTTCAGTCATCTTCTTCTTCCTTAATTTCTGGACTCCTTCCAATGAAATAAGGATCTCGCCTAGCTTCTTGAATTGCGATCGAGTTAGGACCATACACAGGATACCCCTTTACAGGATCAGATCGTTCTGATACCAACTTGATACGAGTCGCCGTGCGAGCACCTTTGATCGCGGAATTATCAAATGTGGGTTAAGAAGAAAATAACAAGAACACAAAAACAATTCAGTGGTGGCGAAGAAAAATACATTCTCTAGATTATGAGAATAAAATAGTTTACAATCTCTCATAATCTCACTAGAATTGAAGAACAATCTCTCTTAATTCTCAAATACAATCTAATCTCTCTTGATTGTTTTCTTATTCTTTTTTTTAAAACCCTAAAACAATCCCTTATATAGGTGTAACAACGTGGATGACAAAGTGGTAAATAACCAAGCCCAAACTCTACAGGAATTCGTACAAACAGAAACCCAAACGAACCAGGAAACCGTCGATGAGTCGACTCATAAACATGCATGAGTCGACTCATGCCAAGTGAGTCGACTCATGATGAGGTGAGTCGACTCGTCAAAAACTTTCGACAAAACGGCTGGGTTTCGTGAGTCGACTCATGACAGGCATGAGTCGATTCAACCTGATGAGTCGACTCAACCTGATGAGTCGACTCATATACATGTATGAGTCGAATCACGGGCTGAAAACTAGATGCTTCGATTCTTCGATTCGCCGTCTCGTTCCACGCTTCAACCTGCGTTCCATTGTGTTGTTTTACCCCTCTATTCTTAAGTTACCATGAGAATCATCTATCCTCAATCTCCCATGAGGATCGCTAAGTTCCGAAGAGAAGATACACCCGTATCACACGACTCCGTGTATGGTTATTCAAAGATCAATCGGAGATCGTGAATGTTAGTTAGCAGTAGATAGTGTGCCTGTGGATTCTAATTATCCTACACATGATTGAGGATCCTATGGATGTTGTCTAGCCACAAAATTCCCATTGTTTTTTGCATAAAAGTGATAGTGCATGTTTTTGGTTGGTTTCAGTGCTGGTGCTAAGAAGAGGCCCATTGGTTCTCATCTGTGTGAAATCTCCCTCCTTGTTTCTCAAATACTCAAACTTAATCTACTGCTATTATAAATGTATCTTGTATGCTAAAAGATTGTTTTCCACAATGCCCTCCAAATTGTATCCGAACTCACCAAATGGCCTTCAATTTGTATTCAGATTCTCATCCAATTTATTCCATCTATTGCATCATCATTATTGCAATTGAAATTTAGTCAATATAATTAATAAATTGCAATTTTGATGAGTCATAATGCATGACTATTCAATTTTTAATAACAAACCGAACATTATACTATAGTTGAAAATCTGAAATTATTCTGTACATGATCGCCTCGCCTGAGTGCCTGAGGTGCCAAGGCATGACACTTTTAAAATTCTGCTGCCAGTTGATTATTTAATTTTATCTCTGACTAGAAAGTGAGATCACGTGCTATTTTTCAAGCACGGACTTCAAGTGATCGCTGTTTCTAGCATGGAGTTCGGTGGATCCCTATTTGACATCCGCAAACTATAAGTATTTCTAAGTCAACCTCTGTTAGTCTGATGTATGCGAACAGTTTATGTCATCTAAATTATTGTAAAGGAGACATGCTTTGGACTATCTAAATCATTTGAATCAACTGCCACTAAAAGTTGTTTTTTTTAATCTATTTCATTCAATCAAATTTAAGCACCTAGAGATGTCTGATACCCTGTGCCGCTCAGGGAACTTTTATTTAGGAGCAGACAATTAATTCTCAATGTTTTAGTGAATGGTGAACCACACAGCTCAACATTATTTATTCAGGATCGTATAATTTACTCCAAAACAAGAAGTGAATCCATTTTGGAGTTTCCCACATATGAATTGAGTTTACTAATAAATGGTTTTGGATTTAAAAAATGAATATCTGATGTGATTCTTTTGTTTGTGGGGAGCATCCAAATCTGCTAGGCGTTAATGGTATGTGAGCAAGTTTTCTTAAAGTTTTACAGATGAAAGCACAGAGTCACCTCAGTGTTTGAACTTGTGATATATTGCCTGCCATCATCTCGGCATCCTCTTCAAAATGTGTGTACCAAATGCATAAAGTTTTTAGTCCTAGAAAATATCCAAAATTCTGATATCAGGATTTGTGGCTGTGTACCATGGGCTTTATAAATAATAATGTGTTTATTATCTTACAAAATTAATTAACCAATTGATTCATAGTTTATAAAATAGGTATAGACCTTTATGTGACATCATTGGGGTTTGATATGAGTGATATAGGACCACCAGCACTGGGCTAGAGAAGCAGGAGCATATTCAGATAACGACTTGATGTGTGCCAATATTTTTCTTTCTTTCTTTTTTTTTTCTTTCGTTGGAGAGTAATTTCTATGCGCTAAAATGTCCAGTAGCCAAGTTGTGAGTATCTGCGTCATCAAACAATTGAAATAAGAAGTACATCTGAGTTGAGTAACACAGTGAACCTTGTTCTATAGGGTCGATAGACTCGATACGGTAGAAATTGAGCTTTCACAGGAAATTCTGAATCTCATTTCCATTTTAGGTAGCTGCTCGTTTGTGCTCATACACTTTTTATAACACTTCTGTTCTATTGCTAATCATTTATTTGCATTCAATTTTACCCACTATTTTGCAATGGTGTAATTGGTAGTGTTGAAGATGTAGTCACAATATTGGGCAAGCATATTGTGGATTTACCCGAGTCAGTATAGTCATAGTGATTGGCTCCTCCTTGACCGTTGAGTTCACAGATGCACAGAATATTGGGTCCAAGCTTATGAGCATCACTTTTAAGGAAGAAACACAGTGCCATTAATGCTCAGATTGATTTATCTGCAATTTCATCTTATGATTTGTCATGGTTCATTTAACTGTCATCATTTTCCTGATTGCTTTATGTTGGACTATAAGGTATTCAAAATCACAAGCCAAATATTCTGACCCCTTTAATTGTTATTTCTATGAAGGTTCTGCAATTCTTCTAAGAAAAGAACTATAGTTTTCAGTTAACCGTGGCGCTTATTCTATACAGTTGAACACACTAACTGTAGCGGCTTGAAGTATGAACTTCAGGCCAAACCAGTTTGTGACCAAATCTTCTTGTTGTTGATATTTATTCGACAATGAAAAGTTATAACTTATAACATGGCGCAAAGTGATAATTTAGCTTTATGTATTAATATGTGCTGTCTACAGTATGAGTTAATTTCAATTTCCGATTCATTTTCTTTAATTAGTTCCTGTTCATCAGACTCTTGTCAATAGTCTTTTTTCCCTGTCCTTTTCTTTTGTTTTCTTTTCTTTCTTTCTTCTTCTTTTTTTTGGGAGGGTTAGCAGCACTGGAATATTCAGTTGTGTAATTATCCTGTAAAAAAATTTGCTATCATTTATCAATCACTAACTTGAGAGAATGTAATTCTGCCATTGTATCAGGATTTTGGATAGTCATCCCTTTTATATCTTATGATTTGTCTTTTCATTGTTTAAAATCATGAGCTCAGTTGATGTCCTTGTAATTTCAGTTTAAGCCTCAGATTCATGAATGTATACATCAGATGTTATACTTAAAAACATTTATATTCATTGTGTGTGTGTGTGTGTGTATCCTTTAATCTTCTTGCTTCTTCTATAGCCAGATAATGTACTGACCCCTCCTTTTTTCCTTTTTCTCAGGACAAGGATTCTCGATTTGTGATAACACTCTTACAGCGATAATTTTATATTCAAGACTGCTGTTTTGCGATTCACTTTCGATTTTGTGCGTATAGCATTCAAGATTGTGGAATTCTGAGGATCTCAACACTCAACTTGAGGTTTTTCCGTATTTTAGTATTTAGTATTAGCTCCATTCCGTATCTTCATATGTCAATTCCATGCGCTCCGTAACATACCTCTTTCTTACATTTTGGTTTTCTGATCATTCAGGTGAATAATGGGAATAATTACTAATTAACTAGGCTACAATCACTCGTTACATGATCAATCAGCATACTAGCCTTTTCAATCAACGGATGCAACGTTATGATGAAGTTCCTTTTCTAACGCATTTCTTGGCTTGCTCTTGGTTCTAATGACTTAGAACTCATCCAAGTAGAAGAAAGAACGATACCTAAATCTTCAAGCACTGACATGAGCTATCAAATATATCCATCCAAGACAATTGTGTACATCAATAGATTCTCTGATTTTGTGTAACTTGATTATGTCCATAAAAATTTACAAATTCCTGCTTCCATACAACAGATATTTTTTTGCTAACATGAGATGCTATTTTACACATGAATATTCTGAGTTGAAATTTCACTGAACAAGAAAAATGCTGCATCTGTAGAAGTACAAACTGTGTTATTGCAGGTATCCAACAATACACTAACCTCTGCACACATTTGCTGATCATGAAGCGCGTCATTTTTCATTAGGAAACAAGATAACAACTTTTTCCATTGTAAGAAGTTATCAAGTATAATTTTGATCATACTCTTTTTTCAGCAAACCCGCAATTGTTAAAAGCTGTTTCGAACCAGTAAGAGATGTCCTTTACTCCATTGATTAATTTAGAATCGAAAAATTAGAAAGCTGCATTTGCACCTTGCTTTATGATGCAACCTCATCTTTTTAAGTTTTAAGCATAGAAATTGTTTGTACAAACTAACTTGTACAAAGATCTTTTCTAGAAAAAAGTTATATAAAGTCATTAGCAAGAATTGTGTATTGGCATGTCGTGCATGTGCGGATAAGTATTTACAGGACTTATTCTGCAAAAACTGTTAAACACCAGTACCATCTAATCAAACAAATGGAGATTTCATCAAGAAAAATGTACATTTATAAAGAACATTAGATATTTATTTCTCGAGAAACCAATATGAGTGAGATACAAATCATATTATAGCCTATACACAACACATGCAGTCATTATTATTTTTTCTCTTCATATACATCACTTATATATCTAATATAGTGTTGGCTAATACAGCCATAGAATCACTGTTTAGATTGATGAATCTATGCATTCGTTTTCCCAACTTCTCTCTACATCCAAACACACACCACAAAAAAAAATGTGCAAGTGGCTTTAACTGCGGTGTAATTTGCATGGTAGGTACAACGCTAGAAAGAACAAATTTTCACTTCAGCCTCATTCTAATTTTTTATTATTGAAATCGATCCATTTTTTTATTACCAAAACCGACCCGATTTCGTGATTAGCAACTTAATCACCTTCCTAATTAGTCGGGATTGCCAACCCCGACTATTTAGGATATTAATTTTTAGGGTTTAAGGCTTCTAATTAGGGTTTAACACCTTCGACTATTTAGGATATTAATTTTTAGGGTTTAAGGCTTCTAATTAGGGTTTAACACCTTCCTAAATAGTCGGGGTTACCAACCCCGACTAATTAGGAAGGTGATTAAGCTGCTAATCAAGAAATCGGGTCGGTTTTGGTAAATAAAAAAAGGGTCGATTTCAATAATAAAAAAAATTAAATGGAGCTGAAGTGAAAAATTGTTCACGCTAGAAATTGTAGGGTGTATGTGTTGCACTTGCAGAAATGCATGGTAAATTTAGTCCAACAAATGACCTTTACTATTCAATATGATCTACATGTTTCAAAATGCATGCTTTTATCATGCATCACATGATCCTCAATTGAATCTTTACCATCAAAGGTAAAATGTTTATTTTTTTTTCCTATCTAAAATTTAAGGGTATTTATACTTTCTCCTTTAGCCAAACCGTTCCATTCCACCTCAATTTTCATACCTATCTCATTTGAAATTGATGAATCAGTTTCACATTTCCCCTTGCTTTCATCTTACTTCATTAAGATCACAATCTTCACCTTCAGTATACATTACACGATGCACCCAAGTTCAATATTTAAATATTGAACTTATTGATTATAGCAACACAAGAAGCTAGCTAGCTTTAAATATTTGCGGAAAAGAAAAATGACTGCTACTAGCACATTCAGCCAATCTTGCCTAAAAATTAGGATTAATCTTGCCTAGAAGTTATGCAGATAATTTAGACTGCTACTCGTGTAAAAACATAAGCATGTGATCAATCTCTTTCATGCTGAGAACCGTAAGCAAGTTTTATAAACAATACAAGAATCGTACTTTTATAAAACAACCAATCTGTCCACGCCTCAGGACACACGAATGAATTGACTAATTTAACCTGCAACAGAAAAGAATTGATATTAGAATGGCTTCTGTATGATAAATCAAGTAGTCCTAGCGTGTGTGTGTGTATAAATTAAACCTGGAAATAAGAATAATAAAGGATATTAATTGGAAAATACAACATTCTCATACCAAACAGCCAATGATCCAATGACTAAAGAATTGCAGATCAAACTTGAAATAAGAAGCATTGTTGTAATTAGTAAATGAGAAATTCAAAAGGCCAAGCAAAAAAAAAAAAAAAAGGTGACAGGAATAGACATCTATTGATAGCTAGCTATACTTAAAAAAGATAACATATAATAACCAGTAAATGAAAACTGAATCCTTAATCATTTTCATGGTCGAAGGATCCCACCTGGGGTGTTTTAGCTATTTGGAGAAGAAATGTCTATAGATGGGGATCTTAAAATTTCAGTACGCTACCAAGTCTGAAGGGAAAAAGGAAGCTAGCAATAAAAGAACTGTTATTTAATTCTAGAGCAACTTACAGTGATATAGGGACTTGGAAATAAGAAATAACACAAGACCTTGAAAGATCTTAGAATGAAAAATGAACTCCGATAGAAATGAACAAAATGTACTTGGAGCATTGTACTATTACGTCAATCTGAAGTTTTAAAAGGAAAAAAAAAAGAGAACTAAATTTAATGCGATATAGTTAGAACGAAAGCAAAGCTCACCATTTCTCTTCCAATTTCAGATATTATACTAATTATTAGATATGAATAAAAGGACTAATTAAAAGAAGACAAATTAAATAGCCAAAGAACTTGAACATCTTGAGCATTGTCATCACAAGGCCTAGCATGGGAAGGAGGAAGCAAGATGTAGCCAAAGACAACTTGCCGATTTCCTTGTAAAAATGACTTCTAAAATCGAACAAACTCTAAGAGTCGGCAAGTCATCCTTGGCTGCAACCATACTTCCTTAATCTCCATGCAAGGCTCAAGATGACCAAAAGAATGTGATCAAAGAGAAGAAGGAAATGGAATCCAATGAACAATAAAGGATGAAGAGAGGTTCAAGGTTCTTATATAGAGTAATATGAGGGGGTTGATGGATTGATTGAAATATTACAGTTTGCTGCATTTTTCCTTCATCAAGATGCTTCATTAAGATGATGGAGGACAGGTCCTAGAAGGATTTAGTTTTGGCCCAATAGAAATGTGATAAGCCCCCCACTATCTTTTTCCCTCTCTCTATATATTATATTTAATGTGCATCTTTCTATAGTCAGACAAGATTAGGCCAACTTGGTAACTAATTTAATGACTTCATGATCTTATTAGTCGTAATTTAAACTTGAATGAGCAATATATTATCTGTGCACTTCCTTACAGGAACATTACTGTAGAAGATTGCTTTTGAAGTTGCACACGATCATTTATTTTTTGGGTTAATTTTTAAACCCCCCTCAACTATGGGGTCGTGTCATAAAACCCCTCTCAACTATTTTAACTTTAGAAACCCCCCTTAAATTAATTATAGAGTTATTGTAGATAACCCTCTTTAACTTTCGAAATGTTATTTACCCCCCTTAACTTTTCTTACTTAACCCCTTAAACTAGTATAATTTAAATCTAAAGCAACAAATGATTTAAAAAGATCATACCATCCCTAATACATTAATTTTTTTACTATATTGTTTCCTTTTTAACTTTTTTTTTTTGTTAAAAATAACTTTCATTTTATTCCCCCCTTTTCCTATTCCTCCATGCCCATTGTTAGGTTTACGTGCAAATCTATTTCTTTTTTCTTTTTCAAAACACTAAATTTCTTTTATTTTTTGCTTAAAACTTCTTTTATTTTGTGCTTATCCATGATTGTAATGTTTGAAACAATTGAAACTTTTAATTTTTTTGAAGATTAGTTCCTCATCAAAACTCATCAGACCGAAGTCTAATATTTTGATTGGGTTGGGTTCTTAAACTTACATGAAATTTTTCCAACCAAGGGTATTTTGCTCATTGCATATTTCAAATTAATAATATTAAGGGGGTTATTTGAAAAAATGAGAAAAATAAAAGGGGTTTTTTTTTGTTATACACCCCATAGTTAAGGGGTTTACTCATATTTTAAAAGTTGAGGGGGGTTATCTACAACACCCTCAAATTTGAGGGGGTTTTCTAACGATAAAATAGCTGAGGGGGTCTTCTGAGACAAACCCTATAATTGACGGGGGTTTTCTAAAATTAAACCTTATTTTTTTTCATTAAGAAACCGACATTAATTGGTTTTGGGACTAGTAAATTAACTTCTTCAGCTGTTTTGGGAGCTCTACAGCTTCACCAAAGGTCACTATCAAAGGAGGTTGATCAATGAAAGATCAAAGTAAAGTAATAAAGTGTGACGAGGATCTGATAACTACATGATTCTCCTATAAATGGATATGTGCTTTTCTTACTACTGTATGTACAAATGAGAAGTGAATGAGAGGCCCTTTTCATATGCACATGCAGTAGGGTAGGAATGCATCTCAGGCTTAGTACATGAGATAACATGGTGAATCTAGGGAGGAGAGATTTGCCTTTCTTTAACAACTTTAACACTGAACACTTTGTCTAAGGAAGTAGCTAGAGATGTTGCCCATTTCCCTTAATTGGTTTGCCAAAAGAAAGTAAAAGACGGTAACCATTTTATCTCAGAGGTGTCACTTTCTTGTGCAATATACAATATATTTGAAATTTTGAAAGCAATGGCTATGGAGATCACAGGTAGCATCAGAGCCTTCTAGTGTGTGATACCATTCACTCATTTAGTGAAGGTAATAAAACATTGTCATCTTCACCTTATCTTGAGTAATTGGATTGTGATTGAGAGAGGAGCAACTACCTCTAACCCCTATCTTTAATGGATTTGGGTTGAGGTTGAAATGGGGAAAGGCATACCACTAGTATAGATGATATAGAAATGACAAGAGCAAGTAGGTTGAGAAGAGACAATGAGAACAAAGAGAGAATATAAGGTAGGGCCAAATGAGGCACTTTTTGTTGCTTTGGCTAAGCATTGTGCGGAAAGGCAAGAGAATGTAGGGGTCCGTTTTGAATAGGAAATGAATTTGGTTTTAATTCAAATATGAACGATTTGTTTACTCTTTTAGGAGTTGCTTTTTTTTAAAGAAGAACCATGTAAGCTCTAATTGCTTTAATTAATGTTTACGTCGGAAATTGATTTCATTGTAGAATTAATTATAATTGTTTATTAATTACAGATTCAAAGAGAGTCTAGCCTTTTTATAAAACTTCTTGCTTACACAAATGAAATAGACAAAAATTTCCTAGAAACACACGCATGATCGTTTATCGGTTGCTGCTTGCGTGTGATCTTTGCCTGTGCCGGGGACGCTTTGATCCGTGGATCACCGAATAACAGATCCAGGTTGATCTGAAAGAAGGCTCGGTGTTCTTTGTTTCAATCGAGGAAACTTAGAACAGAAGTGAATAACCTCAACAAAGTGAGATTATCACTCTTCTCAAGATCAAAACAAGGTTTGATCTCAAGGAAACGGGTGGAAGGCTATGGATCTCTCGAAATTCTCCCTTTATGTTCAGAAAGTCACCAAGACCTCGCCTCTCTCTCTGTAAATCATAGCTCTGCTCTGGAAAACGTGGGTTCTCTCGCACGTTCGTCAGTATCCGTTAGTACCCTTCACAATTGCACGAATGGGGCTATTTATAGGGCTTGAACACCGTGTTTGTGGATAGGAATCTGCAATTTGAACCTATCTTCAGTTAGAAACGGCTCTCCCATGTTTAAGGATAACCCCAAGGCAGTTAGGAAGCCAATAGATAGCACGAAACCCGAAGAAAACATCGAGAACTGCGTCATCGGCTTCTTGGTGTGCGAGACACCCTGAGGTGTCTCACACTTCCGTGACACCCTGAGGTGTCTCGGAATCCGAGACACCCTGAGCTCGTCGTTTTGTCGTCCCGTCGCTTCTTCATTCCGTTGTTTCGTGCGTTTCTTTGCTTCCTTTAGGCATCAGATAATCTTCTTTGATTCGGATGATGACGTTCATCGCCTTTTCTTCATTTCGAGCTGTGTTCCGGGAACCTACAGGCTTGGTCCAATAGTTCAGGCGAGGTTCGATCAGGTCAGGGGGACTTCAGAACATGTTGCGAAGAACAGGTCATAACTTTCAAACCGTAAGTCAAAATTGGATGAATTATATATGAAAATCGCTTATCTCAACGAGGCGGGGCCAACCAAACCGATCGAAGTTAGGTTTGCCGCCGTCCGTTTCTCCAAATTCCCTCCGGTTTGAGAGATTTTAGCGTTTTCGTCATTTTTTAGCTTCTTTGCAATTTATAGGCAATTTTTTATGCCTACAATCAATAGTATTTCTCCTCAGTTTATTCTTTGTGGATTCAAGGAGCCCTTTGTTGGATTCGAGGTTTGTGTTAGTGTCGCTTAATTTTCCCCTGCTCTCATATGACACATTTGTGGATGAGGTGAGTCCTGATGCTCTTCCTCTTATTCGGACAAATACTAAGTGAAATCAAAGATCTAACATGAACTACGCTAGTGCATTGTCTTGTAATGTAATTAAGCTAAGGTGATAATTTGATTCTAAACATTTTTAAAAAGAAGATTTAAGAATCAAAATTTGCGTTGGTCGTTAAATAAATCAACCTAATATAGTTATTTACACAATTAAGCTGTGCCACATTTGAAAAATATCCTGACTCTGTCCATCATGCATGACATAAACCCATGAGGATAGCACATGGTTCTTCTTTTCTTCTTGGCGGGAACAAGAGATTGCCACAGGAGATGTTTCTTTAAAGGTTCAGATTATTTTTTTTATGGACACAACTCTAGGAATTATCAACCCATGTATCTGCGAGGACAAGGATCATACTTTGCAGCCAATAGAATACTCACCTATTTTCAGAAAATCAAGGAAAAAGAATGAGTTGGATCAGTAATATTATTATAAAAGAAAAATCATTGAAAATATCGGTACATAAAAATATATGTACAGGGTTAGAGACAAATCTAGGAACTCTCACCTTATCACTGTCAAGGGAGAGTGAGATGCTAATGACTAAGAAAATGTTCTCTCACAATATGCGATAATTAACACTAATTCTATACAAGCAAGTGGGGGGTGAGTTTTCAAAGCAGAGGATAGCATCTCAAGCAACATTAAATTTGGAGTTAAAAGGTTGCTTAAGATTTTAAAGGGCAAAACAAGGGGTGAAAATGGTAAGGAATCTAATGCTTCTTAACTTTTTTTGGAACTCTTAAGGGTACATGAGTTTCTTTTACTAGTTTATTAAATGGGGGTACGCATAAATAATATTAATTAAACATTTCATACGTTAATATTCATAGATCAACTGATAAGTATGTAAACATTAAATTGATATTAGTTTGTGGTTTATGATCTCTATTTGCTCCAATTCTTACGGGCATACTGTTAAAAAGTTATCTTTTTTTTATTTTAATTGTTTACATATTTTTCTTTTATTTGATTCATTTTTAGCCACTCATTCGAATCACTTGGAAGTGTAATTAGAATTCACTGTAAAGCTAAAATGTACATTAATTTATGCAGAGAGCTAGAGAGAGCCCACGGTAGAAATCCACACACTGAAAATTGGACTTGACATGCATTCTATTTGTATGATTTACAAATCAGTGTAATTAAACTGTTGAATGTTACTTCATTAATCAATATATTTTTGAGTATAGTTATCAACTTTAAAATATAATGCTAAAATATGCATCTTGTTCCACTTTCTTGCCGTCTGATTTTCACTCTATAGTATTTTTTTTCTTCACATAATAGTTTACGTGAACACTTTACTCGAGAAAACTATCTTTTCATCGAAATGGCAATCATTGAAGATATTGGTACTCTGAGTTAAAAATGCATCAATGTAAATTTGGACAAACAGCAAAATTTTCTTCAAAAAGGATTCCCATTCTTATGTCAAAAATGATACGGCACATGGACCACTCAATCAACTTTCAATAATTATTGAATCATTGAAGTACTTGTATGAAAAATGGTAGTAAAATGGAAAGTAACAATACTGGAATTTTACATGATTTCACATGGATTTGGATTACCAGGGAGGACATTCTAGCTAGTACGTTTTTACTCTAAAGCATCTTTCTTGGGTACTGCGAGAAAATGTTCATGTACTGGGAAGAAATATGGACGTTGTTTACTTCTGGCATTAATATAATTGTCATTGAGTTGCTTTGTTGAAATAAATGAATCTTAGAGGATTTTTATGGAAAGATATCATTTAATAATTGAATTTCGTAGATAAAAATTAAATTGTGTTTAATAAGTAGCATGTGAGTTTTAGTCTCACATTGGCTAATTAAATGCATTTTAGTTGGTTCAAATTAACACAAGTGTTATATATGGTATAACAAAGGTGTTAGTAATATACACTTGTGTTGGTATATAAGCGAGCGTGCGAGCAAGCAAGCGTGCGAGCAAGTGAGCAGGCTCGTGCGCAGTCCGGGTGCGTGTGCTCACTTAAAACCATCTGAACGTTTTATATGTTACAAACGTTACAAGGATTGAATAGATTTTATTGCAGACGTTACAAACATTGTAATAACTGGAATTCAAATCTTTGTCTCCCATGAACCTTATGAAAGTGCTTCTTCTGATCATTTGAGACACATAGAAAAACGAAATCTCATGTCTTCTTCTTCTTTTGATAATTCTATATGTTGTTAAGTATTGGAGGTTCTAACAAACTGAAGAAGTAGTCGTGATGTTCACCATAAGAGAGCGCTTCTTTGGACTGCAGCCATCTCATCCTCGGAAGTACTGTGCAGACCTAATGCTACCGTAGGTGGAGCATATTTTTTCAAGGCCAGTCCTCTGTTAAGAGGGCGATTCGGCACTTTTGTAAAATATTTTAAACTTGAAGTGTTTTAATATGATGTTTTTAACTTTCTGCTCTTTTCTTTCATTCATGTATTGTTTGTTCTATACTACTTTGGATCTATTTTTATGCTTGTTTTCCCCAACAATCTTGAAGAAACTAATTTTAATTGAAGTTATGTTGTTTATTTCTAGAGTTTGTTCATATGCCTCTAAAATGAACATGTCTGGAATGCTTAAAAATTTTGTTGGACAGTTCTTCAAATGTTGGCAACAACGTATGAAGATCTGGCTGACGACTAAGGGACTGTTGGCAATGATATTAACATAATGCCAAAAACTAAATGAAAAAGATGGTAATAGTACAGATAAAATTGCACAATGGACGGAGAAGGACCAAATAGCCAGAGGATGCATTTTGTTGGCTCTGTCTAACGTGCTCTTCGATGTCTATTGTTCTTTTTCAGCCACTACAAATGCATTATGGGATGAACTGGACAGAAAATATAATACTGAAGACCTCGGTCTTGAAAAATATTATGTGTCCAAGTTCTTAAAGTTTTAAATGGTTGAGGGTAAATATGTAACATAACAAGCACATGAACATCTGTTCATTCTTCATGCTCTGCGAGAAGCTGAAATGAGACTTACTGAAAATTTTTTAAGTTATGACAATTATCGAGAAAATTTCTAATTCTTGGGAGACTTTTGGAATATGTCTCAAGCATTCGGAAAAAATAAATCTTGATGACTTGATGATTGCCATAGCTATTGAGGAAGAACATAAGAATCAGAAACATGTTGTGCCTGTTGAGCACCAACCTAAAGCACATATTATAACTTCTGGGAAAAAGCTTAAAAACTAACCTAATGGCAAACCTGATGATGAAATCAAATCCAAATCTAAGATCCAAAAGAAACCAAAAGCAAACAAACCATGTTAGAATTGTAGACATGTTGGACATTGGGCTAAAGCTTATCCTACAAAGAAAGCTAAAGCCAATCCAGGGTCCACTAGTGTGCCTCAGGTTAACATGGTTATGACTGAGCCTAATGGGTCCATAGAATGATATGTTTCTATTAACACTGAATTACTAAATATTTATGAACCAAATGAATGGTTCGTAGACACTGGTGCAAACATACACATTTGTGTTGACAAATTATTATTTGTGTCGTACCAGCTTGCAAATAGAAATACTGTGAAGATGGGGAACTAAACTGCATCTAAAGTGTTAGGATATGGACGAGTGGACCTGAAGTTTCATTCAGGGCGAGTTCTATCATTACACATGGTGCATCATGTTCCTGCTGTTCGACGCAACATTATCAGTGGTTTTTGTTTAGTTAGGGACGGTTATGAGTTCTCTTTTAAATGTAATAAAGTAGTTATGTCACATGTTGGATCTTTTATCTTTAAAGGCTATGATTTTGCTAGAATGTACAAGGTTAGAGCAGAACATGTTCTTAGTTTTGAAATACATAAAATATCTGTTTTTATGCTTATTTTTCCCAACATGCTTCTCTTTTTCTGTAACGAAATAGGGTAAGATGGATTCCCATTCATATGTTAAGTGTTCTCCTTGTGTTAGCTTGATACGCCCTTATCGGTATACAAATCAATAGCTGGGGTTTTTGATAAACTGCCCCTCGACACATTAAGAAAATATATCTATCACGCATCTTTTGTTTTCTTACTTTAAAACAGAGACCACTTCTTTTGCACATTGAAATCGTAACACCCCCGCGTTTCTGGTATGTATTTTTTTCGAAAGAGAGATTTGCTTATCTCTGACATACGTGATGACGGTTATGATTATTATTACCACTTATAATAATCTCAAAGACAATTTTTGTAGACAACCATGGGGGCAGCACAAGAAGACAGGGGCGGCAACGGTACAGCGATGCTTGAGCTGGGAATCTGTTGAGAGAGAGCGTGAAAAGCATAAAAACAGGAAGCAAATTGGTAGTATTATAACGCTACAGATAGAGGGGGCAAAAAAAAAAAAGGTATAGGGATGGTGGAAGTAAGCATGTGGATGTCATAAACGGTGACGGTGGTGGGTACTGAGTCTGCTCTCTGCACCGCACGCGGTGGAACTTGTGGGAGTGAGAGTGACGTTGTGCATCGATTCTGTAGTAGCAGCGCAAAGGCCAGTGATTTACAGGGCTTCGATTGTCTCTCCACTGCTTTGTTTTCCCCTGCTTCCAAGCATCACAAACACCGTCAGGAATCATGCCGCACCGCGCACTCAGATCGTGGAGGTTTCTATGGCTGTAAAGGGGTTGTCTAGTTTGCTGCACTCGTAATTGTAATTTGTGATCGTGATATGAAGAAGCAGTTGCATACGAGTGCAGCGTGGGCGCGGTTACTTGATTCAATTTTAAAATTTTACAATTAGGACTATAGTTGAACGCGTTCTTTTCGTATAGTCGAGTTTTTATAGATTTTTGTCAAGTGTAGGTTAAATGGAACCGCATTTCGTTCGAAAAGTTACAGTTATGGTTTACGTTCAGATTTGTGCAGATGCATTCCTTAGACACGGTGAAACAAACAAATTCGGCGGTCTAAAATATTTGAGTTGTACACAACTACAGTTGTAACTCACATGCACTTGCGACGAACCAGAGAGCCATAAGATCCTTTTGACCAACAAGACTAAGATACATGGCTTAAGAGAAGAACTATTAAGATGAATAATTTTTTACTGTGGTAAGTATAAATTTGAAGATCTACAATGTTACATATACATTTTTAATTGATTAAGCAGAAACTCAGCACACATTTCGATATAAAATGGCAGTTAACTGAGGAACTACTTGCTGCAGCTCTAACTAGACTGTAAAAGCAATCAAGACCAAAAGCAAGAACATAAATAGCAATAGCAACTATACAAAAATCAATTAAAAGCAAGATCACAAACCGTGAGGGCA
The DNA here is from genome assembly GCF_001876935.1 of Asparagus officinalis. Lineage (NCBI taxonomy): Eukaryota > Viridiplantae > Streptophyta > Magnoliopsida > Asparagales > Asparagaceae > Asparagus > Asparagus officinalis. Next base: position 21,738,940 of record NC_033800.1, read on the forward strand.
TAAAATATCATTCATTAGTAAACGAAGAAAAATAGAAACCCTCTCTGAGAGAACATTCACTCTTAGCTTATAAACTACTTTTCCCTACTTATTCTTTACACAATTTCGTCTTCCTAGCGGCAATCGGAGCAACTACATCAAAAGAAACGAACTAAAAAAATGAATTCTAACAGATATAAAGGTTCAGGGGCCTAAATGATTTACAAAGAAAACCCCAGCAAATAGTAATACCTATGCCAAGATTGTACTTTAGTACCCCAAACGCATTGTGATAATATCACCTCTCATTAACACACGCATTTCCACCGACTCAAATCAGGGAAGTTCAACGTATACCAGAGTCTGACAAGTAACCATAGCGAACCTCGTAATCATGCTAAAGAGTAATTTGGTGAACACCTGTATCCCTCAAAAAACAAAGGCATTATTGTATAAACTGCCAGATATAAGCAACAGGGAATAGTAAATCGTACAGTAGATATCATCAAATTCTTCGAAAGCATGCCCTATCCTTAGATACATTGTGCTGTAATAATCAAACATAGCTCCTCCTTTGGCTGTTCTTTATTGGGCTCTAAACAGAATGCATCATACATGAGAAAATGTATAAATAATATGAGACTAAATCTCAGAATCATGTAGCTGGAGCATCCATCTTTTGCCAAAGAAACTGAAAACTTCATAGCGTTATTGCAAGAAAAATCTTCAGCAAAGCATATTAAGACTCCGGGGGAGCCTCAAATCTCGTAGGAGTGTCAATTCCCATCATACAACAGAGGCCTGATATCAGTATAATAAGCAGTGTGATCGCCTGAAAAAAAGGGCATGAGGCAACTCCCATGTCAATAAGCGTAAGTTTATTTCATATAAACAAATAAACCAAACAAAATAATGTTTTCTATACAAGTCCCTCAAATTATCCATTTCGTCATACTAAAGCTTAAAAGTTTCCAATATTTAGTCCATCAAAATAATTTAAGTTACACAAATTAGCCCTAATGCAGGTTAACTATACAAAATGATGTTAGGACTCTCCCCCCCTATTAAATCAACCCACCCTATAAATCAATTGCAACCATCATCTTCCTCCACTTTCTAATTAATTGGAGGAAAATGTCAAATTTTGCAAAGAGAAAATGGGTTAGGTCTAAGGTATAAGCGAATTAGATTAGCTGTTTTAATAGTGTAGGATAAGGAAAGACGGACACCAGAGGAGACTGATGAAAGGAGAAAGCTGTCATAACACCATTATTTTCAGTAATTTTTTTTCTTCTAATAATGACATAAATGACTTGATGTAATCAAATCACTTGACTACCAATATCTTTTAGACAAATATTGTATTGTACACTGCCTAATTTTTTTACTTTGACATAATCTGAACTATGAAAACGAATATGTTAACTAACGATTAATAACAACATGCACTTGAACTTATCTATTAAGCTGCTTTAAGTCTTCACTGGCTAGAAAATGGAGCAATAAAGACCAAAAGAGATTTAAACGATAGCCTCATACAGTGGAGACAGAAGTAACTTACAACAAAAAGGCCTTCCAAAAGTGATGACTTAAGTTGGCAAACACCATCACAAAGAGTGACATTTGTAGAAACATTATCCTCTGCAAGAAACCTCATCACCAGGTGAGGGTACTGAACTGACCTAGAAGGATCAGATGCATAGAGAACAGTATACGTGGCGCCAGACTTTTCCAGAAAATTAACTAGTGAAGATAAAGTCTTTCCTGCACATTCAGTTAAGCTAGGATTAAATGAAGCTAAAAAGACCAATATCGACCAGAATAGACATAAAAGTCTCAAATGAAGTACCTTCAGATTGACCTTGGTCTAAATCCTGAGAGCCTTCATCACAAACTACAATTAGGTCTGTTTTTTCACCAATCCTTGTTTCCATCCTTGAGCCAACAAAGTCCTGGATGTTAACATTTACAATTTTAGAACCAGTTTATATTTGCTTGAAAGCTCTGGAAAGCAGTGGAAAATTAGAAGGGATATCACCTCAAGCGACTGAACTCCTCGGAGTTTTTTCAGGTTCTCACCCTCAATAGAACAAGATTCCATGTAAGCAATGTGATCAACCCCTAATCTACTCCCACAGTTTTCAACAAATCCTGATATCAAAGAATTTTCAAGTGCATTCTTCCCATCTGAGACTGCAACATACGGGAAAGCCACTGAAGTATTGGAGCTAGAAAAGGAGTTCTGTATAAGAATCCAGAAAAACACAGTTATTTATCAAAAAGAGAAAGAAAAATAAAAGAAAGAAAGAAGGAATGTGTGGAAGCTAGTGATAGCAAGTGGTTTAACGAAAGGAGCTTCAGTTACCTTTAAAAGGCTTAGCAGAATTGGGTCTGTATGTTCGGCCTTCGACAGGTCTGATGATTGCAACTACAAAAGGAGATACAAGTATGTTACCAATTGAGCATTAAAAGCATAATGATGCAACTTATATAGACTTCAACCACGAAACTGAGAATTGATAAAGGTGTATTCACACAGTATGAGGCAGTTCCCATAGAAAAGAACTTGTTTGTTTTCGTCAAAATAATTCAAAACTTAAAATGAAAGTTAATATTCTTGATATTCTAAATCTCTTTCCACAAACTGTAACTACTAAGTGAGTCAGTTACAAAAAAATAAAAACTATAACCGAACAATTCTCATGTATTGGACTCGGTGCCTGTCGTAAGGAAGGCTTTACCTTTCTTCCAACATAGACCAGTGCAACATCCACATTTGGTTGAAGGTTCTTCCCAGAACACTGACAGGAAAGATGAAAAGTCAGCACCAGAGATATTGACTATTAAAAGTTTCATCACCACCTAACAGAAATATGAGGTAAATACATGATAAGTTGGCAAGCAAGTATCTACAACAGATGATGCTTACCACTAAGTCAGACCAACCACCCTCAGAGAGAACAGATTTAACCAAGTCCGCCGGGGAAAGCGTTCGGTAGTCCACAAATTCTTTGACATCAGAAGGTGATGATCTGCAAGATAAGCAATTAGCATCATTATTGCTTATTCTACTGTTCCTTTACAGTGCTTGAAACATATATATATCAAAGCAGATTGTGTACGTGATTGTAACAGGGCATTGAAAGGTCTAAGCAAGATCAAAAGAGAATCAAGACAATATTGTGCAATGAGATAGTTAAGTTAAACAAAATATTTCATGACACTAACATTGTATGCTTGCACTGCTTAAATGAAATTCTAATCTAATGTCAGTGCCATCAACTAGAGTGCAAAACTATACTGCACTTGATGACTTCACTCCCGTGGTTAATTTCGGTGACAAGAGAGATGCCTAGATGTGATCTTATCATGTGAATGGTAAACAGTTTCAGAACAGAGAAAAATTTTATATAAGGTTTCATTCAGTATTTTTTTTTTTTTTTGGGGCAGGCGGGGCCGGGGTGGGGGTCGGGGGGCAATGTTTGGGGCCTCAATTCAAGAAGCTCAATACATGAAAGAAATAATATGGCCCAACTCTTATGTCGAAGCAGATCAAACATAAGGACCCTCTTGGATGAGAGCTGATGAATTAAAGATACATAAGAAACCAATTGCATGAGAGGAACAGAAGAGGCTAATCCAGAATCTAAGAACCTGGAATTCAGAACAAAATACACTTTTCGTGGGAACAGAATTCTTAGTTATGGTGTTTCAGTACAAAAGAACTGGAAAAGGAATTCATCTTGATAGAAGGAGAAAACACAAAAGCTTGACAATGTCAACAAACATGATATATTGATGCGTTAGCCATAATAGTAGACATAAGGTGTGATTATCCTATGCAACTCTAATAAAATCCTTAGATCAATATACAGACTTTAAGGATCCAAACACGATAAGCCAATTAAATTTATAGTCAACTCAACCTAGATAATTTTTTCTTACTAAACATAATTTCTGAACCAATGTTGACATGAGCGCACTGAGGCGACCTCAGGTGCCAGGTGCTTTTAGGTGGTGTGCCGACACACAACATGAGGTGCAAGGTGCATATAAGCACGGTGCATACCTCTATATGCCTCACAGCATTTAGTTTCTTTGTTGTCGCTGTTGGTATGCCTTTTTTATCCTCTTTCTTGTACTCTTGCTGCTGGGAATGGATCAATAAGATTGTGATCTGTAAATATCAGAAATGCAGATCTGCCCAGTTAATACCCATCAAAGCTTTGCTGGCGGTGAAAGGAGGACGAAAAGGACAATTGGTGGTGGAGAATGAATGATCGGAGGAGGCAGTGTTTGACACTGGTCGAGCGAGAGCTATGATGGGTTAGGTGACTTGTCATCCGGAGAAGAATGAAAGGTGGATGATCACAGGAGGCGGTGTTTGACATTGGTCGGGCGAGAGCTATGTTGGGTTAGGTGACTTGTCATCCAGAGAAGAATGAAAGGAGGATGATCGCAGGAGGCGGTGCTTGAGATCGATCAAGAGAGAACTTTCTTGGGTTTGGTTGCTTGGCATCTGGAGAACAACAAAAGTGAGAGAGCTTTGCTACGTTCTAACAATGGTTATGACTTTGGTTCTAACATAGAACATCTCTAAACAAGAATTTAGTTTTTAACTAGTTTATCTAGGTATTGTTTACGAATCTCATGGAGCCCAGACAAAATTTTATTGAATTAGGTGCTCCATAGTGCAAAATACCATTAGAGATCAACATACTTCAGTACCAATTTAACAAGGAAAGAATCATCATTAAGATCAATTGGAAATGATTGAAGTGATGGATATGAAGTAATGGCGTCAAAGTCCTCGTCAGAGGTCAGTCCACGGCAGGAGAACTCCGACAAAACAGGATAGGTGGCGGAGAATGATCGAAGGAGGTGGCGTTTGAGATTAGTTGAGAGAGACTTTTGTCGGCTTTCATTCCTTGCATTCTGGAAAAGAACAATACAAGGGAGAAGAGTTGGGAATTAATTAATGATGTTAAGCCAACAGAGTGGGAGCAGACTAAGGCTATTTTGATTAAGGACTTTTTTTTTAATTAGTCTTCTTTTCTTTTGATGGAACGAGTCGAGATGATTTTAGAATGAGGATGGGATCGCTGAGATTCTGAGGATTAACAAAACTAAGATGAGCACAGAATCCTGGGTAGGCCAGAATCACATAGAGACGCATAATGTTTTTAGCCTCGTGAAGGGCAAATCACATACTGACTAGCAAATCGCATCTTAAACTTTCCATAATTTTTCATTCTAAATTCTCTGCTAAAAAAAATTAAATCCACAACTCGTTAGATAGAGTTGGAATCTATCTATAATGCAATATGAACTTCAAAAAGAAATCATATCCTAATAAAAGTTCAAAACAACAAACCATAAATCAAACTAACAAATAAAACCAAAACCCCAATCTAAATGGCCTAGAAGATAAAATCTTATTTGAAATTGAAATTTCAATAAATCTATCTAATCCTAACTAGTTTCTACACTGGATTAGAACTCTCCTACAAATTGATCTAATCCTACCAAGTTCCTTCACTTGACCTTTAAATTGCCCTGCATTACTCCGCTTGCTCTGTTGTGATTGCTTCCTTCCTTTTGCCTTCATCCTATATGGCTTGGTCTATTTTCTCAGTCCTTTTTCTGTTCCCCTACTATGTTCTCTTTATTGTTATTGCTATAATCATAATTCATGATTGCTATATTTGTAACAATGGCTCTGAAGTCACAATCCATTATAAAGGATACAAAATTATTATAGTTTTATTCTTCTGTCTTTTCTCTATTAGGCAACTTCTTTTTTCTTTTCTTCTGCATCATCATCTTCTTTTGCTCCTCTTCCTTTCTACAACCCTTCTCCTTTCTTCGCTCCTATAGAATGATGTCACTTATCTTTTCGCTCACTTTTGTTAGTTTCCTCCCTTGCTTCTCCTGCTACTTCTTTTTACTTTTTTCTACCTTCAGAATTTATTCTTTCAAATAGTAATGGAAGATTTAAAAGAATGTAACAGTTGTGTCATCTTATTCACAGTTCCGACTTCCGAGCACAAATTCCTGAACATGAGGAAAGAATTAGTTTATAGATTCTTTAGGAATCAACTAATTTTGATTTGATCCTCCACCGCGGACAGATCCTTGAATGCTTAATCTTGTGAAAGGGCATCTCCTTTGACCTACTTGTCTTTCCAAATTGCCATGAAATAGTTTAGATTTAAGGGATAATTTCACATAGCACCCCCACCCCCCCAGGGCGGGCTTTGGGTGGTGTCACATATAACCCCGAGTTTTATTTATCTCACATAAACCCCCAGAACTATGGGGTGTCTCCAAATCGCGATCTTTACCTTATCTCCCCTAACACCCTACCTATAGCTGAGTAAAAAAAACCCAAACTCTATCACTCGTCATTTACAAGCAACACACTCTCCCCTAAAATTTGAGTTTTTTCCCCTCAAGAAAATTTTAGTTATTTGCAAATTTCATGCAAATTTCATGTACGAGGTCCAATGAGAAAAGTTCAAAGTTTAAAGGGCTATTGTAAGACACTCCAAAGATCAAGGGGTTATATGAGATAAACAAAGTTCAAGAGGGTTATGTACAACACTCCCCAGAGTTAAGAGGGGGTTTTGCGAAATTAACCCTAGATTTAATCTATAGATGCTTTATGGCAGATTGAGGTCGAAGAAAGGCAAGTTTTACATGTGATATTGTTTGAGAAGTGGGCTCTTTAAAAGAAATCCCAAAAATCTATATTGCATTTTTGCAGGATTTTTATAATGATAGGTTTAGGAAATAACACCTAACTAGCAAAACTAGGCAATCTTTCCAATTTAACTTTGTGACATGAGAAGTAATAGTAAAGCATGATTAGGATCAGTTACTACATTTTGCATTTCTAACTTTTCTGTTCTTTTTTCTTTTATCTTGATGATACTGGTCTTCACTTTTATGTAGATAATTGTTTACACCTTCACTGAGTATGTAAATAACATAGCAAACATTCATATTTTGATATATTCAAGCAATCTAAATGTTCCCCACAGGTTCATCTAACTAAAATGCAAAAAAAAAAAAAATCAAAGATCAAAACTGAAAAGGTTATAAAAATCTAGTACCCAAATTTGTGAGGTGACCATAAAAATGCCGGAGCTGTTGTAGGAGAAGGCATTACATGAGCCATTTGTGCTGCTAAAAATAGAACCGCGATGATAACAGCCCTGTTGCCCTTCATCTTTCCTGCAAATAACTTGAAAATCTTAAAACTCAAATATGTACCAACTAAAAGCACTAGCTACTCACAAGTTTTTCCCCACATATATTCACATGTATATTATGGGATTAACAAAAGGCTAAGCATGAAATTAGATATTTTACTAAAATTAAGCTCCAAATTGGACTACAATTATTATTCTGATCTAAATTAATCGACCGTTTTTTCTACAATCAACTCTGGGAAGTATTAGGAACTTAATACCTATGATGTAATTAAACCCAATTGCCGATCTGATTGCTGGCCTTAAAACTAAATGTTTGTAATACGTTTCCCCTATTTGATGCAAAATAAACACCAGAGCAGATAAAAATTAATAAAGTTTATCTTGGATCAAATAAGCACCTCAATAATTGACATCAATTAAAAGCAAGTAGAAAACCCTGTAGATGTAGCAGAAATTTACGAAAAAAAATCAACGATCTATACATAAATCTCTACTGACTTACCTGATCGGACTAGGCGACAAATAAAACCATTAAATGTCATAAAAATAACAATAAAATAGAGAAATTACGCTTAATCATAGTTTCACTGCGGAACGAAGACTTACTTGAGATTAGATCTGACGATGATCGAAGGCTTCGAGACCGCTAGGGTTTTCTTGGATTTGAGGTCGTCCTCTTTTAGGAAATTGGATCCAGATCTTTAGGGTTTTGAGGCTCTTGTAGAGGAATCTTGAGGACTCGTAGCCAAGAGCGGATCGATTCTCTTCTGATAAGAGAGGCGAGAGGGAGATCGCTTCTGCTGGAGAATAATTAATTTAAAAAACAAATAAAAGTAAAATAAAAAGGGAAAAAATGTGTTCAGACCCCAAAAGTAGAAACTTTATGTGACCCGTCCTTTAGTATTCTGACTCATATGTATAAGCCTCACATACATACTGTATTTGTGTTAAGGCCCTAAAGTATCGGACCCTGAGAAAAGCCCAACAAAAGTTACGAATTTACCATTTGATTTGATTAAGCTTGGTAACTGCGTCCATCCCTTTAACCTCATCCCATCTCTCTCTTTCTCCTCCTCAATCTCTTAACTTCTCCTTCTCTCTCACTTCCGCAATGGTCACTAGAAATGATCAGGTCCTGGGAAGGCTATGGAAGGCGAAGGCGAGGACGGTGGTCATGGAGTCGGAGGTCGGGGAGTCATCTTGGAAACAGCCCGTGAACGGGGGTTCAACGACAAACACGAAACATGGTCTGGTAGGACCCGCGAGATGACGGGGCCCGGAGCTTTGGTGCGAGGCATCGTCGTTCTCCCCTTTCTGAGTTACGGAATCTCTTTATCCAAATTAATGTCTTAATCAAGATAGTACTCTTGTTTTCTTGTAATTTATGAAGGGAATCGATAATGAGTTTTTGTAGTTTTTCTCTTTCATTTAATTGAAATGGGATCTCTTTGGATTTTTGAATAGCGGTTTGGGTTTTCCTTTAATGCATTTTTCTTGTGTGATTTGGTGATTGACAAAGTTCTGTATAAGAGATTAACAGCAGAAATTTTCAGAAGCTCACATTGAATTTTCAAGCATATCGACATTTAGCTAAAAATTGAAGACAATGTGATTAAAAGTCGACTATAGAATCTAAGAAGCTGTGAATTTGAAAGGGGGGACAAGGAAAATTAGAACTATGAACCCTACACCCACCGCAGCCCCACCCTACAATCGAACCGCTCCATTGAGGTCGGCGCTGGCATCGACCTCAACCACGACGACATCGCCGGGTACCTCCCCAAGGAGCTCAGCCTCCTGAGGGACCTGGCTCTCTTCATAAACTCCAACAAGTTCTATGGAAACGAGCCCTCGGACCTTCGAGAGGATGAGGTTGCTCTTCGAGCTCGACCTGAGCAACAATCGGTTCGCCGATAAGTTTCCTAGGGTCGTCCTCTGGCTCCCCTCCCTGAAATTTCTCGACATCAAGTACAACGAGTTCGAGGGCAAGGTGCCCTCCGAGCCATCTTCGACAAGGACCTCGACACCATCTTCATAAACCACAACAGGTTCGCCTTCGGCAAAAACAACAACATCGGGAAACTGTTGGAAACTGGTTGTGAGCTGGGTAGTCTGGACTGTTAGTTCTAAGGGCTGGAATGTTAGTTCTAAGGGCTGGACTGTTAGTTCTAAAGGCTGGACTGTTAGTTCTGAGGACTGTTAGTTCTAGTAGCGTTTATGTTAGTTCTGTCATCTCTTACGTTAGTTCTACCCGCTTTCATGTTAGTTCTGTTATCTCCTACGTTAGTTCTGTTCGCTGCCATGTTAGTTCTATCCGTTGCCATTTGCTGAAATTGTGTGTAAGCCGGGAGACTGGAAACAAGTTTGACGGAAGGAAGCTTTGAAGAGCTAGACTGATATGCAAACTATGGACTGATATGCAAATAGAAGGGCTATTACGCAGATACTTTTATCCATAGTAGCTTGTTACAAATACAATTAGTTCTGGTAGTTTTTTGTTTTTTCTATTTGTGCACGTGCACAGCTGGCACAAGCTTTGATCTCTTAAACTATTGTATACAAGTGGAGCTTGTAAAAGAATGAAAGCATGAATGAAATACAAATGATTTCCTCTTCTCAAACTCAATCTCTTGTAAAAGAATGAAAGCATGAATGAAATACAAATGATTTCCTCTTCTCAAACTCAATCTTAGCTCTTATTCTCTCTCAATTCTCTCAATTTCCCAATTCTCTCTATCACATACTACATTTGAGATTGTTTCAGGCTCATCATGGCTAGAAACAGCACCACGAGATTCAATAGAGGATTCAGATCCTCACGCACGAACTGTGTTAGTTCTAACCTATTAGGTGCAACGAATGCAAGTTCTATTGTAAGTGTTAGTTCTAGCTGCTCTAGTGTCAGTTCTAACTGTTATCGTGTTAGTTCTACCTCCAGCGAATGCAAGTTCTATTGTAAGTGTTGGCTTTGTTGCCTTTGTTAGTTCTAGCTTAATTAACGTTAGTTCCAGGTGTTGTGGGGTCAGTTCTAACAGTTATCGTGTTAGTTCTATCTCCAGTGAACACAAGTTCTATTGTAAGTATTGGTTCTATTGCTTTTGTTAGTTCTAGCTTAGTTAACGTTAGTTCCAGCTGTTGTGGTGTCAGTTCTAACTATTATCGTGTTAGTTCTACCTCCAGCGAATGCAAATTCTATTGTAAGTGTTGGCTTTGTTGCCTTTGTTAGTTCTAGCTTAATTAACATTAGTTCCAGGTGTTGTGGGGTCAGTTCTAACAGTTATCGTGTTAGTTCTATCTCCAGCGAACACAAGTTCTATTGTAAGTAGTGGTTATGTTGCCTTTGTTAGTTCTAGCTTAGTTAACATTAGTTCCAGCTGTTGTGGTGTCAGTTCTAACTGTTATCATGTTAGTTCTACCTCCAGCGAATGCAAGTTCTATTGTAAGTGTTGGCTCTGTTGCCTTTGTTAGTTCTAGCTTAATTAACGTTAGTTCCAGGTGTTGTGGGGTCAGTTCTAATAGTTATCGTGTTAGTTCTATCTCCAGCGAACACAAGTTCTATTGTAAGTATTGGTTCTGTTGCCTTTGTTAGTTCTAGCTTAGTTAACGTTAGTTCAAACTGTTGTGTGGTCAGTTCTAATAGTTATCGTGTTAGTTCTACCTCCAGCAAACACAAGTTCTAGTATAAGCGTTGGTTCCGTTGCCTTAGTTAGTTCTAGCTTAGTTAACGTTAGTTCCAGTTGTTGTCGGGTCAGTTCTAACAGTTATCGTGTTAGTTCTATCTCCAGCGAACACAAGTTCTATTGTAAGTATTGGTTCTGTTGTCTTTGTTAGTTCTAGCTTAGTTAACGTTAGTTCCAACTGTTGTGAGATCAGTTCTAATAGTTATCGTGTTAGTTCTACCTCCAATGAATACAAGTTCTAGTATAAGTGTTGGTTCTGTTGTTTAGTTAGTTCTAGCTTAGTTACCGTTAGTTCCAGCTGTTGTGTGGTTAGTTCTAATTGTTATCGTGTTAGTTCTAACACGATCTGTGTTAGTTCTAACTGTGTTAGGTCTAATAACAGCATCTCCTTCTGTTCTGATTTGAATCATGGTATCAACACATAAAAGAGTACCTTACAACATGAAGAATTGATAATAACAGAGATAACTACATACATAAACACAATAATATGCCATCCTGGTACTGACAATACAAAAAACAAATCAACAAACCAGTACAAACTTCCACCAAAGTAACAAATACAACAACATAATACCAACCAAATTAATACAGTCATCAGCCTGCAAATGTCTAGAATCCCAAACAAAGGAGAGAAAATTCTGATAGAATATAGCATTTGAGGGAAAAAAATTACAAAAGATATGAGCAGAATATGCTCAACATGAGACTTTTAAATAGATAATTACAATACACAGCTTAAATCTCAAACAAAGGAGAGAACTTTATGATAGAATATAGCATTTGAGGGGAAAAAATTACAAAAGATATGAGCAGAATATGCTCAACATAAGACTTTTAAATAGAAAATTACAAGACACGGCTTAAATAAACAAGGACACGAAGTAAACGAGCAATTGAGAGATTTTTCTAGATGGAATTGATAAAAAATTTAAAAACCCACAAAAGATTTGAGCTCTAGAACCATAATTTGGGAGCTTTATTAGATGATCAATCCCCTCAAAGAAGAGATAAAAGACCCCAAATTGGACACAAAGAGACAAAATTACAACCAAATTCAAGGTTAGTTAGAACTAACACGTTGTGAGTTAGGACTAACACAGGAGCCTAAGAGCCATGAATTAGAATTAGAACTAACACGCGGTGTATTAGAACTAACACGCGGTGGGGTAGAACTAACATGCGGTGAGTTAGGACTGACACGCAGTGATCAAGATATCATGTTGATATAATACTTCTATTTAACTGATTTTACCTCTCTGACTGATCAAGGGCAAACTCATAGAAGAACCACTCAGCATCAGGTGCTTGCAAAATTGAATCATTTGAAGAACTGGAAGCTGATGATTCAGTACTACTAGACAAGATACTACTACCAAAAAACACATGCCAAAACAGCCCTTAATGGGGAAAGCTTAGCGGCCTTAGCCAAGTGTTTTACTATATTCAATTGAAGAGGGTAAAGGTGGTTTCCCAGGGATGTAGAAAATGAACTATGCAGATTCCCCTTGCACAATGGAACTTTATTCTGCAAGCTAACACGTTGTGAGTTAGGACTAACACAGGAGCCTAAGAGCCATGAATTAGAATTAGAACTAACACGCGGTGTGTTAGAACTAACACGCGGTGGGGTAGAACTAACATGCGGTGAGTTAGGACTGACACGCAGTGATCAAGATATCATGTTGATATAATACTTCTATTTAACTGATTTTACCTCTCTGACTGATCAAGGGCAAACTCATAGAAGAACCTCTCAGCATCAGGTGCTTGCAAAATTGAATCATTTGAAGAACTGGAAGCTGATGATTCAGTACTACTAGACAAGATACTACTACCAAAAAACACATGCCAAAACAGCCCTTAATGGGGAAAGCTTAGCGGCCTTAGCCAAGTGTTTTACTATATTCAATTGAAGAGGGTAAAGGTGGTTTCCCAGGGATGTAGAAAATGAACTATGCAGATTCCCCTTGCACAATGGAACTTTATTCTGCAAGCTTGCCTTTGAAAAAGTAGGTAAAACAGGGATGCAAGCCAACCCATGACCAGACCTTAGAGGATAAACAGGCGGTACATAAGCTGATATAACTTCGTCAGTACTTCCTCGCTAAAAAACAAGACGAGTTCGGTGTCGGCGGCCTCGACATCGACTGCCCCAGCGTCGGCTGTGTCCGCATTGCTGGGGCGGAAGGCCTCCGCAGTGAGGGCGGCCACGCGCTGGATGTCGCAGGGGGAGGCGACAACGACTATAAGAGAGGAGATAAGAGAAAGGAGAGAGGAGATGAGAGCGTTGGGTTTGAGGGATTGAGGAGAGTAATGGAGAACTAACATAGTTATTGCAAACGATAGAGGAAAAAAAGGGGGAAATTTCCCTCCATTTCTTTCATCAGTTCACATTTAATTGGACTTGACTATCTAAGTGTCTGGGGAAGAAGGAGAAGGGTAATTTCGGGTTCTTTTCAAAATACAATCGCTATTTTGTATACCGCTAACGTGGAGGGTCCTTAAAATATTAAATGGTACTTTTGGGGGCTTATCCACATGGGACAAAATACAAGGGGCCTCGTCACATGAAGTTTTTGCTTTTGGGGCCTCGACACAATTTTCCCAAATAAAAAATAAAAAATAATTATGCTTGGGACATTGATCGGCCGCGGGAAGCCCACTTAATTAACCGAGCTCATCCAAAGAAATCTGGGCTTGGGCTACCTCTACAACTCGTTTGGGCTTGAAATTTAGGGCACCTTTTCGTTTTGGCTAATTACAAAAGCACCCTGACAATAGGTGGTATTGTGGTTGACCCCCGCACCATTACAATTCAAGAAAACCCCATTAGATCTCGTCGGTGTTAAAGATAACCTCATTAGCTCATCCAAAGAAATCTGGGCTTGGGCTACCTCTACAACTCGTTTGGGCTTGAAATTTAGGATACTTTTTCATTTTGGCTAATTATAAAAAGCACCCTGACAATAGGCGGTATTGTGGTTAACCCTCACACCATTACAATTCAAGAAGACCCCATTAGGTCTCGTCGGTGTTAAAGATAACCCCATTAGCTCATCCAAAGAAATCTGGGCTTGGGCTACCTCTACAACTCGTTTGGGCTTGAAATTTAGGACACCTTTTCGTTTTGGCTAATTACAAAAAACACCCTGAGAATAGGCGGTATTGTGGTGGACCCCGCACCATTACAATTTAAGAAAACCCCATTAAGTGTCATCGGTGTTAAAGATAACCCCTTGAGGATAAGAAAATATAATAACGTGATGCATGCATGACATAAATTATACTTGTACATAAATTATACTTGTGCATAAAACTTTCGCCGCGGTATCCTCATCCTCTAATTAAAAAACTAGTGCTCCTGTGCACGTGATGCATGCATGACATAAATTATACTTGTGCATAAGAAAATATAATAACGTCTTAACAACTGGTGCTAATACAAATAGGTATTAAAAAATATTGCAAAAATGCTATACGTGCAAGATAATTCATAAATTAACAATGTTTTATATGTCAAATTCACTAAGGGCCTGTTTGTTTCGTAAAAAAAATGCACAAAAGTTTGGTTTGTCAAAGCTATAAAAGAAAGTGGAGGAGAAAATGAGTTGTCACCATATTATTGGATGAGATGAGTAATTTTTGATGTTTTCCTCCACTCTCCTTGTTTAAGTTCTTTTCTTGTGTTTGGTTCATTCTTAAAACTAAGAAAATAGATGAGAGAAGATGAGTTGTTATTATATTATTGGATGATGTGACCCAAACTTATGAAAATTAATTTCCTTGTTTTTTTGGAGGAAAGAGATGGAAGAAAATTTTTAATGAGATGAGATGAGTTGTCACCATATTATTGGACGATGTGAGTAATTTTTAAAGATGGTAGAAAATGAAAGAAAATGGGGTGAGGTGAGTTGGATGAGTTGATTGAAGTGACACATTTCTTATGTTTAGTTTATTTTTAAAAGTAAGAAGTGAGATGAGATGAGATGAGTTGTCACCATATTATTGGTTGATGTGGGAGATTTGTAAGGATGGAAAAATGATGAAAGTGAAGGAAACTGGGTTTTGGAGAATAAAGGAAACGAACCAAACAGGCCTTAAAAGTAATTTGTGCTACAGAAACCTAACTATACAAAGGTTTACATATATAAAGTTGATAATTGTCCTAACCGGTAGCATGAAATATGAAATCAAAAGAAATTTGTCGTTGGCGAGCAAATCAAATTAAGAAAAATCATAAAATATTAGAAAGGATGGAAATTGTTAGAAATTTACATTGCCTAAGGGCTTGTTTGTTTGGCTAAAAAAAGAAGAAAATCAAAGAATAGGAAACCTATTTCTTAAAAAAAATTGTTTTATGGTTGTTTGGTTGGCTAAAAAAAGAAGGAAATCATATAATGGGAGATGAGATGAGATGAGTTATCGTCATATTATTGGATGATGTGGGTGATTTTTTAAGAAAACTTGTTTTGAGGTTGTTTGGTTGGTTAAAAATAAGGAAATGAATTATAAGAAACATATTTCTTATAATAGGTTCTTATATTGTGTTTGGTTCATTCTTAAAAATAAGAGATGGGATGAGTTATTATTATATTATTGGATGATGTGACCCACACTTAAGGAAATTAATTTCCTTTATTTTTTTGAGGAAATTGGAGGAAATAAAATGTTAATGAGATGAGATGAGTTATTACCATATTATTGGATGATGTGGGTGATTTTTAAAGATAAGATGAGATGAGTTGGATGATGTGACCTATTTTTTGTATTTGGTTTTTTTTAGGAGATGATATGAGATGAGTTGATGGATGAAAATAATATTTTATTAGATAAAGTGGATGAGTTGTTAGATGAAAATAATATTTTATTGGATGTTGTGGTGAGTTTTAAGGATGGAAATGGAGGAAATTGATGTTTTTGAGATTTTCATGACCCAATTTCCTATTCTTGGTTTTTAGGAAACCAACCAAACAGACCCTAATAGGAGAGGCCAATCGAGATCAAAGAACCTCTATTTCTTCTAGAGCAATCCTTGAACAATTCTCAAGTCTTCTCTCTCTATTTCTTTATTGGGTTTTTTTCATTTATCAAAGAGCTTAGAATGGGATTTTATACCAAGGATAAAACATTTGGATAGTTTCTTTATCTGATGGAGAGTTTTGAGGAGGCGAGTTAGGTTTTTTTATTGTCTTTGTTGTTTGTCAAATTTGTCTTTCTTACAGATTTACAGCACTCTATATTGTGAAGGCATAGTTGGACTTTTTGAAAAGGGAAAAATACTTCTAGCCCCCAAAATCAAGGAAAACGTGCCTCCCACCACAAGACTTTTTTAACGGGTACTTTACCCCCTAAAATAAACTTTTTGTTCTCTGAGCCCCAAAAACACAAAGCCTAAGAATTTTACATAGGTAAAGACTATAATACCCCTTCTTTCTCTCTAACCATGCAATCCCTCCCCTCTCCCTCCTCCTTCCCCCAGCCGGCCACCGTCTCTCACCGTGCAGCCCGGCCCTCGAACTCCTTGCCCATAACTCCGAGTGCTCGAGGGCCGAGGAGAGGAGGACGAAGTGGTCCACTTTGTGTAGGGGACGGTCTCAAAGTTGTCGAAGTAGACGGAGGTGGCCGACGCCGTCGAGAAGACGATGGTGACGACAACGACGCAGAGTCGCGGTGCCAGTTCTAGCGGTAGTAGCCGGCACACGTGGCGGGGGAGGGGGGAAGTGCTGGAGCTCCTGGTTCTGGTGGCGGGAAGTGAAGATGGAATTGTGAAAAACCTTATGATGATGATGATGATGATGACGATGAGTGATTAGGGGTTTGGATCTGAGGAGAGAGGAGAGGGATGAGGGTTTGACTTATTCTAAGGAAATTCATTGTAGTTTCTTTTGAGGATTTTTTTCAGGGCTGAAGATGGGAAATTTGATTTCACATTTTGAGGAGAGGAGGCCACAAGGAGAGGAGGGGAAAGGAGGAGAAAGAGCTGGATTTGTGTAGGACTTGACCGTCGATCTTCAAGAAGGAATGAATTATTTAATTTCTTTTTGAATTTTCTTGTTTTTTCCTTGAATTTTGTACCGATGTGATGGGGGGATCAGAGAAGTCCTAACGGTTGTCCGTTGTACATAATTTTTTGGTTACTGTGAAATAATTAAGAAATCATGTGTAAATATCGTTAATTTTTGGACTAGTTAGCTTATAATTATTTGCGTCGAAAGTTGGTTTATTGATGGAACTCATTACAACTTCAATCGTTTACAACAAGTTCAAAAGAGTTAGTCTTTTTATAAGACTTTTCTTAAACGAATAAAAAAATAAAAATACAACTCTCTAGAAACACATGCAGAGGACGTTTATCACTCAATGCTTGCATGGGATCTTTGCATGTATCGGGGTTTATCCGTGGACCATCGTGGATCAGATCTGGTTGATCGGAATAAAAGATCAATGCTCTTGCTTCATAAAGGAAACAACCGTATAAGTAAATAATCTTGACCAAACGAGATTACTACTCTTCTCGAGATCAAAACTAAGTTCGATCTCAAAGAATGGTGGAACGGGCTTCAGATCTCTCGAAATCCACTCTTTAGGCACATGAATTCGCCAAAATCTCGCTAGCCTCTCTCAAATTTATCAGAACCTCGCCCTAGCTCCTCTAAAATTCATGGCTCTCTTCAGATATGCCTTTATGAGAGTGCTAGGGGTGTATTTATAAATTCTAAATGTCGTGTTTGTGGATAGGATCGAAGAACAACCGTTATTATCCGTTTAGGTGGGTTTTCGGTTGTGTAACAGATTGCACATGTTTAAGGATAACCTCACATATTTATGGATGACCCCAAGGACTTTTAGAAGCCAATCTTATCAAAAAATATGTCAGGAGCTAACCTGGGCACGAGTCACTTCGAAATGACTCGGAATTTTCGAGTCACTTTGAGGTGACTCGGATTTTCCGAGATAGTTTGTATTGTCTTTGGTATTTTAGCTTTAATTATCCCGTCTGATCTTAGAATGAAGTGATTCAAGATGTATTGGAAATATAACGAAGATATCTACAACTTTTGTTTTTTGAGATTCTTTGGATTTGAAACGTATCATGGTAAAAATTTCACTTCTTTGTGCGGGTTACTCTAGAGTCCTCCTGATTGTATTTGCTTTGTCCTTTCACACATTTCGACGTTTCACGTGCATTCCTTCACTTTTTTACAGCATCGGATGATCCTCTTTAACTTGGATAATCCTCTCTAACTCAGATAATAGTATTTATTGCCTTTTCTCCATTTCGAACAACGTGCGTGAACCTATAGGTAATTTTTAACGCCTACAATAATCAATTTCGAATGAAGGAATAATCAAGAAATTATATATAAATATAGCTAAATTTCAGGCTAATTGGCTTATAATTAGTTGCAATGATGGAATATTAGTGGGTGGTTCTTGAAACTTCTTTCGGATTCCGTTAATATGAAGGTTACAGGTTTATTGTTAAGTTTACGCATTTATTGTTAAGGTTACAGGTTAGTTGTTAAGGTTATACGAGTTACTTGTTAAGGTTACGGGTTGCTTGTTAAGATTATACGAGTTACTTGTTAAGGTTATACGGGTTACTTATTAAGGTTACGCGTTTATTATTAAGGTTACGCATTGCTTGTTAAGGTTACGGGTTAACAACCAACGCGTAACCTTAACAAGCAACCCGTAACCTTAACAAGCTACATGTAAATCTATTGGCAATGTGTAACCTTAACAAGCAACCCGTAACCTTAACAATTAATGTGTATAACCTTAACAAGCAACCCGTAACCATAACAACCAACGCGTATAATCTTAACAACCAACGCGTAACCTTAACAAGCAACCTGTAACCTTAACAAGTAACTCGTAACTTTAACAACCAAAGCGTAACCTTAACAACCAATGTGTAATCTTAACAAGCAACTTGTAACCTTAACAAGATACACGTAAATCGTTTGGCAATGTGTAACCTTAATAAGAAACCCATAACCTTAACAATTAACGCGTATAACCTTAACAACCAACTCATATAACCTTAACAATCAATGCGTAACCTTAATAACCAACGCGTAACCTTAACAAGCAACCTGTAACCTTAACAAGCAAGTCGTAACCTTAACAATCGATGTGTAACCTTAACAAGTAACTCATAACCTTAACAAATAACGCGTAACCTTAACAATCAATACGTAAAAAAACAACTTGGTTTAAGAGTAAAATCGGGGGTTTGAATGCAAAAACTTACAATCAAGCAAACACTCTCAAAAAATTTCTAAACGTCTTCATACTTATTACAAATATAATACATTATCTGCAAGCAGGCCCATTGAAAATTTTTCCATCACAGTTCAACGTTTTAACAAAATGGATGTCTAGTTTTCATTCAGTTCTTTCATAATACTAATTTATACCTGCAATGATCAGCAACACTGTGCACAAATTTTTGAAAAAAATAAAAAATACTATAGAAGACCTACAAATTTCTTCCTAAAAGCCTTGATGTTCCCATCACCTGATCCAAATCTAAATCCCTCCTCCTCTTCATCATCATCACCGTCCCATCTCTACCTCTAAAAATATCGACACTAAACAACCTCACGACCTTCGCTTTGGAGTGGAGGAACTCGTCGGCATAGGTGTGTTTCCTGAGCATGTCGACGACCTTGGCTTTGGAGTGGCGGGCTAGGAACCCGAGCTCGGCGACGTCGGAGGAGTTAGACGTCGAGAGGGGCTTGAAGTTGGTGATGGCGTCATGGCCGCGGAAGTGCTGGGTGGCGACGTCATAGGAGCGGGTGGCGGGCTCGGAGTTGAAGGTACCGAGGCAGACGCGTTGGTGCTTCTCGTAGATAACCTCACATATTTATGGATGACCCCAAGGACTTTTAGAAGCCAATCTTATCAAAAAATATGTCAGGAGCTAACCTGGGCACGAGTCACTTCGAAATGACTCGGAATTTTCGAGTCACTTTGAGGTGACTCGGATTTTCCGAGATAGTTTGTATTGTCTTTGGTATTTTAGCTTTAATTATCCCGTCTGATCTTAGAATGAAGTGATTCAAGATGTATTGGAAATATAACGAAGATATCTACAACTTTTGTTTTTTGAGATTCTTTGGATTTGAAACGTATCATGGTAAAAATTTCACTTCTTTGTGCGGGTTACTCTAGAGTCCTCCTGATTGTATTTGCTTTGTCCTTTCACACATTTCGACGTTTCACGTGCATTCCTTCACTTTTTTACAGCATCGGATGATCCTCTTTAACTTGGATAATCCTCTCTAACTCAGATAATAGTATTTATTGCCTTTTCTCCATTTCGAACAACGTGCGTGAACCTATAGGTAATTTTTAACGCCTACAATAATCAATTTCGAATGAAGGAATAATCAAGAAATTATATATAAATATAGCTAAATTTCAGGCTAATTGGCTTATAATTAGTTGCAATGATGGAATATTAGTGGGTGGTTCTTGAAACTTCTTTCGGATTCCGTTAATATGAAGGTTACAGGTTTATTGTTAAGTTTACGCATTTATTGTTAAGGTTACAGGTTAGTTGTTAAGGTTATACGAGTTACTTGTTAAGGTTACGGGTTGCTTGTTAAGATTATACGAGTTACTTGTTAAGGTTATACGGGTTACTTATTAAGGTTACGCGTTTATTATTAAGGTTACGCATTGCTTGTTAAGGTTACGGGTTAACAACCAACGCGTAACCTTAACAAGCAACCTGTAACCTTAACAAGTAACTCGTAACTTTAACAACCAAAGCGTAACCTTAACAACCAATGTGTAATCTTAACAAGCAACTTGTAACCTTAACAAGATACACGTAAATCGTTTGGCAATGTGTAACCTTAATAAGAAACCCATAACCTTAACAATTAACGCGTATAACCTTAACAACCAACTCATATAACCTTAACAATCAATGCGTAACCTTAATAACCAACGCGTAACCTTAACAAGCAACCTGTAACCTTAACAAGCAAGTCGTAACCTTAACAATCGATGTGTAACCTTAACAAGTAACTCATAACCTTAACAAATAACGCGTAACCTTAACAATCAATACGTAAAAAAACAACTTGGTTTAAGAGTAAAATCGGGGGTTTGAATGCAAAAACTTACAATCAAGCAAACACTCTCAAAAAATTTCTAAACGTCTTCATACTTATTACAAATATAATACATTATCTGCAAGCAGGCCCATTGAAAATTTTTCCATCACAGTTCAACGTTTTAACAAAATGGATGTCTAGTTTTCATTCAGTTCTTTCATAATACTAATTTATACCTGCAATGATCAGCAACACTGTGCACAAATTTTTGAAAAAAATAAAAAATACTATAGAAGACCTACAAATTTCTTCCTAAAAGCCTTGATGTTCCCATCACCTGATCCAAATCTAAATCCCTCCTCCTCTTCATCATCATCACCGTCCCATCTCTACCTCTAAAAATATCGACACTAAACAACCTCACGACCTTCGCTTTGGAGTGGAGGAACTCGTCGGCATAGGTGTGTTTCCTGAGCATGTCGACGACCTTGGCTTTGGAGTGGCGGGCTAGGAACCCGAGCTCGGCGACGTCGGAGGAGTTAGACGTCGAGAGGGGCTTGAAGTTGGTGACGGCGTCGTGGCCGCGGAAGTGCTGGGTGGCGACGTCATAGGAGCGGGTGGCGGGCTCGGAGTTGAAGGTACCGAGGACGACGCCCTTGTACTAGGAGAAGGGGGAGCTTCCTTGATTTGGCCTCGGCACCGGTCTCGGGGTCGAGGATGATGCTGGAGCCGTCGCTTCCCATGCGCTACAGCTGGGCGGTGGTGCAGGGGTCTTTGAAGAAGACAATGTTGATGAAGAGGTTGGATGGCTTGGGCTCCTTCTCTTGTTTACCTCCCAGCCGATCAATGCCCATAAGAGAGATAAAGGGTATTATAGTCTTTAACTGTGTAAAATTCTTGGGCTTTGTGTTTTGGGGCCTCAGAGAATAAAAAGTTTATTTTTGGGGGTAAATCACTTATTAAAAAAGTATTGGGGGTGGGAGGCACATTTTCTTTGGTCATGGGGGCTGGAAGCATTTTTCACTTTTGAAAATGAAGCTCACATGACTAAAATGTGGCTTTTCTTAAACTCGTATTGTGCATGTGCATTGCACATGTATGACTTTGTTTTCTATTTTGAATTTAAACTAAAGCGTTGGAAAAATGTTTTGAGCTTTTACATGTGAAACTAAAAAGTAAAATGATTAGGAAGAACTTAGTGAAATAAAAGAATATTACTTATTCTCTTTTTTTCCCGATGCAAAAGGAATATATTTCCATTAGTATACTTCAGTTATCAATTCCATCATTGTGTAACCTTTTTAGTGTGTCTCGTAGTCTATGTACGTTGTCCTCACCATTTATGTTCTGGATATGATTTTTGTGAGATCTCTCTCTCTCTTTTTGTCCATATTGTGAGGTGCTCTATAATTAGTTAGAAGTATGAAAAGTATGATTTTGGGTCCACAAAACATGAGTAACATTTTTTTTCACAATATTAATGTTTGACATAATTAAATATTTTATTTGATAGTATTTCTAATAGTAATAGATTATAAATTTAAATAACTAGTTGAGATGCACGTACAATGCACGTGGTTGAATATCATAATTATTTAAATTGATAAAAATAGAATAAAAATAAAAAAATAAAATTTTTTGTGTGATTGATCATCAACTCAATAATTTCTCTCTCAAATAAAATATTATCATTGTTTCCTTCAACCCAGACTATGACCACGTGATCTACTATTTGTGAGTTATATAACACATTGACTACTATGACATCTCTATTTATTAGTGTCTTGAAATTTTTAAAAGATGGGAGATCATTCAATTCGCAAAGAAATTTTGCATATGAATTTACTTGTAATATGTCCATTAAACTTTTAGTTGTGCCTTGACTCATATTCACAGTAACTTTTAGTTGTGATTTAACTCATATTTACATTATCTAATATTCTCATTCAATTTTATAGCTCATTCTCTGAACCATAAACGTAAAACAGAAAGTATGAAGTATTATTTTCACACGAAATTAGAGCAGGAAGATTATGATACATTTAGTCATTTGCTCTAAATATAAAAATTTCTTTTTTCTTTGATGCAAGGTCCCTATCAAATTTTGCATCAAATGATATGAATAAAAAATACTATCATAACTCACTGGCCTAGGACAATTATATTGTATATAGGCCATATAACTTATCAGGGATATCCACATCTGCTAAGTGGATTTCATTGTTGTGAGCGCAAAATGTTAGAGACTCGTATTCAAACTTTTTGGCTCTATAAAAGACATAAGAATTTAGAGTGCATAGCTTATATATCATAAAGAACATATTGGTTCATGAAGAATTTCCCTAATAACGATATTATTGTAACGATATTACTATTTTGTATTAAATTAATTTTATTATATAAGATTATATGTCCCTTTTTAATAAATTATAAAGTAGATATATAGAAACATCGATGCTTATAACCAGTAGTTGGGCTCCACAAAATAGGTTAATTTTAAATTATAGTTTGCTATTAATAGTACTGTTGGCAATGCAATTACCTTTGCTCTTTATCTTATTATTCACACTTTTCTGATGTAAGTCCTCTTTTGCTAATCACTCAATTGGCTATATTTTGTTTTTATAATATCCGAGGTTAGAATATTCTCTTCTGTTTAAAAAGGGTTGACCTGATTTTCTTAAAAAAAATATACACATAGTGGAGAAGTGGCGAAAATATTGATAAAGTTTAGGAAATTTGAAGCAGAAAGGCATTTGGGTGCTTGCCAGTCGACCGCGAGCTTTGGTACGGTCGACTACAAACGTGCATGAGTACAGAGTAGTTTCTAGAGTTCTGGTCAGTCAACCGCGAGGTTAGGTCTGGTCGACCGCCAAACCCTATAATGGTTTTCTTGATTCTGTCATTCTGTCCGATCGACCGCGAGCTTTGGTCTGTCGGGTTTAGGCCCGAGCTTTATTTTTTGTTCTGATTTGGTTTGTGTTTTGATATATTGAAACATAATTTTAGGGTTTGGTTAATCGCAGATTAGAGAGTATTCTGAGCACTTTGAAATGGAGAACTTGTGAGCGAGTTGAGAGATCATTGGTTAGGGTTTGTTCAAGTGTTTGAGTGATTGTAGCTCTTTTGTACTCTCCTCAAAATAGTGAAATCTTCCTATCCTCTCCCCGTGGACGTAGGTAAATTGCCGAACTACGTATATCTCTGTGTTTGCAATTGGTTTGTCGTATTTTGGATTGGATTTCACTCGTGTTTGATTTGGTTAATCTTCTCCCGTGACTTGCAGACTCGTTTGGTTGTCGAGCACGCTTTCGCAAAGGTACGCAATAATTGGTGTTTGCGTCAGGAACAAGTTCTGTTGTAGAATTCATTATAACTGTTTATCGATTACAATGAATGCAAAAGAGTGAGCTTCGTACTTTGTAAAACTACTCTTTAACACAAAAGTCAAATTACAAGCTCCTTAGAAACAAACGCAGGATCGTTGTTTGGATCGCTGCTTGCGTGAGATCTTTACCTGTGCCGGGGGTGCGTTAGCCCGTGGACCACCGATTCACAGATTCTGATTGAATCGTGAAGGTTTTGGGAATTCTTCCTTCGTTTATCGAAGTAAGAATTTAAAGTGAATATCTTATCGATGTAAGATGTTCACTCTTCTAAAGATCAAGTCAGAGCTTAGATCTCTAGGAATCGCCAAAAGCTTCTTGAGGATGTTTGTGAAGAAGGAAGACTCTCTCTCTCTTGCTCTGATTCACCAAAAGCTCAAGTCTCTATGCCCCAATCTGCTCTCCCTGTGCTTGGCCCCCTTTGTTTCGTGTCTAGGGAGGTATTTATAAGGATAGGAGTGCACAACAGTGAAAACGGGGACGAAATAACTGGTCAATTGGATGCTCTTTGGGTGCGTCAGTCCACACTGCCGCGGCTATTGGCGCGCCAGTGTGGACTGGCGCGGCCAGCCAAACAGGCCGTTATAGCCACGTTCTCATCGTGCTTGAAACTGTCCTCCCATGACTTTTAACTACTTTTTTCGTGGTTTAACCGCTTGTCCACATCAGCCCACGTTCTTTTTCTGATATGCCGCCACGTGGACCTTGAAAATCATCGTATAACTACTTTTTTAACCGCCACGACAGCTCCCTGTAGTTTGCACGTCACCATGGACTGGCACGCAATAGGCGCGCCACCATAGGCTGGCGCGTAACCACTGTGGTAGCTCCCTATAGTTTGCACGTCACCATGGACTGACGCGCAATAGGCGCGCCACCATAAGCTGTCGTGCCTTAGGCGCGTCACCATGGACTGCCGCGCCTAAGGCGCGTCACCATGGACTGCCGCGCCTAAGGCGCGTCACTATGGGCTGCTTGTCAGTGTATTTTGTCGTTGGTGTGTACGTTGTTCTTCTATATTGTTTCGCTTCCTTTGAATGATCCCCTCTGACTAAGAAAATAACGTTTATCGTCTTCTTTTTGCCTTGAGCAGTATTTGGATATCCGTAAGCATTTTTTGATACCTACAGATACCCCCTCCAAAGTATCTCAGACTCGTTCTTTTAGAGAGGAGTCTTGGACACTTTGGATAAGATAATTTTTACTTACAATCTCTTCAGTACTTAGTTGAAGAGATTACGTAGAAGAATCTGTGAACAGCTTCAATTCCTGAACAGCTTCAATTCCTGACTTTTTCATCTTTTAGTCTACTCAGTGCTTTGTAGACTAAAATTCTTCCGGTACTGTGTTTATCACTTGACCATTGTTGAAGTCTTGAATTAGAGCTGGCATTGAAGAATGGAGGAATAGTTTATACTCATATACCTTATCGGAGTGTTCGGAAAATAGTTTAACCTCATATACCCGTTGGGAGGTAATCAGGTTATCCCTAAGAATATTCTGAGTGATATTCTTCAGAAACTTCCTGTTGAGGGTAGGAAAACAGTTTAGACTCGTGTACATATTGGAGTATCTTGGTCTCTTTTTTGTTGGTAGAGATGAACCCGATGATTGAGAGGAAGAATTTTATATTCTATCTGTTAGACCCTAGAGGGGGGGGGGTGATTAGGGTCTTATGCTAATCTAATCCGATTAAATGCCAATTAAAATATATTTACAAGTTATCCTAGCAGGTATGAAATGCAACAAGATATGTAAGCTAGGATAAACAATATGAACAATGAGATATATCCTATATGATGAAAATATATATGCAAGAATATATAAACTAACACAAGGGATAAACAATCTAAACAAGATAGTGGATAAAATGAATGAGCAATGCACAATTGGCGATATAAAATAAATGCAAAAACAAATACGCCAAAGACAAACTCAAACAAGCGATATGATCACGGAGTTCGGACCTTCCGTCCTACGTCTCCGCTCCCCACTCCCGGGGAGAAATCCACTAACTCAACCGGGTTTTCTACGTTCACCCGAATAATGTTTACACCTCACAGTATCGGTTTTCAACGCTCACCGATCAACGTCACTCCTCACAATCGGTTTTCTAGTTCACCGAAAACTTCACAACACACTCGGTTTCTAGCTCATCGAAAACCTAACAATCTCACAATGTAACAAATATAAATCGTTCTCTAATATGGATGAGAACACAATAAAAGCCCACACTCAATGTTATAACTCTCACAACCCTAATATATTATGAATGCAAATACAATAAGCTCAAGTGGGTGTGTGTAAACAATGAGTGAAATCAAAATCAAAACTAAACTCAATTAAAATCTAGCATATAGAAATTATAAACAAAATAATAAATAGCTAGAAATGAGTTTAGAGATTCTTCTCTGAATAACAAGATGGAGAGATGGAGATTGAAGCCCAAACAAGAAGATGATCTCCTCCACTTGTGAAAACTTCTTCACAAACAAAACAAACCCTTAAACACACTTAAACCCTTGTTTAAAACTTGTTTAAAAAACTTCTTTAAAACATTCTTAGATGGATGAGAAGAGATCAGCAATAGGGTATTTATACCCTCTCACAACTCAGCCAAAAACCCAAGCAAAAGACAAAACAGCCCCAAGCCAACGGTAAAAAATATAGCCGTTGGAAAGCATCTGACAGCGCGTCGGTCGACCGGTCCGGTCGACCGAAAAAGCTCTCGGTCGACCGGACCGGTCGACCGACGAACTCTCTCTGACATATTCAAAAATTGTTTTGCTGATTTTAAAACCCTGTTTAAAAATATCAAATAAATTCCAAAAAATGTAAAACTTTGGGGAATGATTGTAGACAGGATAATAAACATGCTACAACGACTAGTTTCGAAAAAGGACTTCCCAAATGAAAAATATCATCATTTTGCAAGATAGTCCAAAACACTAAAATGTAAACATGTGAATTTTGACATTTTGGCTAAACCAACTTTTGAAACTTTACAAAATGATTTTATAGACTTGAAGAAAGATGTAAACTATTGTTATGAAGTCTATAAACAATGAATGTAGTATTTTATCAAAGTGCACTAAAACATGATTTCATTTAACTAACTAAAATTGATATTGATGAAATCATATATATGCATATGAGTATGAAACAAAAATATGTTTTCTAATTATATTCAATTGTTTCATAGTAAAACTTGAAAACTATCAAACCAAAACATATATGTATATATATAACTATATATATACAAAAACCAAAACGTGTATGTGTGTATATGATTGAGCTTAAAGTACTAACACACATAATATAAATTCCTAAACTAAATTACCCAAGCAATGATCTTGATCTTCAATAAGCTTGACTTGGTAATCTCGCGGATGAAGCTTGAACTTGGATCTTGAACTTTGAATAGCAAGGCTTCACCGACATTCCGCCAACCTCCTTTGGATATGATCGTTGAAGCTCTATTCCATCCATCCTCCAACAACGTTGTTTGTCTACAAAACATAGGAATGCACAAACAATAGACAAACAACATTAGTAATAAATTGTTTGTTAAACATCATCAAAACAAGAAGGCCAACAATCTCCCCCTTTTTGATGATGACAAACAATTTACAAAAAGGAATATATACATGAAGGAAACGAACATATACAAGATAATATATCATGCATCAGTGTTGAAAATAACGCGTTTCGTAACGCAAAATAACGCATAACGTAACGTAACGCAAGCTTAACGTTACATAACGTTTGAATATAACGCAAGGACAAAATAACGTACGTTATTTTCCTTATAACGTAGGTTATGTAACGTAACACTGTAACGTTTAGTAACTTAGGTTATTTTATCAACGGTTTAGATTGCTTTAAAAAAAAAGAACGGCTGTGATTTGATTTACTTACTTGTTAACAAAACCCTAGAGGGCCTAAACTAACCCGTCGCCTCCATTTCTCTTGAACACCAGCGAATCCCCCTTCTGATCTCCCGTCGCCTCCATTTCAGCACGCGATCGAAGCCTTTCCGCAGGCATTCGAAGCTCTCCCGCAGGCGTTCGAAGC
>NC_033800.1:21767591-21788287 GCF_001876935.1 Asparagus officinalis
AAAGTGTACAAAGGTTCCTACGTACTAGTTGAAGCTGCAGATGACTTATATGTAGATATACATGACACTGTGGATGTTCTTGCTCTTTTCATTGCTCGAGCAGTGTGTTAGACTCTAGAGGGGGGGTGATTAGGGTCTTATGCTAATCTAATCCGATTAAATGCCAATTAAAACTAATTCACAAGTTATCCTAGTAGGTATGAAATGCAACAAGATATGTAAGCTAGGAGCAATATAAACAATGATGAGATATATCCTATATGATGAAAATATATATGCAAGGATATATAAACTAACACAAGGGATAAACAATCTAAACAAGATAGTGGATAAAATGAATGAGCAATGCACAATTGGCGATATAAAATAAATGCAAAAACAAATACGCCAAAGACAAACTCAAACAAGCGATATGATCACGGAGTTCGGACCTTCCGTCCTACGTCTCCGCTCCCCACTCCCGGGGGGAAATCCACTATCACAACTGGGTTTTCTACGCTCACCCGAATAACGTTTACACCTCACAGTGTCGGTTTTCAACGCTCACCGAACAACGTTCACTCCTCACACTCGGTTTTCTAGTTCACCGAAAACTTCACAACACACTCGGTTTTCTAGCTCACCGAAAACCTTACAACACTCACAATGTAACAAATATAAATTTGTTCTTTACAATAGATGAGAATTCAATTAAGCACAACTCAATGTTACAATCTCTCACAACCCTAATATACTATGTATGCAAATACAATAAGCTCAAGTGGGTGTGTGTAACTATGAGAAAATCAAAATCAAAACTAAACTCAATTAAAATCTAGCATATAGAAATTATAAACAAAATAATAAATAGCTAGAAATGAGTTTAGAGATTCTTCTCTGAATAACAAGATGGAGAGATGGAGATTGAAGCCCAAACAAGAAGATGATCTCCTCCACTTGTGAAAACTTCTTCACAAACAAAACAAACCCTTAAACACACTTAAACACTTGTTTAAAACTTGTTTAAAAAACTTCTTTAAAACATTCTTAGATGGATGAGAAGAGATCAACAATAGGGTATTTATACCCTCTCACAACTCAGCCAAAAACCCAAGCAAAAGACAAAACAGCCCCAAGCCAACGGTAAAAAATATAGCCGTTGGAAAGCATCTGACAGCGCGTCGGTCGACCGGTCCGGTCGACCGAAAAAGCTCTCGGTCGACCGGACCGGTCGACCGACGAACTCTCTGTCGGCTACTGAGCACGAGAGCATAGGTTCGGTCGACCGAATGACAGAAAACTGAAAACTGTTTTTCTGATTTTAAAACGCTGTTTAAAAATATCAAATAAATTCCAAAAAATATAAAACTTTGGGGAATGATTGTAGACATGATAATAAACATGCTACAATTGTTAAAAATATAAAACTTTCGAAAAAGAACTTCCCAAATGAAAAATATCATCATTTTGCAAGATAGTCCAAAACACGAAAATGTAAACATGTGAATTTTGACATTTTGGCTAAACCAACTTTTGAAACTTTACAAAATGATTTTATAGACTTGAAGAAAGATGTAAACTATTGTTATGAAGTCTATAAACAATGAATGTAGTATTTTATCAAAATACACATATAATGCACTAAAACATGATTTCATTTAACTAACTAAAATTGATATTGATGAAATCATATATATGCATATGAGTATGAAACAAAAATATGTTTTCTAATTATATTCAATTGTTTCATAGTAAAACTTGAAAACTATCAAACCAAAATATATATGTATATATATAACTATATATATACAAAAACCAAAACGTGTATGTGTGTATATGATTGAGCTTAAAGTACTAACACACATAATATAAATTCCTAAACTAAATTACCCAAGCTAGATCTTACTAAATTACCCAAGCTTGATTGGTCTTCAATAAGCTCTACTTGGTAATCTCGCGGATGAAGCTTGAACTTGGATCTTGAACTTTGAATTGCAAGGCTTCACCGACATTCCGCCAACCTCCTTTGGATATGATCGTTGAAGCTCTATTCCATCCATCCTCCAACAACGTTGTTTGTCTATAATAAATAAGAAAACACAAATACTAGACAAACAACATTAGTGGTAAATTGTTTGTTAAACATCATCAAAACAAGAAGGCCAACACTATCTCCTAGTCTCTTATTTGTTGGTAGAGATAAACCCAAAATCGGAGAGGCTACAACGACTGGTTTCGAAAAAGGACTTCCCAAATGAAAAATATCATCATTTTACAAAATAGTCCAAAACATGAAAACCTGAAAATTGATATTTTGATATTTTGACTTAAACAACATTTTGAAACCTTATGAAATGATTGTATAGACTTGATAAAAGATATAACATGTTGTTATGAAGTCTATAATCTAGAAATACAATATTTTCATAAATTTGCATATTCTATGCAATATATTCAAAACACTAAATATGATTTCATTAAATATAAGCTTGTTAAAGGTGAAATCATATATAGGCATATAAACATGAAACAAAATAGTATTTTCCAATTCTATTCATTTGTTTCATAGTAAAACTTGAAAACTATCAAACCAAAATATATATGTATATATATAACTATATATATACAAAAACCAAAACGTGTATGTGTGTATATGATTGAGCTTAAAGTACTAACACACATAATATAAATTCCTAAACTAAATTACCCAAGCTAGATCTTGATCTTCAATAAGCTCTTCTAGGTAATCTCGCGGATGAAGCTTTAACTTGGATCTTGAACATTCCGCTAACCTCCATTGGATATGATCGTTGAAGCTCTATTCCATCCATCCTCCAACAACGTTGTTTGTCTATAATAAATAAGAAAACACAAATACTAGACAAACAACATTAGTGGTAAATTGTTTGTTAAACATCATCAAAACAAGAAGGCCAACACTATCTCCTAGTCTCTTATTTGTTGGTAGAGATAAACCCAAAATCGGAGAGGAAGAATTTTATATTCTATCTCCTAGTCTCTTGTTTGTTGGTAGAGATAAACCCCAAAATCGGAGAGGATGATTGAGAGGAAGAATTTTATATTCTATCTCCTGGTCTCTTGTTTGTTGGTAGAGATAAACCCAGAATTGGAGAGGAAGAATTTTATATTCTATCTCCTGGTCTCTTTTTTGTTGGTAGAGATGAACCCGATGCTAGAAGGAAGAATTTTATATTCTATCTCCTGCTGCAAAAGAAACTCAAAGTGGGATCTCCACTTCGAGAATCCGAAAAGGCGAAACTAAGAGTGGGATCTTCACTCCGAGAATCTGAAAGATTTTGATAACCCTAATAGTTGGAAGGTTTAACTATCCAAACTGAAAGTGAATTTCTCGTTTATCGAGATGACATTCTAACTTCGGCCCTAACTGTTTAAAGGTTTGGTTGAGAGGAGAATGTGTGGAAACCTTTCATTTATCGAGAAGTGATTCCGATTTTGGTCCTAACTATTTAAAAGTTTGACCGAGTGGGGGTTTGAGACGATCCTAACCGTTTAAAGATTTGATCGTTCAATTTGTGGACCTCTCGTTCATGGAACGAATCGAGAGGAGATTTTGGCTTTGGTCCTAACTGTTTAAAGGTTTGACCATGTGGAAGTTTGATACGATCCTAACTGTTTAAAGGTTTGATCACTCAATTTGTAGGCCTCTCATTCATGGAACGAATCTAGAGGGGATTTTGGCTTTGGTCCTAACTGTTTAAAGGTTTGACCATGTGAGAGTTTGATACGATTCTAACTGTTTAAAGGTTTGATCGCTCAATTTGTGGACCTCTCGTTCATGGAACGAATCAAGAGGGGATTTTAGCTTTGGTCCTAACTGTTTAAAGGTTTGACCAAAAAGGATTTGAGACGATCCTAAAATTCAATTTGTGGACCTCTCGTTCATGGAAGGAATCGAGAGGGGATTTTGGCTTTGGTCCTAACTATTTAAAGGTTTGACCATGTGGGAGTTTGATACGATCCTAACTGTTTAAAGGTTTGATCGCTCAATTTGTGGACCTCTCGTTCATGGAACGAATCAAGGGGGGATTTTAGCTTTGGTCCTAACTGTTTAAAGGTTTGACCAAAAAGGATTTGAGACGATCCTAACTGTTTAAAGATTTGATCGTTTAATTTGTGGACCTCTCGTTCATAGAAGGAATCGAGAGGGGATTTTGGCTTTGGTCCTAACTGTTTAAAGGTTTGACCATGTGGGAGTTTGATACGATCCTAACTGTTTAAAGGTTTGATCGCTCAATTTGTGGACCTCTCGTTCATGGAACGAATCAAGAGGGGATTTTAGCTTTGGTCCTAACTGTTTAAAGGTTTGACCGAAAAGGATTTGAGGCGATCCTAACTGTTTAAATGTTTGATCGCTCAATTTGTGGACCTCTCGTTCATGGAACGAATCGAGAGGGGATTTTAGCTTTGGTCATAACTGTTTAAAGGT
This sequence comes from Asparagus officinalis, assembly GCF_001876935.1. Classification (NCBI taxonomy): domain Eukaryota; kingdom Viridiplantae; phylum Streptophyta; class Magnoliopsida; order Asparagales; family Asparagaceae; genus Asparagus; species Asparagus officinalis. The sequence continues at coordinate 21,772,039 of NC_033800.1, forward strand.
TTGACCAAATAGGGGTTGCCAATTGTCATGGATTGAAATTTTAGGTGTTGTGTCAGAGCCCAACAGTGGGAGTGTTAAAGGCTTGGACACAGCGGGAGTTTGGGTGGATTTAACCACGAAGTATTTTGGTGGACCCACCGTCAGTTGATTTGATCGGTGAGGGATTTTATGGTGGAGGACTGTGAATTATCAAGCACTCCACAATTAGACCGTAGGAGTTTCGTGAGGAAAGACTGACCCAATGAGGTCATTGAATATCATCTCAACGAAAGAGTGCTTGGAAAGTCACAGTGGGAGTTGGCAAAATTGATCCCGGCGATTGAAACCAACCAAGAATCGGATGAAGGAAAAGCAAATGGGACATGCTTCATCCTTGAAGGTTTTCAGAGTTTCATGAAGGAAGATTGACTTGATGAAGTCATTGAATCTCATCTCAATGAAAGAGTTCTCTGAAAATCACAGTATGAGGGTTTTAGTCATTTTGGACATGATTAAATAGCCACAGCGGGAAGTTCTTAATCATTTTATCATGATTAAGAGTGGATTATTCAGATGATTAGTTTTTACCTTGAATAATCTAATAGTTTCGGGTTATCCTTAAGAATACCATATATAGCATTCTCTAGGAACTTCCCGTTAAATAGGTTACCCTGAATGTACTAGGGATAGTACTTTTTCAGAAACTTCTAGCTTGTGAGCAATGTTGTTATTCTTGATATAGAATCAGGTCTTGGTTCCTGCCTTCGTATTCAGCCATGATAACCTCGTGTCCACCCCCAGCTTTTAGGTGAACCTGAGTCTAATCACATTTGGTTATATTATTGGAGCACACAATTTAAGGAAGCAATTTTTAACCTCTTATATCGGTCGGAGGTTCGGGAAACATTTTATACTCGTATACCCTTTGGAGTGCATGGAGAAGCAGTTTATACTCGTATACTCATCGGAGTCATATGGAGGAGTAGTTTATACTCGTATACTCTTTGGAGTCAGGGGAAACAGTTTATACTCGTGTACCCAATGGAGTAAAGGTCGTCTTTATTTGGCTTGTTTCGCCGTTATGACGCCGGAGTCAATTAAGGCTTGGATTTTATTTTTGAGTCGAAAGCAAACCTTGGTGGGATGAAGAACTCTTCTGTGGTACGCACAGTAGTTTGGATCTGTAATCCTTTTAGCTCAGGAGGTATTTCAAGATGGCTGGAGCTTCATCATCTTTGAAAGAATACTCCTTTTGGAACTTCGGATCGAGAGTCGCATTCATAGCGACAGCGATTGCAGATGTCGTCGGTTGGCTTCTCTCAGTTTTCTTTCTTTTAAGAAAGTGTTCAGCTTGTTCATCGCGCATTTTCAAATCTTTCTAAGTTTTGGATGGTACGACCCCCAGGGTTTCTAGGACATTGATGGAGAGATTATTGTGGCATGTTTGCAGGATGAACTCCTCTGTAACAGGATATCTGCAATTCATTACCTTGTTACGGAAGCGCTTGACAAAATTGTCGACTGACTCTCCGTCCTTTTGCTTCTCATCCAGAAGGGTTCCGATTGACACTTTGGTGTCATCATCGAAGAAATTGCTGAGGAATAAACTTTCCATGTCATCCCAGCAATTGATGCTCCCTGGCTTAAGACGTCGGTACTAATCGAAGGCGGGCCCACGAAGGGTGCCAACGAATGACCGGACCATTAAAGCCTCGTTTCCAGAGAACATGCCCAAATGAGACTTGAAATAAATCAAGTGCTGAATAGGCGAGCTCTTCCCATCAAACGGTGTGAAGTTAATCAGATTGAACTTTGCCGGGTACGGTATTGAATCCCATTCTCTTGGATAGGGACACGGAATACCCGTCTTCTTTACTTTCTGAGCGGACATCAAAGCATTGACTTTGTTTTCAAGGTCTTACATTTTCTTGTCCTCATCTTCATCTCTCTTTGAGTGATGTTGAGCAGAAATAATTAGGCCACCCCCAGTGTTATTAAGAGGTGCAATTGAATCACCCTCAATATTATTGTTAGGAGGATCCGTTGAACCCCCCAGTGTTATTGTCATTAGGAGGTGTATCAGCCATAATGACTTCATCCACTTCTGGATCACTGTCATCTATAACATTCTGAGTGTGACGGCTGGATTCAGTTCGCTGACTGGATTCAGGAGGTTGAGGCCGTTGAGCTTACAATTCTCTCATTTGTTAGATAGTCAACTCCATCTCCATCTTTATTTCAGCTCTAATTTCTTCACGTTGCTTGGCTAGAGCTTCTTGAAGCATTTGAGCAAATTGATCAGGAGTAATTATGAACACTTCTCTGGCTTGCCCTGTGCTAGATATTGTATCATCCGAAGCAATCGCAGAACAAGTGTCCGAAAGTTCATCCTCTGAGGATATTCCTTGATGCATTTTCTTGTAATCCCTACGTCTGATGGCTCTTAACTGGAGTCGAGATATCCGTTGAGCAATTCTTGAATTGACTTTTCCTTCCGGGGAAAAGTCGGGATTTGATTCACTTGAATGTCGCTTAGATTTTTCTTTATCAACCATGTTGATGGTGACTTCAGGGAATTCGTCATCTTGGATATCTGATCTTTTATTACGGAAATGCCTCGGCTTAGGCTTCGACATTTCGGTGAAAAGCCTCTGGAACACTGAGACTCTTTGCGGGATGGCTTCTCGTTTGGAGTAGTCACATTTCAACAGTACTGTTCTAATGAGTCGCATACAGAAACGATGAGAGCTCATTTCTCGGACAATCCTCTTTCGAGTTTTGTTCACACCCCCAGCTTGATAGTACAACTCATCGGTATGATTACCGGAGAATCCTATCATCTGTTGGTATAACCCCCCAGGTATAACGATGTCTTTTGACAAACATATTTTCTTCTGAGGATGTAAAGCCTTGTTGGCGTTCTCAGGAAAACTTGTTGTCGCATTTGAACGATCCAAGATCACGTCAGGAGTCGCATGTTTAGAACCATGCCTTTGCGGGTGCATAGTCTTAACAGGCTCCTGAGTCTCGTTACGAACTCCTAAATGAGTAGAAATTGGGGTTTTCCCATCCTGGAGTTGTTTTGACTTGATAGGAGGATACTTACGACCCCCAGTGTAAGAATCTATTTGGGGTTCATTCACCGGACCCAAACGTTCTTTGACTGGAATTCTACCTTGATCATCAGGTAAAGGACCGAGGCGATCCGCCATTGTGATCTTAAATTTTGAAAAGTCAGGACTGATCCATGACTTCACTGGTAACATATCAGAAGTGATTGCAGTAGACGAACCAGGAATGGATGTCGACGGAGTCAAAACAGAGGCATTGGAAGTTTTCTTTTGGCCGCGACAAGGGCGATCGTCGCGGTTGAAGGGTGTGCCACGGCAGCGAAGACTGCCGCGGTTGGAAGATGTGCCGCAGCAGTGGAAGCTGTCGCGGTTGAAGGATGTGTCGTGACAGTGGAAGCTGCCACGGTTAAAGGATGTTCCGCGGCAGTGAAGATTGCCGCGGTCAAAGGATGAGACCTGCAGACCCGATTTTCGTACGAGTTTGGATTTGGGGATCCATACTTTGTGATTCTTTGGTGCTTCCTTAGACACCGTTTCCTTCTTCCCTTCTCGTCTTTGTTGCAAAAGAGCACGGGCACGAGCGGCATTTGCCCGACGCTTTTGTATCCGTTCTTTGAGAGTCGAACGAGCTCTTTTGACGAGAGTCCATTCCTCCGTCGTGAGTTATGCAGATATGTGACTGGTTTGTCGTTGGGACGACTAGACCACTTGATGCTTCCTCGACTCTAGGACCGCGTAGCAGCGAACCCCGTCGGTTTGTTCCAAGGCCTTAACTATTTGACGAGCGAGACGTTGGCGTTGCCTTTGACGAGCCCTCTTAGTCAGAGTTGGCGAACTTCGATCGAATGATTCCTTAATTAAGGAGGAATTATTGTGAGCAGAGCTTCTGGCTTTGGGGGTCGCCGGGATAATGTTGCGAGGGGAGGCCTCGGCAACGATTGGGTGAGAGTCTTCACCTTGGGCCTTCTTTGGCATGTAAGCCTTCTTCAATTGTGAGATCTTCTTATACTTGCGAGACAATGAAGATCTTGAAGAGGATGATGAGAGATATTCCTCAAACTTGGTTTGGTCGAACTCGTATTCGACCGTGGATTCAGTTGGAATCTTGATCGGCTGCGACACGACGGTCTCGACAGCGAGACCGTTGGCTCCCACTGTGGTCGCCAGTTTGTTTGCGTCAGGAACAAGTTCTGTTGTAGAATTCATTATAACTGTTTATCGATTACAATGAATGCAAAGGAGTGAGCTTCGTACTTTGTAAAACTACTCTTTAACACAAAAATCAAATTACAAGCTCCTTAGAAACAAACGCAGGATCGTTGTTTGGATCGCTGCTTGCGTGGGATTTTTGCCTGTACCGGGGGTACGTTAGCCCGTGGACCACCGATTCACAGATTCTGATTGAATCGTAAAGGTTTTGGGAATTCTTCTTTCGTTTATCGAAGTAAGAATTTAAAATGAATATCTTATTGATGTAAGATGTTCACTCTTCTAAAGATCAAGTTAGAGCTTAGATCTCTAGGAATCGCCAAAAGCTTCTTGAGGATGTTTATGAAGAAGGAAGATTCTCTCTCTTGCTCCGATTCACCAAAAGCTTAAGTCTCTATGCCCCAATCTGCTCTCCCTGTGCTTGGCCCCCCTTTGTTTCGTGTCTAGGGAGGTATTTATAGGGATAGGAGTGCACAACAGTGAAAACGGGGATGAAATAACTGGTCAATTGGATGCTCTTTGGGCGCGTCAGTCCACACTGCCGCGGCTATTGGCGCGCCAGTGTGGACTGGCGCAGCCAAAGAGGCCGTTATAGCCACGTTCTCATCGTGCTTGAAACTGTCCTCCCACGATTTTTAACCACTTTTTTCGTGGTTTAATCGCTTGTCCACGTCAGCACACATTCTTTTTCTGATATGCCGCCACGTGGACCTTGAAAATCATCGTATAACTGCTTTTTTAATCACCGCGGCAGCTCCCTGTAGTTTGCACGTCACCATGGACTGGCGCGCAATAGGCGCGCCACCATAGGCTGGGGGGGGCGGGGGGGGGCCTGCCGCGCCTAAGGCGCGTCACCATGGACTGCCGCGCCTAAGGCGCGTCACTATAGGCTGCTTATCGGTGTATTTTGTCGTTGGTGTGTACGTTGTTCTTCTATGTTATTTCGCTTCCTTTGAATGATCCCATCTGATAAGAAAATGGCGTTTATCGTCTTCTCTTTGCCTTGAGTAGTATTCGGATATCCGTAAGCATTTTTTGACACCTACAATTGGTATCAGAGCTCAGATTTCATATATAGGGTTTTGGCATTAGGTAGAGGAAGATTCGTCGTGGAAGCTTAGTTCTTGGAGTTCTAGGCTTTGGTAAAGATAGTGTTTGGGGTTACTGTTGAAGATTTCGCTTTTCTCGTGTGGTTAGGAGATCTATTTTGGAATCTGTTCTAGGGTTTTCAATTAGGTAACTTCTAAAATTCTATCAAATTTGAATTTTTCTCTACAATTTAGAGTTTGTGAGTATGGGTGAAGAAGCTGGTGAAAGCAGCAAGATGGCGGATACAGTTTAAGTTGGTTTTCAGAACACTAAAATTAGTGTGGTTAAATATGACGGTAAGATCAATTTTAGTTTGTGGATGAGCGTCGTACAGGATGCGCTCAATGCTCAGAATTTGGAGGAGACCATCATGGTCAATGAGAGGCCATCAAAATATAAAGAGGCGGTATGGGAAAAGATGAATAGGAACACTTGTAGGGTGATTAGGTCCTGTTTTGAATAGGAGCTGAAGTATGAGTGTTGGGAACCGTTTGCACTTGCTACAAAGATTGTTCAGATTTCAGATGTTCAGGGGCACCTCACTAGCAGTCTATGTGAACAACTATACTAAGTTGTTGTCAGACTTGGCCAATGTGGATGATAAGATTACGGATGAGTATAAGGCTATTATTCTTTTGGACTCCTTACTGGATGAGGAGTATGATACATTTGTGCTTACTTGGTTGAATAAGAGATCTTCTATCACATATAGTGAAGTTACTAATGCTTTAACGAACTATGATTTGAGGAGGAAGGACAAAGAGACTTTCCACGCTAGTACTTCAAGAGAAGAGAGGCCTTGTCGATGAGAGGTAGAAGCCCATATCTGAGAAGTGGTAATAGGAGCAGGTTAAAGTCTAGATGCTATCACCAGTTAGAAAAGAACCAATGTGCATTCTGCAAGGAACAAGGACATTGGAAGAGAGACTGTCTGAAGCTCAAGTAGAAGGAGAATAGCAAGAAGAAGGGCTCGAAGGCTAATGAGGTGAATGTTGCGAGAGGCAATGATTCAGATGATTCGACCTTTTCTCTATTGATTACTCCGAAGGTGAACTACTTGGATGCATCAGATTGGATGCTTGATTCTGACGCTACCTATCATGTGACTCCTAGGCGAGATTGGTTTGTATCATTTGAGAGACTCGATAGGGGTGTTGTTATCATGGGAAATGATCAATCCTGTGGTATTTTTAGGATAGATACCGTGAGGATTCGGATGCACGATGGAGTAATCCATGAATTAAAAGAAGTGAGATTTATTCTTTAGCTGAAGAAGAATCTTATTTCTATTGGAGCTTTGGAGGCAAAGGGATTCAAGATGACCTTTGAGGACGCTGTAGTAAAGGTTACTAAGGAATCATTGGTGGTGATGAAGGGAGTCCGTAGTTAAAATTTGTATTATCTGAAGAGGAGCACCGAGGTTGGCCAGGTAGCTTCAGCTATTTCAGAGATGACATGAGTAGACTTTGGCACTACAAGTTAGGGCACACATGAGAAAAGTCACTACAAGCTTTGTGCAAACATGGGGCTATTAAAAGGAGCCAAGAGTGGGAAGATTGAGTTCTGTGAGCATTATGTTCTTAGCAAGAAGACGAAGGTAAAGTTCGGGACTACCATTCATAGGATGAGGGGCATCATGGATTACGTGCACACAGATGTTTAGGGTCCCACTAAGACTGCATCACTTGGTGGTCGATATTGGTTCATCACATTCGTTGATGACTATTCTAGACGTTATTGGGTGTACACCATGAAGAAGAAGAAGGAAGTCCTAGCTTTATTTGTGGAGTGGAAGAAGAGATTGGAACTGCGGACTGGGAGAAAGATCAAGACGTTGCAATCCGATAATGGTGGTGAGTACACTTCAGACCCCTTTCAACAGCTATGTCGAGACGATGGTATAGAGAGACACTTCACAGTTAGTCATATACTGCAGCAGAATGGGGTGACATAGAGGTTGAATCGGTCTTTACTGGAGAAGGTACGATGCTTATTGTCATAGAGTGGTTTGGAGAAGATCTTTTGGGTTGAGGCACTATCATATGCGAGCTATCTCATTAGCAGGCTACCTTCATCTGTGATTTAAGGGAAGACCCCTATGGAGATGTGGTCTGGAGAGTCAGCACACGACTATGATCAACTCAAGATATTTGGGTGCCCTGTATTTTATCATGTGAAGAGAGATAAATTAGAACCTCAAGCTAGGAAGGCCATATTTGTAGGATTCAAGCATGGTGTTAAGGAATACAAGTTATAAGATCCAGTTGATAGGAAGATTGTGCTGAGTAGAGATGTCACGTTTGATAAAGCTTCTATCTTGAAGCTTTCTAGCTCTCAAAAGGTGGAGAGTGACCTGACAGAAGATATATCGCAGGTGGTGGAGATCGATGCAGCTCCACATTATCCAGATGATGTAGTATCCATTAGAGTACGAATGAGGTGACGTCAAGTGAGCACGACGACGATGAGGAGGATATAGGTACAGATGTGCAGGATTAGGGATCGACAGCTCAGGTTTAGGATTCTATTGCGTTTCGGAGACAGATAAGAGACATACATATACCAGCATAGTATACCGATACAGTAGTTACGTATGCACTTCCGATGGGGAGTATCGATGAGTTAGTACCTACTACTTTTAGAGAAGTCGAACAGAGTTCGGAGGCTAATTCGTGGTAGGTAGCTATGCACGAGGAGATGAAGTCTCTTCACAAGAATGATACATGGGAGCTTGTTGAGCTTCCAAATGGGCGGAAGGCAATTGGTTACAAGTGGGTATACACGAAGAAGGAGGGTATTGAAGGTACTCCAGTGAGGTTCAAGGCTAGGTTGGTTACGAAGGGCTATGTACAGGAGGAATGTATTGATTAAAACGAGGTTTTCTCTCCTATGGTGAAGCACTCTTCGATTTGGATTTTGCTAGCTTTGATAGCACAATATGGTTTGGAGTTAGATCAGTTAGATGTGAAAATAGTATTTCTTCATGGCAATCTTGATAAAGATTTTTATATGACTCAACTATTGGGATTTCGAGCTACAGGAAAGAAAAAGTTGGTTTGCAAATTGAAGAAATCGCTATACGGTTTAAAGCAGTCTCCTCGACAGTGGTATAGACGATTCGATGGATTTATGATCGGTCATTCATATACTCGGAGTCAGTTTGATCCTTGCGTATATTTTTACAAGTTGAAAAGAGGTACGTACATTTATTTGTTACTTTATGTTGATGACATGTTGTTTGCTTTTATTTCTAGATCCGCTATAGATGAGTTGAAGATTCAGCTTTCAAAGGAGTTTGAGATGAATGGTTTGGGTGAGGCAAAACACATTTTAGGGATGAAGATCAGTAGAGACAAAGAGAATGGCAGAATTTGTTTGACATATGTGGCTTATTTGAAGAAGGATCTACAATGGTTTAATGTTAGCATGGATATGAAGCCAGTTAATATACCTTTTGGAGCTCATTTGAAGCTTTCAGCTGACCTTTCACCGAAGACAGATAAAGATAGAGAGTTGATGTTGAAGACTCCATATGCGAGCATTGTTGGGAGCTTGATGTATACGATGGTATGTACAAGGTCGGATTTGTCAAAGGCGGTAAGCATGGTTTTGAGATACATGCACGATCCAGGAGTAGGTCATTGGGATGTCGTGAGATAGATTTTGAGGTACATTCGAGGTACGCTCAATGTTGGTTTGGTTTATGAGCGGGACACTAGAGGTGGGCAGTTGTGCATTGGCTATGTTGATTCGGATTATACCGGGGATTTGGATAAGTGTCGGTCTACTACAGGGTATGTGTTCACTTTGACCCATACACCGGTATACTGGAGATGCACCTTACAGCCTATGGTGGCTTTGTCGATGATGCAGGCAGAGTATATGGCGATAACAGAGACTGTGAAGAAGGTTATTTAACTTCGGGAACTTTTGGAGGAACTTAGTATATCGCAGCGGTCCATCACTATTCATTTTGAAGCTTGAGTGCTATCTATTTGGCAAAGAATCAGGTTTTTCATACGAGGATGAAGCACATTGACGTTCGTTATTACTTCGTTCGGGATGTTCTTGAAGATGGCGACGTAGAAATTGTGAAGGTCCACACAAAGGATAATCAGGCGGATATGCTCACAAAGATGGTTTCGAGCAACAAGTTTGATCATTGTCGAAACTTGTTGCACATTCATAACTGTTGAGGCCGTTGACGGCCATTTGGATGAACTACGGACGACTTGATCTCTTGGGAGAGGGGGTACGTAGGCAGTCATTTTTATGCAGCTGGTTTGGGTTCTTGACTTGTTGTGGATTGAGTCCTTTGTTGTGGATTTATTTCACTTCGTATTGGATGCAACAAGTGGGACGTTTGTTTGGTATTGGTGTCGGCTCGGTTTTTGGAAAACTTCATCGAGGTGGAGAATTGTAGAAATGACGAAAATATTAGTAAAGTTTAGGAAATTTAAAGCAGAAAGGCATTCGGGTGCTTACAGGTAGATCGTGAGCTTTGGCGCATTCGACCGCAAACGTGCATGAGTACAGGGTAGTTTCTGGAGTTCTAGTCGGTCGATCGGANGTCGACCACGCCAAAGCTCACGATCGACCGACAAGCACCCAAATGCCTTTCTGCTTTAAATTTCCTGAACTTTACCAATATTTTCACCATTTTTGTAATAGTTTTCTGGATTCTATCATTCTTCCAGTCGACGGTGAACTTTGGCGTGGTCGACCGCCATGAAAGTACCCTAGAGGAGGTGAATAGGGTTTATGCTAATCTAATTTGATTTATGCCTAATTAAAAACTAATTAACAAATATATCTTAGCAAATGAGATATGAACAATATATGTGTAAGGATATACAAGTTAACACAATGGTAAATAATCTAAACTAGATAGTGAGCAATATAAACAACAAGCAATATACAAAGACGATATAAGATATGAACATAAAACTAAGTGCGCCAATACAATCACAACCAAACGATATGTTCATGGAGTTCAGTCCCCACGACATACGTCTCCGCTCCTCACCTCGAGGAGATCTCCACTATCATACCGGGTTTTCTACGCTTACCTGAAAAATGTTTATATCTCATAATGTCGGTTTTTAACGCTCATCGATCAACGTTCACAATCACTCACAATGTAACTATACTAACTACCATCTCAAGTGTTGGTCTCTAGCCCGTATCCCCCTCAAGTGTTAGTAATTACAACCTCTCTCTAGCCATTACCACCTACCCCACTCCTCTTGGGACGACCCCGTCTCTCACCACACACTCCTCTTGGTATACTAGTATAATACAAAGTGATTCCTCACAATTAAGCTCTCAATACAACAAGTTTGTTCTCTATAATAGATGAGAACTCAATGTAAGCTCACACTCAATGTCACACAAACCCCACAACCCAAATTATACAATGTATGAAAATACAATAAGCTCAATGGTTGTGTGTGTAAACAATGAGTAAATTAAAACTAAACTCAAATAAATTCTAGCTTATAGAAATAAAAATCAAACATATAAAATAGCTAGATTGAGTTTAGGAAAACTTCTCTATATGATAACAAGAGAGAGGGAGAAGAGTGAATGCTCAAATACCAAAGGATGATCTCCACTTGCTCTTGTGAAATTCTCTTCACAAACCGAAACTAAAAAAATGCTTAAAAGCTTTTTAAACAAACTTAAACCAAACTTTAAAACCCTTGTTAAACTCTCTTAAAACATTCTCTTTTTTTTGTTTGAGGTATGACGGGTATTTATAGAGACCCCAAAACACAAGAAAATCAAAGCAAAAAGACCAAAAATCCAAAACTAGAACAGACTGGAAAAAACTAGCCATTACAGCATCAGTCGACTGATGGCTTTTATTAGTCGACTGATGAGCTGACTGTTAAAGGCATTTTCCAGCTCATCAGTCGACTGACGACCTTATCAGTCGACTGATCAGTCGACAAAAAAAAAACAAAAACTTTTGGTAACTACAGACACTTTTATCAGTCGACTGATCGGTCGACTGATTGCATCAGTCGACCGACCAGTCGACTGATAACAAGTATACATCCTGTTTAAAGCATAAATCTAATTTTTAAACTGCTTTTAAAAATAGCAAACAAATTCCAAAAAATATAAAACTTTGGAAAATCATTATAAACATGCAAACGAACATGTTACAAAAAGAATTTTTGGAATTTCACTTCTCAATAGTGAAAACTTGTCATTTTACAAAAATGTTCAAAACATGCAAACTTAATATACTTGAAATGTAATGTTTTGACATAAACTAAGTTTTAAAACTTTGTAAAATAGTTTTATAGACTTAATAAACTATGTATAAAGTGATATTAAAGTCTATAAACTAATAAAATAATATTTTATGTTTTATAGACTTAATAAACTATGTATAAAGTGATATTAAAGTCTATAAACTAATAAAATAATATTTTATTAAAAACACCTATATTTTGATAAAATCAACAAATACGTGTGTGTGAATAATATGAGCTTAAAGTATTAACACATAAGTATAAATCTGTACTACAGATACTATAAACTATATACCCTAGCTTGAAGGTCTTCAATATAGCTTGACTTGGTAAACTTACGGGTGGAGTTTGAACTTGAATCTTTAACTTGAATTACATGGCTTCACTCTACTATTCCGCCAACCTCCATTGGATATGATCGTAAATACTCGATTCCATCCATCCTCCAGCATATTGTTTGTCTACAATAAATAGGAAAATACAAATACTAGACAAACAACATTAGTTATAAATTGTTTGTAAATGCATCATCAAAACAAAAGAACCCAACAATCTCCCCCTTTTTGATGATGACAAACAATTTACAAAAAGAGATATATGCATGAAAGAAATTAATATGTAAATTAGAATTATCATGTATATAACCAAAACAAGATATACTCATAATATTTCCCCCCTTTGACAACATCAAAAAGGGGGAAATGATAAGAAAGCGAATGCTCTCCCTACCTACAAGCACGATGAGTATAAAAACAAATATAGGAAATGACTCCCCCTATCAAAATACCTTAATGAATATATGCAACAAAGACCAAGGCAAAAACATAGAAGCCATGTATAAAAAGATTTATGAAATCAAAAGAAAGAAAAACATGATAATCATGAAAAAAAATTTCAAATGAAAACAAATCAACCAATAAAATCATAAATCACAAGTAAATCACATAAAACCAAATCATCATTGATTTTTAAAAATCAAGAGAGGCAACCATATCTAGCTCTTGATCTAGTAACAACCCATATAAACATTTTTAGCACCCGGTAAACAAGATTTAAGAATAAACACCTAATAAATCAATAAATCTGGGGGGGTTATATAAACACAAACCTCTCAACAAAAATCGAAACTAATAATCATGAAAACAAAAGAATTGATAAAAGAAAAATTATTTTCATAAAAGAAATTTAAAAACATTTTTCAAAACCAAGACATGAAAAATAAAAAATAATAAAATTCTTGGTTTTAAAAAGATTTTGGCACCCCAAGCATTCTTGGTGTCAGATTGGTTAGGGACATGACCCCTATCATTCAAGCTCAAAGCCCTTGGGTTATGAACACATTTAGGCATATTTAGTACACTAATACAGTCATAATAATAATCTTGCAAATGACCCTTCCGATTATAATATGTGCAATGAAAGAGATCCATTTATTTTTGTGGACCATTAACTCATGCACGGGAAACATTTGAAACATTTGCAAACATGGATGGTCTTTTAAAATTATTTTACAAATGTGAAACTCTCTTTAAATCAAAATAAAATTTGACCAAATGACCAAATCTACCACAATAATCACATTTATACTCATTAGCATGCTTGTGATGAATAATGGGTGCATGTAAATGTGTGTGTGATGAAGAAACTACATGAGATGCACAAAGATCATTAGCTTTTGTAGGTTTACGTGCATCATAGAAAAATTTAGACAAATGGCCTTTACGACCACAAATGGAGCAATTGTAAATTTTACTATACATGTCTGCATGATGAATAGGATGTTTAGATGTTTTAGCATGAGACTTAGCACACATGTTCATAAGCTTATCATGTTAGATGTTTTAGCATGAGACTTAGCACACATGTTCATAAGCTTATCATGATTGTTAATGCATGTATTAAGAGTTGAATCTAAGGATGCATGTTCATAAGCTTATCATGATTGTTAATGCATGTATTAAGAGTTGAATCTAAGGATGAAATGTGATTTTTAACAACATTCAACTTATCATTAGACGTATTAGCATTAACATTAGAAGTAGAACAAACATGATTATTCTTAAAAGAATCAAATTCATTCCTAATAGCTACTACTTCTAGCATGACATTTTATTTCTCATAAGATAAACTAGAAATGGATGAGGTCAATTTTTTATTTTCCAAATTTAACAAATCATTATTTTCTTTAAGATTTTTTATTTTCTTTAACAATGATATCAAACTTGGATACTAGCTTCTCATGATCGGATTTTAAATCTACATGCTTACTTTTAAGATCAATAAAATTATTATGCAACTTAGTATAGGTATGCATTTTATATGCACATGCGAGTTTATTGATAGATAAATCATTATCGGAATCAGACTCGCTTACCACACTAGGGCTATCGCCTAGTGGTCGTGTGCATGATGATGATGCTCTAATAGAACTTGAAGAGAAAAACACCAAAGCTTGTCAGATTGCCTCCAAGTTTCCTTGATGTGCTTCTATGAATTTTCACAATTTGTAAGCACTATCAAATGAATCAAGCTTGTTAGAAAAAGATGAATCAAAAGTGTTACGTAAAAATTCTAACAATAGCTTATTCATTGTAAACATCTTATGATCATTTTTACTCCACTTGGATTTCTCCTTAGTGGGTACAATATAAGCATAATCTATAATATCACATAAATCAAAATATCTAGATCTAATAAATATATTAAATCTAGAGCACCATTGTTCATAGGGGAAATTATCTATTCTAGGAGCAACATTAGGATCATAGCCTAAACAAGGTACACAATGCATGTTTATAATATTTCTATGTAAATATATGCAAGTAAGACAAATGCAATCAAAACTAGATTAGCACAATAAAATAACTTGGACCTTTAACTCAAGGTGATTAAACCTTAAATCAAAGAGCACCAGACTCTGATACCAAATAAAAGTACCCTAGAGGGGGGTGAATAGGGTTTTGTTTGGTTCAAAAGTCGCTGTTGTGGAATTCATTATAACTTTATTCGATTACAACAAATTCGACAGAATAATCTTTTTATAAGACTTTTTCTACACAACAAATCAAAAATTACAACTCTTGAGAAACAAACACGAAAATCGTCTATCAATTCTCGTTTTCGTGGGACTTTGCCTGTGCCGGGAACGCTTTGGTTCGTGGACCGCCGATTCACAGATCGTGAAGAGGGGGCTTATGATTCTAACTTCGTTATCGAAGTAGAAATTGAAACGATATCTTATCGAAGTAAGATAGTCGTTCTTCTTAAAATCAAGTCGAAGCTTAATTTCAAGGCGTTGCAAGAAAAGAACTCAAATCTCTGCTCTCTCTGCTCTGGAATGCTCTAACAAATGCTCGATCCTCGTCAGAAGTGACCCTAGGGGGGTATTTATAGCCTCAAGGGTCAGTAACTGCAAAAACTTAACAATCGAAGAAGTCAGTACGGCGAGACAGTGTTTACTGTCTCGCTGGGCGAGACAGCGTTTGCTGTCTCGACCCGCGAGACAGTAAATTTGCTGTCTCGCTCAGCGAGACAGTAAATGCTGTCTCGGAAAATGGCAGTTTCTCGCTGTAACTGTTCTTCCACGTTTCAAACTCCGTTATTTTGGCAGTTATCCACGTGATTTTCGCCCATGATGTTTCCCACGTCCCTTGGCAGTTAATGGACACGTGTAGGGCAGTTACAAATGTAGTTTTGACTATTTCAACACTGTCTCGCTGGCGAGACAGCAAAGACTGTCTCGCTGGCGAGACAGTTCATACTTGTTTTGATTTTTCCAAAACAGTATGAAATCCTTTCTTGTGAATTTTTGAGTGATCTTATCTATGCTTGGGATATCTATTAGCATTTTTTGACGCCTACAGATACCCCCTCCAAAGTATTCCAGACTCATTCTTTTATAGAAGAGCATGGGATACTTTGGATAAGATAGATTTTACTTACGATCCCTTCAATGCTTGGCTGAATAGATCGTATGAAAGGACTTGTAAATGGCTTCAATATTTAACCTCTTCTGCTGTTAGTCTATCCAGTTCTTCGTAGAATAGCTAACGTTCTCCCGGCGTCGCGTTTATCGCTTGACCGTTGTCGAGATCTTGAATTGAAGTTGATACTTGCTCTTGTGAATTCAGCGTTTACCATTGAATTGGTATATCCATTGAGAATCCCTCAGGTTATCCTTAAGAATATTCAGATTAATATTCTCCAGAAACTTCCTGTTGAGGGTGGGAATACAGTTTAGACTCGTGTACCCATTGGAGTATTCCACTGTTCCATAGTGCAAAACAGAAAAGTTTTCTGTCTCGCTCGGCGAGACAGAGTTTTCTGTCTCGCTCAGCGAGGCAGAGGCTATAAAAATCGGGACTTAGGGTTTTAGGGTTTTTTCACGTCGATTTTTTTTGCGATTTTCAGGCGATTCTTGGGCGATTTTCGAGCGATTTTCGACCAGTTCTTCACCTCTTCTTCTTCTCTTCGTTTCTGACTTTGGTGGTGCTTCGATTTGAAGAGATTTCATTTGGATTTGAAAGGTCTGTTTCCCCTTTTTTCTTCAAAATCTTGATTTTTGGCAATCTGTGACTGTGCATGCAGCATTTCAGTTGTATTTGTCCTATTTTTTTGTCGATTTCATGTTCAAAATCT
>NC_033800.1:21789287-21790805 GCF_001876935.1 Asparagus officinalis
AGTTCTTATTCATTACATTGCTGTGGTTTTGGGAACTTCCCTTTACATAAATCGTCCACCCCCAGTTTCCCCTGCGGAACTGGTTCGAACATTATTATCAGTTACCTAGCCGGGTTATCCTTAAGAATATTAGCTTAATATTCTCCAGGAGCTTCCCGTCAAAAGTGGGGAAACAGTTTAGACTCATATACCTATTGGAGTATCAGGGAGTAGTTTAACCTCTTATACCGGTTGGAGGATTGAGAAACAGTTTATACTCGTATACTCTTTGGAGTTTTGAGAAGCAGTTTATACTCTTATACTTATCGGAGTCTGCCATTCTCAATTGGCTTACCTCAGCGTTATGACGCCAGCTTCAACCAAGGTCTGAATGCTATTCTTGAGAGCAAAGCAATCCTTGGTGGGATGAACGACCCTCCTGTGGTATGCACAGTACTTTGGGTCCGTAGTGTTGTCAGCTTCCTCCTGATTTGTGATAGGTGGTAGCTTGATCTTGTTACCTTCAAGGAGGGATTCGAAGATGGCTGGAACGTCTTCGTCCTTGAAAGAGTACTCTTTTTGGAGTCTCGGACCCGAAGTCTTTTGCTGCCTTCGAGATTGCTGTTGTGACGCTTGATTAGCACCACCAGTAGCTGCAGGTGTTTTGCCCTTACCACGAGAGGCGAAGTTTGAGTCCAGAGGATTAGTCGTCGGTAGGTTCCTCTCGGCCTTCTTCCTTCGGAGGAAACGTTCGGCTTGTTCACCACGAACCTTCAGATCCTTCCAAGTGTCAGACGGTGATGTTCCCATTACTTCCAACACGTCCAACGCAAGGTTGTTGTGGCAAGTTTGGAGGATGAATTCCTCTGTGATCGGGTCCCGGCAATTCATCGCCTTGTTCCGGAACCTTTTGATGAAGGTGTCGACTAACTCCCCGTCCTTCTGCTTCTCATTGAGCAATGATCCGATAGATATCTCGGTGTCGTCGTCGAAGAAGTTGGCCAGGAACTTGGTCTCCATGTCATCCCAGCTGTTCACGTTTCCTGGCTTGAGGCGGCGGTACCAATCGAAGGCGGCTCCGCGAAGAGTGCCGACGAATGACCGCACCATCAGAGGCTCATTGCCGGAGATAATACCCAAGTGCGATTTGAAATAAATCAAATGCTGAGTGGGGGAACCCTTCCCATCGAACGGCGTGAAGTTGATTAGATTGAACTTCGCCGGATAGGGGATCGATTCCCATTCTCGTGGGTATGGACAGGGAATGCCTGTTTTCTTCGTCTCTTGAGCGGAGATCAATGTGTTGATTTTGCTCTCGAGATCTTTGATCTTCAAGTCTTCACTTGTATCCTCGTTGGCATCCTCGTTACCACCCCCCGCATTGACAGGAGGGTTATTGGCATCGTGAGCATTCGTATCCTCGTCCTCCTGATGGGCTTGGTTGCGACGACTCGGCTCGCCTTGCTGGTTCGCCAATGCTTGGATTTGTTGGTCATGCATTTCTCTTATCTGCTGCATGGCCATCTCCATCTCAAACTT
>NC_033800.1:21791132-21806089 GCF_001876935.1 Asparagus officinalis
GCTGGTTCGTCAGTGCCTGAATTTGTTGCTCATGCATCTCTTTCATAGTCTGCATGGCCATCTGCATCTCGAACCTGAAGGTTTCTTGTTGTTTGGCTATGGCATCTTCGAGCATCTTGGCCACTTCTTCCGCGCTTATCATGAATGACTCGCGGGGTTGTCCTTCGCTGGACACTGTATTATCCGATGCGACCGCAGAGCAGGCATCCGATTCTTCGTCTTCCGAAGGAAGTCTTGTCCGAATTCTACCATAAGTCCCTCGCTTGATGGCTCCGGACTGTAGACGGGTTACACGCCGGGACGCTTCCAGAAACGACTTGAGATTAATCTGTGTCGATGTCTCTTTGCTGGTCATGTTGGCGGTGACCCTCGGAAATTCTCCGTCTTTAACCGCCGTTCTTCTTTGTCGGAAACGCCTATGCCTTGGTTTTGGCGTTTCGGTATTAAGCCTTTCGAACACTGAGATTCTCTCTGGGACTACCTTGATGCAGTTGCACTCAGACAGTACCGCCCGAATGAGCTTTGAACAAGGGCACTGAGTTTCTAGCCTTCGAGAACTTCTCTTTCTGGCTTTGTTCGTACCCCCAGCACGATAGTACAGCTCGTCCGTTTGAAAGTCAGAGCAACCTATCGTGTGTTGGCACGATTTCTCAGGTATAACGTAATCATCATCAGATGATAACGTTTCCTTCTGAGGGAGAATTGCCTTCCTTGGACTTTCAAGAGTCACGCGCCTTGAGACATGCCTTTTTGGGCGTGAATTCTCAGCGGGCTCCTGAACTTCAATGCGCAAAGTAGTGCGCTTGGGTGCCATGATTTCTCTGTCACGTTGAGGGTTGCGGCGACCCCCAGCGTGTTGATTCGTTCGGGTCTTTCTTAGTGGGCCCAAACGTTCTTGGATCGGAGCTTTGCTTCGCTCCTCGGGAAGTGGACCGAGGCGCTCTAAGACTGACTTTCTCCTTCGGGAGGATTCTGCATGGTCTCCCGGAGTAGCTATGGGAATTCTCAGCGACTTAGCTTGGTTCGCCGGAGGTTGAATTTTGGTTGGAGGCTGCAGTTGCTGCTTTTTGGTCTGAACCGCCGCTTCAGACTTCGGCCTCCAAACTTTGCGAGTTGGTGGCGGCTTCTTAGCTACCTCTTTCTGCAGCTTTCTACGGGCTTCTGCAGCTTGAGCCCGTGCCTGTGTTGATAGTGCGCGGCGCTTACGAATGCGCTCCTCCAGCGTCGATCGGTTCCGTTTGACACGGAGCCATTCCATTGTTGGCGGCTTAGAGGAACCACCATTCATTGATCGTTGAGGCTGCTTGCCTCTTTTGTTCTTCAGATCCACGTTGTAGCGGATCCCGTCAACTGACTCCATGGCCTTTGCGAATCGTTTCGCAAGGCGTTGACGTTGCCTTTGGCGGGCTCTCTTCGAGAGAGTCACCACGCCCTCTGTGGCAGAAGAGTTGGCCAGAGCAGATCTGACCTGGTTGGAAACTGGAGGAATCTCACCCGATGCGACTTTGGCATCAAACGGGGCGAGATCTTCGTTGGTGGC
The DNA here is from genome assembly GCF_001876935.1 of Asparagus officinalis. Classification (NCBI taxonomy): domain Eukaryota; kingdom Viridiplantae; phylum Streptophyta; class Magnoliopsida; order Asparagales; family Asparagaceae; genus Asparagus; species Asparagus officinalis. The sequence continues at coordinate 21,792,673 of NC_033800.1, forward strand.
TTCGACTTCTTCATACCAACGAACCTTTCTCCTGGAGGAGAACTTGGACTTCTTGGACTTGCGGGGGGAGGTAGATCCGGACGAGGACACGTACTCCTCGAACTTGGCTTGGTCGAACTCATACTCGACCTCCTCCTCGACCGGGATCGAGATCCGCGGCTGCGACGCAACGATCTCGGCAGCGAGATCGTTGGCTCCCACTGTGGTCGCCAGATTGTTCGCGGGAAAAATCATTGCTTTCTTCACTGAGCAGCGAAATCGTCGGCTCCCACTGTGGTCGCCAGATTGTTCGCGAGGAAAATTGTTGCTTTCTTCATTAATGATTCCATTGTACACTCTTGTAAATAGTCTATCGATTACAAAGATCCGGTCTTTTTATAGATCCGGTTACAGTTAAATCAAAGAAAAAAGTAAAAATTACAACTTTCCTTTTGTGAACAAATCACGAGCTCCTGTTTTGCGGTCGCTCGCTTTGTGGGTTCTTTGCCTGCGCCGGGGTTGTTTGCCGTGGACCACCGCGCGATCTAGATCCGGTCGGATCTACGCAGTACAACGGGTATTATTTCACCAAGGAAATAATAGCCGGGGAGGATTGTTTCACCAAGGAAACAATCGTCCAAGTCTCGGGATCTAAGACCAAGCTTAGATCCGGAGTGTAGCAACGTAGATCTGAGATCCGATCCTCTCGAACACCTGCCTTATTTGACGTTGATGATCGCCGAGCACCAGATCTGAAGGAGTGAGTCCCCGAAGTCCCAAAGTTTCAATCTTTTTTAAGTTCCGAGTCTCCAATCCAGCAGGGCTTGAGCCACCTCTTGGTGGCTCGGTGGTGGCCGAGCCACCTTGGTGGCCGCCGAGCCACCAAGGAGGTGGCTCGGCCTCCGAGCCACCATTTGGTGGCTCGGAGGTGGCCGAGCCACCCCAAGGTGGCTCGGCCACCGAGCCACCTAGGTGGCTCGGCCGAGCCACCACTTGGTGGCTCGGCCACCGAGCCACCTTGGTGGCTCGGTGAGCCGCCTCGGTGACTTGGTTTCCGAGCCTCTTTTCGGGTGTGTTGTTCTGTCGTTTTTTTGGTTGATTGAGACTCTGATTTGTAGATTTGATTTGGCAGTGAGTCGGATTCCTGATTTGGCAGTAAATCCGCTTCTGAGTTCGAGTCCGAAACTGATCTTAATTCGATCGTGATTCGTCTGAGTCTGTTCTCGAACACTTGGCTTGATCCCGCACGCGAATGGATGTATTCCGTTGCTTGCGTGCGATTCGTCGATCTTGTCGCCTCGTTGGTTTGTCGGTTCGTGCCGAGCTGAGCTAAGGGACCTATAAGCAATTTTATATGCCTACAATGGCCAACAGAAACGAGCTCCAAGACAAGGGAGTTGTCAGACCCTATCCTGCCAAATGGGATGCAGCCCCTTATCCTCCAAAATTCGAAGTCCCGACGCTATAAACTTTTAACGGCACGGGATCACCGAACCAACATATTTATCATTTCAAGTCACAGACTGGGAATGTAATATCAAACGATGCCATACTGGCTCCCCTGTTTTTTTGCACCCTCAAAGGAGTTGCCTTTGAATGGTTCAGGAAACTACCTGCCGGATGTATCCAAAGGTGGGCAGATTTAGAGAGACTCTTCCTGTCAAGATTTTTTGAAGAGGATACAGAAGTCTCCATCCATACCCTTCTCTCCACTAAGCAGAAGAAGAGGGAATCTGTCAAAGCCTTCGTCAAAAGGTTCCGAACCATGGCTCTCCGGTGTTCGTCAGGTATGACACAGTCTACTTTAGTAGAGACCTGTCGACACAACTTGCAGACCGACCTCCTAGCCCGAATCGGAGTTACAGAATGTCGTTCTTAGAGACAACTAATCTCTCAAGGCAAACAGGCTCAAAAGATTATTGCCAGGATCAAAACTGAAGAACAAAGTATGCAGGATCAACCTGAGCAATCAGACCAAGCCTAACCTTCTCCTGAGCAATCGGACCAAGCCCAATCTCCTCAATCAGAAGGGGAAGATACTACGACCACTGAAGCTAATCCTCTTCAGTAGGATACCGGGTCTCCAATAACTATCACGTTAACAATTACCTCTGATAGTCAAACTCATTAGATAGTGGCCTACTCCTTTTCCCCCCTGCACTTGTTCAAGACTGAGGGTTGGTTTATTTGTAGTTCATTGGATTATGAGTAATAAAGTTTCTGAGTTGTTATGTTTAATAGAATACCTCTGTCAACCATAAAATCTACCAAAACTATCACGTTAACAGTTACCTCTGATAATCCATCAATCTGCCAATCCACTTCAATAGGAGGACAGGTCCACAAAACTATTATGTTAACATCTACCTCTGATAGTCTATCAATCTGCCAATCCTCTTCAATAGGATGACAGGTCCATAAATCTATCACGTTAACAGTTACCTCTGATAGTCCATCAATCTGCTAATCCGCTTCAATAGGATGGCAAGTCCACAACTATCACGTTAACAGTTACCTCTGATAGTCAAACTCATCAGATAATGGCCTACCAGGTGATGTGCCTCTATTCTGACTTCATGGATAGTGCCCCACTAGGCGATGTGCCTTGTCTACCTCTTTTTTATTCCCCTGCTAAGTCTTAATCAAGACTGGGGGTTGGTTATTTAGAATCCATTGGATTAAGAGTAACGAATCTTTCACATCGTCGAGTTAACATTACACTTCTGACGACCATCATCCCCACAGAGTATGCATTCAACTTGCATCACTCCCAATTTGTCACGTTAACAATATACCTCTGACAACAATCAACTTATCAATCCTTAACAATAGGATTATAAGTCCTCAAAATTACTCAAATCGCAATCTTCCCCAGCAAGACGCTAAGTCTTCAAAATCTTGTTCAAATCACAAGCATCAAAATTTATCACTTTTGATGATAAACTTATTTAGCAAGTTTCCCCAGCGAGACGCTAATTCCTAAAATCTTGTGCAGGTCACAAGAACACATTCCTGTCACGTTAACATTACATCTCTGACAACTCACTTCTCAATCCTCTTCAATAGGATGATAAGTCCACAAAGTTGCTCCGATCGCAACACATTCTTGTCACGTTAATATCAAACACCTCTGACAACCCACTTATAAATCCTCTTCAATAGGATGATAAGTCCACAAAGTTGCTCCGATCGCAACACAAATCTTGTTACGTTAACAATACACCTCTGACAAATTCACTTATCAATCCTCTTCAATAGGATGATAAGTCCACAAAGTTGCTCCGATCGCAACACATTCTCTTGTCACGTTAATATCAAACACCTCTGACAACCCACTTATCAATCCTCTTCAATAGGATGATAAGTCCACAAAATTGCTCCGATCGCAACACATTCTTGTCACGTTAATATCAAATACCTCTGATAACCCACTTATCAATCCTCTTCAATAGGATGATAATTCCACAAAGTTGCTCCGGTCGCAATACAAATCTTGTCACGTTAACAATACACCTCTGACAAATTCACTTATCAATCCTCTTCAATAGGATGATAAGTCCACAAAGTCACAAAGTTGCTCCGATCGCAACACATTCTTGTCACGTTAATATCAAACACCTCTGACAACCCACTTATCAATCCTCTTCAATAGGGTGATAAGTCCACAAAGTTGTTCCGACCGCAACATTCTCTTGTCATGTTAATAATACACCTCTGACCACCCACTTATCAATCCTCTTCGATAGGATAATAAGTCCACAAAGTTGCTCCGATCGCAACATTCTCTTGTCATGTTAATATCAAACACCTCTGACAAAATCAACTTATCGACTCTCCTTAATAGATCGATAGGTCCTCAAAGTTACCCTGATAGCAACATCTTCTTGTCACGTTAATATCACACCTCTGACAAAATCCACTTATCAATCCTCTTCAATAGGATGATAAGTCTACAAAGTTGCTCTGATCGCAACAAATTCCCGACCAAATCAACTTATCGACTCTCTTTAATAGAGCGATAGGTCCATAAAATACTGTTAGGTTAACATCACACCTCTAACAGTCGAACCCCCCAATGAACTTGTTAATCCTTTTTTAACAAGAATAGCAAGTTTTCATTATGAAATCCCCAGCGGATTAAAGATTTTCTATAATTATCCTAGTGATAACAAAGAAAATTTTTGAATTTCACTCTAAGTGAAAATTTATGCCAAGTTAATACCACACATCTGGCGTTTTTAATTTTCTTTCAGTGTTTCAAGTAAAAATATAACACATGAAGAAATAGTGACAAAGCCTACGTATTCAACATCGTAGCACCAAAATCCATGCCTCACATGCATAGGGGATTTTATCTCGATCCCTAATTAGAGATAAGTCTGCATCTAACACATGCTGCCGGGTAGCCTATTCCCGCAATAATAGCAAAAGTCTACGTATTCAACATCGTAGCAGGTCGTTATTAATAACGCCAAAATCCATGCCTTACACGCATGGGGAATTTTATCCCGAATCCTAAGTAGGGATAAGTCAACGTCTAACACGCGTTGTCGGTTAGTCTTTCACCGTAAAAAGGACAAAAGCCTACGTATTCAACATCGTAGCAGGTCGTTATTAATAACGCCAAAATCCATGCCTTACACGCATGGGGGATTTTATCCCGAATCCTAAGTAGGGATAAGTCAACGCCTAACACGCGTTACCGGTTAGTCTTTCACCGTAAAAAGAAAAAAAGTCTACGTATTCAACATCGTAGCAGGTCGTTATTAATAACGCCAAAATCCATGTCTTACACGCATGGGGGATTTTATCCCGAATCCTTAGTAGGGATAAGTCAACGCCTAACACGCGTTGTCGGTTAGTCTTTCACCGTAAAAAGGACAAAAGTCTACGTATTCAACATCGTAGCAGGTTGTTATTAATAACGCCGAAATTCATGCCTTACACGCATGGGGAATTTTATCCCAAATCCTAAGTAGGGATAAGCCTACGCCTAACACGCGTTGCCGGTTAGTCTTTTCCGTAAAAATAGCAAAGTCTATGTATTCAAAATCATAGTATCAAGTCTAAGAGAGTTCATTCTCTTAGCATAACATTACATGTGGAGCGGACTTAGATAATCCACATGCTAGCCCGACTCAAACGATAGTCGGTAAAGGCTTATCAAATCCGTTGATGGCTGAGGGTTTACCAAAAATCCTATGCATGCTCGTAGGTCCATTAGCTTAATGGATGTGAGCTGAGACTTAAAACAGATGAGCTAAAGACAAGTCTCAAAGACTTAGTCAAAAATGCACGGAAGCCACTTCCATGTCTTGAGTCAAAACGCTGAGGTCAGACCCGCGATGCAAAACCCAAACGCTGAGGTCAGACCCGCGATGCAAAAACCGAACGCCGAGGTCACACCCGCGTTCCAAATTCAACATGCAAGGGTGAGACCCGCGTCTCAAGTTTAAAATGCAGGGCCCACCCCCGCATTCCAGAAACAGGATTATGGCGCATACCTTCACACAGGTCCTACATGGCAAATCCCTTCAACCAAGATACCTTCGAAGCGAGTGCAGAGAACGACTGCTTTACAACGAGGAATCAACAGCTCCAGGATCAGAGTTGAGATCCAAAGTATTCCAAAAATTCGTCCCAGTCAACCGCGAACTTTCGAAAACTTTGGAGGGGGTTCTGATCAAACACTGATGATGGAAGTTACAATCTGACGACTTCCAGAAGGCTACAATTTGAAGACTTTCACGTAGATCGCTGAAGGTTACAATCTGACAACCTTCACGACAACTGATGAGAGCTCTAGTTCAACAGCATTCAAAATCAACATCGGGAGTTACAATCTGACGACTCTCATATTCTCAAGGAGCCAAGACGAAGATTACAAGACAATGATCTTTGCAACGCTATGGCAAAAGAGATTACTTGTTGATAATCTCTTCAAAGCAAGACGCGGAACTCATCACCGCGTTCTAAGACCAAAATGCGGAGGTCCTCCCTGTGTATCAACACCAAAACGCGGAGGTCCTCCCCGTATGTCAACAGTAAAACGCTGGAGTCAGACCCACGTTACAACATCAAAACGCTAGAGTCGGACCCGCGTTACAACATCAAAACGCGAGGGTCGAACCCACGTTACAACATCAAAACGCTAGAGTCGGACCCGCGTTATAATATCAAAACGCTGGAGTTGGACCCGCGTTACAACATTAAAACGCTGGGGTCGGACCCACGTTTTTCAATGCCCAGCGGGTACCCAACTCCGCGTCTCCAGTCTAAAATACGGAGTTAGGGTCTTGAACGCCAACGTGGGCGTTTGACTCGTTCAAGCACGAGCTGAACGGTTGCATGAACCGTTTTCCCTCCACGATTTGAGGGATTTTTGCCTCACTTAGGAGCGGATTAAGGAGCGGTTACACCCCTCTCAACCCCATTATGGAGAGAATTAAGGGGGCGGTTACACCCCTTAATTCCCTATGAAAGGGTCTGAGGGGATCGGCATCATTCTCTAACGGAGATCATCTTAAACTCCAGCAACGAGGAGCTTCCTACAGCGACAAAGTTTCTTGAAGCCTTCATCCTTGGCTTATCAATCGAACTTTCAGTTCAAATCAACTCTTTTTCAAGAGTTTAAACTCATTCAGAGTTATCAACTCGTCCAGAGTTCTAAAACTTACCACGCAAGTTCTCCACAACATCAAATCGTGAGGAGGTGATATCGTTCCAGTGAATCAAGACGTGCAGATCGTCAATGGAGAGCAAACTCGACACGAGCATTCGAGGGAGGCACTCCATTGCCACCGTGAAGAACCCAGTTTTAAACAAAGGAGAGAATCAAATTCGTTCTCTTCTCTTTTGTAATCAAGTTGTAATCGGAATCAAAGAAATACAAGTCAATTTTCTTTTGTTCTTTTCATTGCAATTTTTCCAACATACACTAAGTAGTGACATGAATTTACTCTCAAAATTCATCACCGACATATCCCCCTGCTCCAACCGAGCCAGCTCTAACTCCTTCCCGGCTTTTGTTGAAGCCAAAACATACTGCTCTTCAAAGAAATACACAAAAGTCTCCTACGAGGCTATCAACCTCTGCTCTAGAGTAAAACGAAGCTGATACCATCCTCCTGCATCGCCCTTGAGGCTAAAAGCTGCTAGCCTCTGTATCTGCACAGTATTCACATTAAGCATGTCAAAAATGTTGCTTACATCTTCCTTCTATTTGTGTGCCGTAATGGAATCCGTCGAACCATGAAACACTGGAGCCTTCAACTTATGGTACCTCTCTACCAGACGAAACCAAGCCTCCTATTCAGCCACTCTATCATCAACTGAAGGTGGTGGTGTGACTACCGGTGTCCCCTCTGGCATCTCCTCCTGAATGGGTGTTCCCTATCGAACCTGATCTGCTAACTGCTCCTCAATAGCTGCTAGTCGAACAGCTAACAGTGCTATGAGATTTACTAAGTACTACAAAGCCTGTTGCGGCTCGGGCTCCCTATCGACTTGCTCAGCTCCCTGAGCTCAAGTACCTCGGCGTCTGCATCCTCTTCCTGACATCTATAATTTAGAAGTAGAACTTATTACGTAGTAAATAGAATCTCAAGCAGGAAAAGATATAACATATACCAATAAGTAAATCATATCATATATTACTCATAGCATGCCTTATTATTCAAAGCAAATAGTTCATCATAAAAAAATTTGTAATTTTTCGCGTACATATACAATACGTCCTCACTCATATTAGAAATTCCCAATGGACTGTATACATGATTCCTAGGAAACTCTATCCTAACTCCACAATATGACACATGAATGATCCTAAAGATATTAGAACCTAGAGCTCTGATACCAACTGTGACGCCCTGGGTTTCACGTAAGGTTACAGTCCAAGGCAAAACCTGGAATGTTAAACCTACCAAGCACCAAACACCATGCTACGACATGTTTCACCATCACAGTCACTATCCCTCTAGTGGAAATAACAAATAGGTGAAAGTACCGACATGCACATAATAGAGATAGAACAAACCAGGTGTACACAGAAGTAATAAGAGAAAAATCATCAGTGAGCCCGACTAAAATAGAATAGAAGTATCTCTGAGTCTGAAATAAACCTCAAATATAATGAGTCAAATAAAGAATCACTAAGGCTCTCAGCCTCTACAAAATGAAATACAAGTCTAGAGTCTGAACATAAACACTATCTGTGAAGTTCTGAAATAACTACTAAAATAATAAATAGCTAAATGGAATCTATAAAAAAATCCCATCAACCTGCGACTCTCCGTGCGCTAGACTCGCTGCCTGAAAGGGGGGGGGGGGACAATGAGCGTCAAAGCGCTATAGCGAGATCATCTCCACCTCTCCCCAGGGGAAGGGGTAGGAGTATATAGAAAATACAAATAATATATAAGTAAAAAATCATTCATATAAATCTAACTGGAGATTAGTATTTAGGAATCCATAACACGAGAGTTAGAGAAATAATCCAAACAAGGAAACCCTCATGTATATACCATGTCTCAAATTGTGACTCCCTAAATACTAATTCCAAACTCTATGAATGAAAAAGAAGAACAAACAAAAAGGTAACACTTCAAACCTCAAACCTGTAGAACAAATATCCCATCCCGATCTACACTCGTGTAGACAGATCTAACATAAGAGAAACTCATCCAAAACAAAGATTAACCACAAGCCTTGTCGTGTAAGCCACAGTCTCAGAGAAAACACCATACTTACAGGTATTCAAAATGGAAGCAAAACTACAATTTATAATACTTACAAGTGTGCATCTCATGTGCATTAGCGATACTCTTGTAATATTCTTACTCAATCGCTCTGCGGTAATAGGTTTTATCTCCGTATCCCGGATACATGAAATAACGATACTTTTATAATGTTTTTACTCAATCGTCCTGCGGAAATGGGTTTTATTTCCCCATTCCGGATACATAATATAACGATACTTTTGTAATATTCTTACTCAATCACCCTGTGGAAATAGGTTTCATCTCCCTATTCCAAAAACATAAAATTTCTATACTCTTCATATTTATCAACTTAAATTAGGATAAAGGTATGTCTACACAACATATTCTAAATATACGTGCACATGTCTCGGTGTGCCTGTCCATATCTGGTGTTTACTGACATCTCGAGTGTTAAACAACTCATAAACATTGTATTATAGCAGTACAAGGTCGAGAGGCTCGCTCGAAAACCAAAACAATCGAACAAAACATGCACGGGCTGATATACAGTTTGGTGGTCGACCGTAATTATGCGGCGGTCGACCGTGACGGGTTCCAGGGTCTACCCAGGCCTCTGCCCTGCACGCGATCGACCGCCACTAAGGTGCGGTCGACCATGGGCTGAAATTCTAGATTCTAAATCTATTTGTGTGTGTTGTGTTCACACCGTGTTTAGGTGATTCAAACATGATTAAAACAATATGAATCTTGCATGGAAACATGTCAACAACAGATAAAAACTTCTGGGAGCAACACAATATATAATACATGATTATGTGCATAAAAATTCATATTTAAAACCCTAAAACATGCATAAGAACTTGAAACAAAGAACAATTCATCTTTCTTTAGATTAAACAACTTTTAAATCATTTTTAGATCTTAAATATCTTCTATAAATTCGTTCTCAAACCTTTTCACATGGAAAGACCTAGTTATTATACATATAATACAAAAAAATTAACTTTTATTCATAAACTAGTCAATTTGGCTCTATAAAACATGTTATTATACATATAATACAAAAAAATTAACTTTTATTCATAAACTAGTCAATTTGGCTCTATAAAACATGTTAAAAACTCTTTAAAAACATTTTAAATTAAAACATGTTAAAAACTCTTTAAAAACATTTTAAAAACTAGGAGGGGGATTAGCAGAGATGAACTCGCTTGAGATTTGTGGAAAAACGTTTAAGATGCCAAACCAAAGAAGATCTCAGCTCCAAAAGCCAAAAACCACACGAAATCCTACTCAAAAGCCTTCAATCTTCTCCAAGAATCAAGTTAGGGTTTATGGGAGTTTGGTGGCTGTTAGGGTTCTTAGAAAAACTGAGAAAGTTCGTGAAAGATTGATATATAAACCAAGGAAAACGAATATGGGCTTTAGAAATCTAAAACCAACTCAAAACAGGAGAAAAGCTTCTGCAGATCTCACGGTCGACCGTCTGCAGTCGACCGTGATGGTCTACTAGACTAGAATTTTCCAGCTCCTCATATATTATGCCATTGTGCATATTTTGACTCTTTTCTTCCTCACGAATGAACTTGTTTATACTCAAAACACGTGACATACTACTCACATACTATTTAACTGTATTTATCAAAATAAAAATCCATATATCATAATTAATTATATATTAAATATATATATCATAAATTTTTGGGGTTTTACATTATTCTAGGCAAACAATATGTTGGAGGATGGATGGAATCAAGCTTTCACGATCATATCCAATGGAGGTTGGCGGAATAGTGGTTGAAGCCTATGCAAATCAAGTTAAGTTCAAGCTTCATCCGCAAGTGTACCAAGTCGAGCTAATTGAAGATCAAGATTGCTTGGATATATAGTTTATAATATTTGTAGTATAGGTTTATACTTGTGTGTTAATACTTTAAGCTCATATTATTCACACACACGTATTTGGTGATTTTACCAAAATATAGGTGTTTTTGATAAAATATTATTTTATTAGTTTATAGACTTCAATATCAATTTATATATAGTTTATCAAGTCTATAAAAATATTTCACAAAGTTTCAAAAGTTTGTTTAAGTCAAATGTCAAAAACATGTATGTTTAGTTTTTATGTTTTTGGATATATTTGAAAAATGAAGAGATTTCTCATTTGGGAGGTGTTTTTTAAAAACCAGTTTTTGTAACATGTGTATAATGTCTACAATCATGTTCCAAAGTTTCATAATTTTTAGATTTTATTTGCTATTTTTTATCAAGGTTTAATAGTCAGATTTTGGACATGCACAGTGTCTGTGCATGTTCATAAGTCAACTTATCAGGGTTGATAAGTCGACTTATGAAATGCTCTGGAATATGCCTTTTTTCCTCTGCTGAATCGACTTATTCATGACTACAAGTCGACTTATGACAAGTCGAATTCAAGTCGACTTATAGGCAGATTTTTGTGTGTTAATTTTCATCTTCAAGTCGACTTATGTGAACTTTCAAGTCGACTTATTGTAAGTCGAATACAAGTCAACTTATACTAAGTCGAATGCAAGTCGACTTATAAATATGACCATTACACAGTAACGACTATTTCTAGATTCTGTTTTTGTGTGGGTTTTTGGTCATTTCCTTGGGGTTTTGGCTGATGTCTTGGATTGTTATAAATACCTCTTTGCATTTACCTCTCCCACCTAATAAGAGAAAAGTTTTAAAAAGAGTTTACAAGTTTTGTTTAAGGGTTTAAGTGTGGTTTAAGAGTTTCAAGTTTGTGAAGATAATTTCACAAGAGCTAGAGGAGATCACCATTTGTGTTTGAGCTTCAACTCTTCTCTCTCTCTCCCTCTTGTCATCATATAGAGAAGTTTCCTAAACTCATTCTAGCTATTTATTGTTTTAAATTATAATATCCATAAGCTAGATTTACATTGAGTTTAGATTGTTTTGATTTATCTCTTTGTTCACACACAACCTATTGAGCTTATTGTATTTACATTCATAGTATAATTTGGGGTTGTGAGTTTGTGACATTGAGTTGTGCCTAATTGAGTTCTCACTATGTTTAGAGAACAATCATTTGATTTGTGAGCCTAATTGTAAGTTGCACATTATATTACACTTGGACACCGAGAAAAGTGGTTAGTGAGAGATGTGGTCGGTTCTAAGAGGAGTGGGGTCAGTAGTAAAGCCTAGTGAGAGGTGGTAATTCCGAACACCTGAGGAAGGTGACACGGGCTAGACCAACACTTAGAGGGTGTGAAGTATAATTTGCAAGTGTGTAGTTGTAAAGTTTTTGGTGAACTAGAAAACTGATTGTTGTATTGTGAAGATTCACTTTGTATTAACTAGTACACCAAGAGGAGTGTGTGGTGAGAGACGGGATCGTCCCAAGAGGAGTGGGGTAGGTGGTAATACCTAGAGAGAGGTTATAATTCCTAACACTTGAAGGAAACATGGGCTAGAGACCAACACTTGAGGTGGTAGTTAATGTGTTTACATTGTGAGTAATTGTAAAGTTTTCGGTGAGCTAGAAAACCGAGTGTGTCGGTGTAAACGTTATTCGGGTGAGCGTAAAAAATCCAATTGTGATAGTGGAGATCTCCTCGAGGTGAGGAGCGGAGACGTAGGTCATGGGGACCGAACTCCGTGATCATATCTTGTGTTTGAGTTTGGCTTGGCGCACTTATTGTTGTGTTCATCTTATATCACCTTTGTCAATTGCTCATTGTTTATATTCTCACTATCTTGTTTGTTTATATCACCCTTAGTTTCATATCCTTGCATATATATTTTGTTCATATCTCATTTGCTAGGATATATTTATTAATAAGTTTTAAATTGACATAAATCGGATTAGATTAGTATAAACCCTATTCACCCCCCTCTAGAGTTCCTTCCTAGTGACATTAGGATACTTTTAGTTATCTGTATGTCAAATTAATAATTCTTGAAAGATAATAGTAAATAGATCCTTCAAGTACAAAATATTGATTGGAAAAAGAATTTACAATATAGTTATTAATAAATTTCTAGAACTGTGATCAAATGAAAAGAACACTATAGTTGATACGAAATCAAATACTGTAATATTCTAACCAGCCTCTCAAAAGACCCATCAATATCTTCCTGTAAAGACTTGCTTATATAAATCTTCACCTAGTATGTAGGAGCATGAATATCTAACATATATATGAAGAAATACTCACATGGGAGAGAAACTATGATGACACAACTCCCAATCACGAATTTTCACAATCATCTATAATATAAAAATATCTAAGAGATCATAAACAAAGTTATGAGCAAAGGAGTAACGTACAATGGGTATATACTGAAATAAAACATAGATTTTTTTTCTAATCTAATATATACAAAAGTTTAAAGAGGACAAATATGCTTGTCGAAATTCGGGAGAAACTCCGAAAGCTAAATCCAAGTAAACTCCTTCTCCATCCCTCCTCAAGTTCCATCCGTTGTTCCTTCTCTTCTCTCCGTTTTTTTAGAGTACCTTGAAGAAAAAGGGGTAGAGGGGATGGGTAAAGATTTTAAAGAGATCAAAGTGGTTAGCTAGGCTGTTAGATATTTTCTAGGATGTGTTTTTATTTATTTTGTTAAAACAAATCAGTTTAAACAAATTTCTGAAAACAAATTTTTGTTAAACATGGGATTATGTTTTCTGAAACTAACTCTCTCATATTTCATCGTGAGTGGACATC
>NC_033800.1:21806099-21812256 GCF_001876935.1 Asparagus officinalis
GGTTTAACATTAATGGGCATTTGAGAAACTTTTTTTTTTCAATCTCTATATCATGCGGGCCTCCAAATAAAAAAAAATTGCATCTAAAAAGAATGGATTATTACATCCTACCCACCTAAGAAAAATAAATTTCGTTCTCAAAATTTATCCGACCAATAGAAGGACTAAATGTCACCTGTAGCAAAGAGATGTGGATAACGTTGACAAATATCGTCCTCTCGCTCCTAGGTTGCCTCACAAGGTCCATGATGTCCCCAAGATACTAAGACAAGCGGAATAGTTCTGTTCTTGAGGACCTTCTCCCATCTGTCCAAAATCTTCATTGGTCGCTCCTCATATGATAAGTTAGTCCCAATCTGAAGCTCTGCAATGTTTAGGACGTGGGTCTTATCTCGCACATATCGTCGAAGTTATGACACGTGGAACACATCATGCACTCCCTCTAACGACGGAGGCAAAGCTAGCCGGTATGCCACCTCTCCTACTCTCTCCAATATTTCAAAAGGACCGATGAAACGTGGACTAAGCTTTCTGCGGCTGCGAAATCTGATCACTCCTCTGGTTGGGGATATCCTCAAGAAAACATGCTTTCCAATCTAAAACTGTAGAGGTCTCCTCTTAGCATCAACCCAACTCTTCTGTCTATCCTGAGCCGATCTAAGGTGCTGCCGTATATCAGAGTAGCTGCTAGCCGGGAGTGTGGAGCTAAGTGTTATATGGAGCTAAGTGCTACACCGTGTGGATGCGGTGGGAGCCACCTCTAGAGCCCGTAGGAGCCACCTCTAGAGTCCACATCGCCTGACAGTGATACTGGGATGAGCCAATTGTCATGTCGTGACGCGAGGACGTCGTCTTTGTAAGGTGGAGTGATTGTGACACCCCCACTTTAGTCCTATATGGACTAGTGTGAATAAATGTTAGTGGCTTAAATAGAGAAACCCAAGGCTCAAGAACAACTAGTGCTATCATTTTAACGGTGAACTTTAGCCAACATCGAGTTGCTCTCGATGGGTCCCACGTAGGGGTGCATTCGGTTTGGATACGGCTCGGATATGACCATTACCATAACCATAACCACTTTCTAAAAACGGATACGGATACAGTTCGGATATTCATCGGTAAGAAAAAAGCATTACCATATCCGCATTAAACGAAAACGGATATGGTTCGGATATTAGAGAGACAGATACAGTTCGGATACGGATACTAAACGGATATTTGGGAAATAGATATGACTAGGATATGATAAAAAATACATATGATTTTAATAACCCGCAAAGTAAACAAGTAAGACAAGTTACCTCATAGACTTTGTTGCTATTTTGCATGACAAACCTCAGAACACCATAGCAGGCCCTAAACAAAAAATAAAAAATATTGAATACCATAACTAAAATGTGATAATCACCAACTACAACTGACATCACAAACTACAACTTACCTTAAATGAACCGTTTGATGTCCATATGAAGTCATTCTCTCTTTGATTCATAGAGCCTGTATCATTCTCATGGCAATGAAATCACAATGTTTTTGACAAAAAACACGTAATAAAGTCATAATTCAAAAAATAATAGTCACAAATCCAGAAACAACAAGTCACAAATCCATAAATAACAAGCCACAAATCCGGAAATAAAGTCACGTACAGACTTAACATGAGCAAAGTCACATACAATATATTAAAAACCCACAAGTTCTATAATATAGTTCCCTAAGCAAAAAAAGCATGCAAACTAAGACAATCATATTCTTGAGAAGAAAATATAAACCAAAAGATGAGACCCATCAATGCAAGAGAAATATTAAATCTCATCATCCGAGTCAAGGACCTCCACGATGTCACCTTGAAAAAATGAAAAGAGCAATTGTCTTGTTAAATATGTGAAAATTTATAAATTTCAAATCATATACTTATGAAGTTAAATAACAAACCTATGGGTGATTTTATAAATGTTTCGACAATCTCCGAGTCGTTGTGATCCAAAAGCTTAACCACATCAAGAGCATCATCATTCATAATTTGCACTTTTGTAACTACAAAAAATTTATTAGAATAAAACATACAATCATTTAATGTACGACTAACCAAATATAACATAATCTATGCAAAATTTATAAATTTACCTCCTTTCTCTGCTTTAATCCAATCTTGTGTACATATCAACGCCTCTACAGTATCCGTTGTCATTCGACTTCTATAACAATGAATCACACGCCCCCTGGTGCTAAAAGCCGACTCGGAAGCCACGATTGATGCCGGTATACCCAAAACATCTCTTGCAACTTTTGCTAGTATAGGATACCTTCCAAGACTTGATTTCCACCAATCTAATATATCAAATTTCCTCGTTGTTTCATCTTCGCACCGGACAATACTCTCTTCCATATATAAATCCAAATCCGTCTTTGTAGGCTCTTTCTCAATAGTTTCAACAAATTGTGCAAATCTAGATTTTCTTTTATCACCAACTCTTTCTACTTCCTTTGCTTGTGAGCTTGAAGCATTTTCATCATTTTTGGATTGCTTTTCATCAAGAGATGCATACTCTCTATGCAACTTTTTGATGACATCTAAAATTTTAAGTGTACACCTTTCACAATCCATGCCATAAATCTCCTTAAAGTAATATCTTATTGCAATTATTTTGTACCTCGGATCAAGAAAAGTAACCACCGTAAAAATTTTATTGCACATGCTCCAATATTTATCAAAATTTCTTTTCATTGCAAAAGCCATCGCCACAATTGTATCATTATTACTTTTTAACCATTCCATTAGAAGCAATTGAATTTCACAAAATTCTTCAAATAAAAGATTGCAAGTAGGATACATACTACCGGAAAGGAGAATAGTTGCATCATAAAAGCGTTTCAAACATTTACTCAAAGTTTCAATATAATTCCATTCTTCCTCCGATGGACAATGAATGTATTTGTAGTCGCTAAGTTCAAATCTATTAAAAGCAACTTTGTACTTTAAAGCATTCATCAACATTAAATAAGTAGAATTCCATCTTGTGCAACAATCAAGTGCTAAGCATTTTTCTCCAACCACATTCACTTGCTTCGCAACATGATAAAAATTCTCTTCCATCTTCGGTGAACATGTAACATATTTAACACTAAGCCTTACTTTTTCAATAGCTTTAGTGATAATTTTAAGCCCCTCTTGAACAATAAGATTTATAATATGTGCTCCACATCTCACATGAAAAAAGATTCCGCCACAAGGTAGATACTTTTTAAGACGTTCTTTCCCAATTTTAACGGCAACATCATTAGCTTTATCATTATCTACCGTAATTGACAAAACTTTATTATCAACTTTCCAATCAAGTAAACGAGTGATTAAAACATTGCATATATCCTTCCCCGTGGAGTTATGGACTTTAATGAAACCAATAATACGTTTTTGAAGTTTCCAAGATTCATCAACATAGTGAGCGGTAATGCACAAATATGCCAAATTTTGTGAAGATGATGTCCATTTATCCATTGTCAAGCTCAACCTTATGGAAGATGTGGCAAACAAATCAAATAAAGATTTCTTATATTCACCATAAACTTTCATACATAACTTTGTGATTTGTGCACGACTTGGAACCTTGTGATTTGGACGAAGAGATTGCACATATTGTAAAAAGAAGTCATGTGTGACCAAGTTAAAAGGATACTCATGGACGATGATAGCTTTTGCAAGTAAAGTTTGACTCTTCTCATTGTCAAAATGATAATTACTAAGTGCACAAGTCCCATCTTCATTTTTTATAGTAGCTTGAACCAATTGTTGACGAATATCGGGTCTCTTCTTTTTGGGGCACTTCATAATGTGATTTCTAATGTGTGTAGTCCCTCTTGAACTACGTCCATCACATTCAAACAAGCAATGTTTACATTTCGCTATCTTGATTTTTATTTCAACTTCTTTCCCATCGACAATTTTCTTTTCAACTCTATCAATTTTCTCAAAGTCTAACCATACGTTAGAAGTTAATTTCCCCCCCTTTTTCTCGACTTTTTCCTCTGTTTTATTAGAAGACTCTTCTATTGCGGGTTCAATGGCCGGTTCAATTGTGGGTTCTTCGTTAGAAGCTTGAACTGATGGATTAGACGACATGATTCTAATACCTATTCATTAAAATTTATGAACTTAATCAAACAAAAAAAATATAATGATGCAAATTACAACAAATGCTTGAACTGTGGGTTTTTCAAATCACTCAACAAATGCTAGAAATCAGGATATCAAAAAAATTAGGGCTTAGGGTTTTTGAATTATACCAAATTAGGGCTTGAACTGTGGGTTTTTCAACGACGAGGAGCACGACGCGGAGGAGGAGACGGAGCACGATGCGAAGCTCGACGCGGAGGCGGAGCATGACACGGATCTCTGGAGGCGGAGCTCGATGCAGAGGAGGAGGCGGAGCACGACGCGGAGCACGATGCGGAGCACGACGCGGAGGCGGAGCACGACATGAAGACGCGGATCTCTGGAGGCGGAGCCCGACGCGGAGGAGGAGGCGGAGCCCGACGCGGAGGATCGGAGCTGCTTAGGGTTTTGGGAATTGGGGAGGCGGAGGATCGGGTTGAGTTGAGATTTTTGAGCAGATAGGGTTTGGGAATTGGTAGGGTTTTTTGAGTTTTAAACGGGTGGGGTTGTGGATTTTGAGTTTGACCCAACCCAATGTGTTATAATTTATAAATCAGTGTTATATATATAGCCCATTTCAAATATCCGGATATCCGGACAGTATCAGCAATTTTGACCCGATAACCGTATCCGAACCATATCCGGATAAAAAGTCTAAACCGTAACCGTTTCCGAAACCATATCCGGCCGGTTTTAATTTTTTCTTACCATATTCGCTTTCCAAACGGATACGGTTGCGGTCGGTCCGGATAAATCCGGACCAGTTTGCACACTTAGTCCCACGGCTTGCACGCGCCAATGGGCTCATGGGCCTGGGGCGTGACACTTTCTTCTCATTTCATCCTCCTCCCCCCTCCTCCCCCATCTCAAATGTGGTTTGCATAAAGGAGGAGAGTGCATACGTGAGGAAAAGGAGAGCAAGGGTGAGGAATGTAGGGTAGTTATGGTGAGTATATTCAGCATTTAGGTTAAACATTGAACAAAATTTATCCTTGGGTGGTTGATTTAAATTTAAAGCCAATTATAAGGTGATTTCTGTATAAAAATACTTGAAAGGTTATTTCTATAGATTTAGCCTATTTTAAAGGTAGTTTTTATAAATTAAGAAAAAACTTTAATAATTAGGATTATTTGCATGGTACTTTGAAGTTTTCATTCTAATTGTCATATAAGAAGATTCATGTGAAAATTGTTTATGTTCGCATAATGGAGGGTATATATAAATGTTGTGGAAGAACAAGTGAAAGTATTGTAAGTGCAAGTTGAGTGAAATACAAGGTGATTAAGTAATGTTTAAGCTAAATATAAGCGATCTGATTTACAAATTAAGTACACTCTTACCAGACTCTTAGCAGCCGTTTGCGCATGATTATCACATATATTTTGTGAGATTTTGACCGCTACATTTCTAACTTTTTCGGACAACAAACCTCACAGCTCCAAATCGCGTTTGGAGTCTTCGATTTCATACCAATAAAAACACATGAATTGAAGAAAAAATTGTACTAAATGAGGTTCACAATATTAAAAAATTATTTAAAAACTATAAAAAGCATAGCAATAATATTTAATTTTTTTTTGTTTTTAATAAGTCATGATCACTAACAAAAGTAAACTCTATTTTAAAGGTACAATTAATCATAAGTCGGTCATTATCACTTTTTTCTTCTTCAAACAAATAAAAATTTTGGATTCTCTTTTCAAAACTGACTTTTTACTCCACTACCCCCACAAATAAAAAACAAGACAAAATTAAAAAATTTTGATTTTTATAAAGTCTTTTTAGATTTCTTCATCGTCATAGATCCAAAATACAAATCCAAGAGCCAAAGAACCCTTATCGGGCATGCCCGCGTTTCACCCGTACCCAAATTCTAACCAGTAAGAATCGAGCAATCGGGATAAATAGGGTTTTTACGAATCCAGGAATTCTTTTTAGCTTCGCAGTCCACGGACCAAGCCGTCATCTCACTGGAAAACATTCCTGAATTTGGATTAATGGCG
>NC_033800.1:21812266-21837498 GCF_001876935.1 Asparagus officinalis
CCGCAAGAAGAGGCGAAGTGCGACGGCCGCCGCGCCCGGAGGTGAAAGGTAAGCGATGTGTTATTGGCGCTTCTTTTTCCTACTAGCGTTTTTCTTTTCTTTTATTTTGTTCTTTTGCTCATCACCCTAAATATTTGAATTTTTTTGGGTATGTTTTGGTCGGCGCACCATTTGATTCGTTAGGGTTTCGTTGATTCTTGTATGGCGTTTGTAGGCGACGAATCGGGAGAAGTTGATGGTTTATTTCATTGGGACCAAACAGATGTGAGTGTTCTTGCTTATTGGTAGTTTTAACAAGAGAAGAGGAGAGTGTTGATTTTTTGGCTTGAATCCAAAATGGGTGGGACCCATTTTGGTTTGAAAGGGAGAACACAACAAGACTTCGGGGGGAGGGAGGTTGCTGGCAATTATCGTCACTTCTCTTCTCCAAACATTTTTTCAACAATTGTAGCTCGAATCAGCCGAAGAAATTAATTGAGGGAGATCATTGTCAAGATGTCGTCCTCACGTCTATTCTCATGTTGGATTCTCACATTCTCTTATTCTATCTTAACAAAACTCTCAGTGTTTTTTTCAGAACCTCGTGGATGTAGATCAATTTGATCGAACCACGTAAACATTGTGTATTTGTGATTGTCTCTCTATTTTCTGGTTTTTTGTTTAATTATCCTAACAATAGACGTGTTAAAGCCAAATCTGGATAAAGTCTTCCTGAGAATAACCCACATAGTTTGTTGAGATAATTCCGTAGCGGTTTGATCAAGAATATCAAAATGAAAACTCCAAACAGAAAATAGACGTGGATAGTCTTCCTGATATTCTTGTGCAATGTCTGGGTTATGGCCGAAGATTTGGATAAAGTCTTCTTGAGAATAGACGTGAGGACGACATCTTAACAACGATCTTCCTCAATTAATTTCTTCGGCTGATTTGAGCCGCAATTGTTGAAAAAATATTTGGAGAAGAGAAGTGAGGGTGATTGACAGTGACCTCCCTCCCCCCGAAGTCTTGTTGTGTTCTCCCTTTCAAACCAAAATGGGTCCCACCCATTTTGGATTCAAGCCAAAAAATCAACAATCTCCACCTTAGATTGAATTCTCAAACATCAATAACTAATGAATTTTACCCGTCTTGCAAATAATACCCCAAACGGGACCACCTAACAAGTGCGAATGCCTCCCAAATTCAAGCAGTGCTTGAACTTGAAGGTCGGGATCAGTTTGGTCAACATGTCAGCTGGGTTGTCTGCAGTACCAATCTTCTTCATCGTGATGCTTCTTTCAGCAGTTACCTCACGAATGAAATGATATCTGACATCAATATGCTTTGTTCTCTCATGATGTGATGAGTTTTTGCTTAGATGTATTGCGCTCTGATTGTCGCAAAATACAATTGAACTAGCCTCCGAAGTCCAAGCTCCCTTACGAGATTTCTCAACCAAATAGCCTCTTTTACCGCTTCTGTGGTTGCCATGTATTTTGCCTCTGTAGTAGACAAAGCAACTGTCGACTGTAGAGTCGATCTTCAATTAATAGCTGAGCCAGAAAGAGTAAAAAGATAACCAGTCAAATATCTTCTTTTATCGAGATCACCTGCATAGTCAGAATCCACAAAACCTACAACTGAGGTTGTTAAAATACTGCTATAAAAAACTAAACCCAAATCTGAGGTACCCCTGAGATACCGAAGGTTCCACTTCACTACTTCTCAGTGTGCCTTACCTGGTTGAGCCATGTATCTATCTGCTCACTACACTGACTGCCTGGGTAATGTCTGGACGTGTGCAAATCATAACATACATAATGCTACCCACTACATTAGAGTATGGAACTCGGGACATCTCCTTCTTCTTGTTCTCACTTGTAGGTGAATCTGAAACCGAGAGCCTAAAGTGAGGAGCCAAATGAGTCGTAACGGGCTTGACTCTCTTCATCCCATAACGTTCAAGTACCTTTTCAATATAACTCTTCTGTGAGGGATATAATGTGCCAGCTTTTCTGTCCCTCCTGATCTTTATGCCTAAGATCTTCTTTGTTGCACCAAGATCTTTCATCTCAAACTCATCATTGAGTTGTTTCTTCAAAATAAGAATCTACGACATGTTCTTAGTAGCAATAAGCATGTCAACGACATATAATAGAAGATAAATAAAAGAATTATCTCCTAGATGCATGTAGTACACATAACTATCATAAGTACTTCTTGAGTACCCATGACTAAGCTTAAAATTATCAAACCTCTTGTACCACTGTCTAGGAGATTGCTTGAGGCCATATAAAGATTTCTTCAATCTGTAAACTTGATCTTCTTTACCTTCTACGAAATATCCCTCTGGCTGAGACATGTAGATAGTCTCCTCAAGTTCGCCATGTAAAAATACAATCTTCACATCAAGCTACTCAAGCTCCAGATCAAATAGAGCAACCATGACAAGCAATACACGGATGGAGGTATGCTTCACAACCGGGCTCAAGCTCCAGATCAAATAGAGCAACCATGACAAGCAATACACGGATGGAGGTATGCTTCACAACCGGAGAGAACACTTCATCATAGTCAATTCCCTCCTTTTGTCTATAACCCTTAGCCACCAACCGTGCTTTGAATCTAGCATCTTCAACCCCTGGGATCCCTTCTTACTTTTTGAAAATCCACTTGCATCCAATTGCCCTTTTACCCTTAGGTAATTGTACCAAATCCCAAGTCTGATTCTTGTAAAGTGACTTGAGTTCTTCTGTCATAGCCGTGGCTCAACGTCCAGATTCTCTGCATGAGACAACTTTAGTAAAGTTTGATGGCTCTTGAATACACATCTCTTCAGCTGTCGTGAGAGCATACGCCATTAATTCAGCATGTGCAAATCTTTGAGGTCTGATCTGTCTCCTCTCTCTGTCAGTGGCTATGGAATAAGGTTCTTCAGTCCTAGCGTCATCATTATCTGAGCCTGAATCATGTTGCTCTTCTACAATTGTAGGAGCAACTTTATAGACGATTTTTGAGAAGTCTCTCCCTCGAGCTCCACCTGAAGCTTCACCTTATCCATGGTCTTCTCTACATTTCCTGTAGACTCATCAGAAACCTTTCCATGATCAAGCATATATCTTTCATTAAAAGTAACATCTCTACTAATAATGAATTTAGGAGAATTAGGTATGATCAAGCATATATCTTTCATTAAAAGTAACATCTCTACTAATAATGAATTTAGGAGAATTAGGTTCAAGACTCCACAAACGATAGTTCATTAAAAGTAACATCTCTACTAATAATGAATTTAGGAGAATTAGGTTCAAGACTCCACAAACGATAGTCTTTAACGCCATCAACATAACCAATAAATATGTATTTCTTAGCTTTAGGCTCAAGCTTATCCTCTCTAACATGATAGTAAGTGGGACATCTAAATACCTTTAAATTTGAATAGTCATTTGGTTTACCTGACCATACCTCATTTGGAGTATTGTATTCAATGTCGGTAGAAGGAGACCGGTTCACAAAGTAACAAGCTGTATTAATAGCTTCAGCCCATAAGTCTTTATCCAACCCAGAGTTTGAGACCATACACCTAGCTCTCTCCGTTAATGTTCTATTCATGTGTTCTGTCACCCCGTTTTGCTGAGGAGTGTGCTGACCGTGCGATGTCGTACGATCCTAGAATTTGAGCAGAACTGATTGAACTCTCCACTGCAGGACTCTAGGCCATTATCTGTTCGGAGATGTTTAATCTTCTTTTTAGTTTTATTTTCAACAAGTACTTTCCACTTCTTGAAAGTTTCGAACACCTCGTTTTTGTGCTTGAGAAAGTAAACCCAAACTTTTCTGGAAAAATCATCAATAAACGTCAGAAAATAAAGAGCACCACATTTGGATGGAACCTGAGCAGGTCCCCACAAATCTGAATGGATGTAGTCGGGAGTGCCCTTCGTCGTATGTGAGCCAGTCGAGAAGCTGACCCGAGTTTGCTTCCCAAACACACAATGCTCACAGAAATCCAGTGATGATGTATGGTCACCACAGAGTAAGCCACGTTTACTCAAAATAGTCATCCCCTTCTCACTCATGTGGCCTAAGCGCATGTGTCATAACTGAATAGTGTTCCTATCAGCATCAGAGGACACACCTGTAGAGCCTGTCACCGTACTACCTTAGAGAACATAAAGACTGTTCACCTTACAACCTTTCATCACAACGAATGAACCCTTAGTAACTCTAAGAGCTCCACCTTCACTAGTGTAAGAACACCCAATAGAATCCAAAGAACTCAAAGAAATTAGATTTTTCTTTAAATCCGGGATGTGTCTCACATCTGATAAAGTTCTCACTATCCCATCGTGACACCGGATGTGAACTGTACCAATGCCAATTGTCTTGCAAACTGCATTGTTGCCCATCAAAACTGATCCATCACTTATAGATCTGCAAGTAGTGAACCAATCTTTATTTGGACACATATGATAAGACGCACCCGTATCCAAGATCCATTCTCTATCGAAACAGCCATCTAAGAGATAAACTGTAAGAACCGTCTCAGCAACAACGGCAGTATCGACCTTTGCCGTATTAGCTGAATCTGGGGTTTCACCACGTCATGGTTTTAAATATCGGCCGATAATCCGATATTATCGCCGAGTTATCGGATTTGGGAGCTTTCCGCTAGGATAAGTAGGATTTTTAATCGGTTGTCGTTTTTCGAAGTTTATCGTCGAGTTACGGTGATAAAGACACTTATCGGTCGATAAGTAGGCTCTAAATATCGACTTTATCGGCCGATAAATAGGATTTGAGAGCTTTTACTTTCTTTTGAATTTGCTCTTTGAATGTTTACAAATTATGAGCTAATTGTTGCTTTTGGAACTTGGTTGATTGGTGATTAGCTAATGTTTGTTTATAGATATTGATAATGGCTCATAACTACTAAATATCAACTTAGTAAGTTAGTTTATGAATCTTATGATTAAACAATAATTATGTAGATGCGTAGATGGTTCTTCATTCTTGATGTTATCTTATTCTTTGCTTGTTTATTATTTTATTTTGACTAACATTATATTTTTTTTTCAAGCTTATATTTGTTTATTATTTGCTAGTGTATTACTCTGATAAATACTACTTATCCCCGATATATCCCTGATTTTCGCTATCCGATAAGGATTATGACCGTTCGATAAATCTCCGATAACCGACATTTAAAACCTTGCACCACGCTGGTTGTTTTTCTTCTTTAGAGCATAGCATTCTGACTTGTAATGCCCTTTCTTGTGACAGTAGAAACACTCCACATGTTTCTTATTTTGGGCTGACCTGGATTTTAAACGATTTCTGGATTGTCCTTTATCACTCTCTCTGGTCTTCGTTCTATCTCTGGCTAGCAGACCATCAACCTGCCTATCGGTACCTCTCCCATTCAACTTTGTTCTTAACTCAGCAGAATTCAAAGAGGCCTTCACATCCTCAAGACTTATGGATTCTCTTCCATACAACATAGAGTTAACAAAGTTTTCGTAAGAGTTAGGCAAGGAACACAACACAATGAGAGTCTGGTCTTCATCATTAAGCTTTAGATTCAAGTTTTTCATATCCATGACAATTTTATTAAATTCATCAAGGTGTTCCTGAATGGGTGTACCTTCCTTCATCTTCAATGTGTATAGCCGCTGCTTCAGGTATAATCTCGTAGTAAGAGATTTCTTCATGTAGAGACTTTCGAGCTTTGACCACAACCTCGCTGTCGTTTCCTCATTGGCAATTTCACAAAGCACATTGTCGGATAGTGACAATTGCAAGGCGCTGTGAGCCTTTTCGTCCATCTCTTCGATCTCGGTACTAGTCATATCTTTTGGGTATTTCCCATCGATAGCTTTAACCATGCCTTCACGTCGCAACAAAGTCTTCATCTTTATCCTTCATAGCCCGAAATTATTTTGGCCATTGAAGATCGACGCTGAGAACTTCACAGAAGCCATTGTGGAGGATTGAAAGTTATCCTAGAACCAAGAAGCTCTGATACCGGTTTGTTGGGATAATTAAACATAAAACCAAAAAATAGAGAGATAATCACAAACACACAATGTTTACGTGGTTCGATCAAATTGATCTACATCCACGACAAGAGGGGGCTTCCACTATATTCAATCTCTCAATACAATGCACATGCCAAATTTTAGAGAAAATTTTCTTTTTGTGTAGCTCTGACTCCACGGTTCTGAAAAAAACACTGAGAGTTTTGTTAAGATAGAATAAGAGAATGTGAGAATCCAACATGGGAATAGACGTGAGGGCGACATTTTGACAACGATCTCCCTCAATTAATTTCTTTGGCTGATTTGAGCCGTAATTGTTGAAAAAATGTTTGGAGAAGAGAAGTGAGTGTTCTTGCTTATTGGTAGTTTTAACAAGAGAAGAGGAGAGACATTCTATGCATGGAATTAGGCTAGACTTCAAGATTTTGAATTGTTGATGCTAGCCGCTAGAGGAAAAGGGGTTATTTGCACTTAGATACTGCAAAATTTACCTCATTTTAAACTTGGGTTAATTGCAAATAGACCCCCTAAGTATCGAGTAGACCCATAAGTAAATTTCTTTTTACTCTTAAATCGTCAAAAAGGTTTTAGGAGGCTAATACATGCCCAATAGTTCTATTGGAGGGAATAGACCCCCAATTACTAATTCTTTTTCACTTTTACAAGAGTAGGAAAAGTTTATCGAGGGGGTGTATTCACACTTTGGCCAATACTGTAGGGGGTCTATTCACACAAATGCAATTATAGGGGGTATATTCGCAATTGGGTAATACTATAGGGGGTCTATTTGCAATCATCCCTTTAAGCTTCGATAACCCAAAGCTGCTTTTTTGCCAAGGAAATACCCCAAGGGTCACCTCATTTTTAACTTTGATACCCTAAAGATTTATTTTGCTCAAAAAATACCACAAAGTTCAAAAAATGTTTAACTTTGATACCCCAAAGTTCAACAAAATTAAACTTTGATAGCCAGGACTTATTTTTTTGTTAAACTTCGGTATGTCAATGTTAAATCTTGTTATAGTTTGGGGTACTTTTGCTGAACTTTGGGGTATTTTGGACCAAGGAAAAAAAACTATGGGTAATCAAAGTAAAAAAAATGCTGTAAGTTTGGGTTAATTTTTTTGGCAAAGAAAAATTTTAGGGTGCCAATGTTAAAAATGGAGTAATCGTTCAGTTATTTAAGTGTAAATAAAAAAGGCAAAAGTTCAGTAGAGGTCCCTCATATGTATTGGTCAAATATCATATGAGTCATTCATGTTTGAATGTTATTTGTAAAAGTCCCGAACGTTACCTTTGTCATCACCCTATGTCCTTAAATGTTTTATTAAATTTTGCAAACATGATAGTGATGTGGCAGGACAAGCTTATAATTTCACTATTTTTTTTGCTAGGTGGGAGCCCTCCCTCGTTTCTTGCTGATCAATTTGGAGGAAAGTAAAGAGAGGATTATGGTCTACTTATTCATTAATAAGAGAGTGGGAGAGTGTCTAGCCAACAAACAATTTGTGAAATTACAAGTTTCCAGTCATGTCACTTCCATGTCAGCGAGGTTGAACGAATATACTTGAAAAAGACTTAAACCGATGACAAAGGTAATGTTAGAGACTTGGACAAATGACTTTCAAACATAAAAGACTCGTGATATTTTTTTTTGTGAATGCATGAGGGACCTCCACTAAAGTTATAATGGAAAAACTTAATACTGTACAGACATGCACGACTTATGTGAATGTAGATGAGCTTCCTTTTTGCACTACGTAAACTTAGGTTAGTACGAATATTAGTTGAACATTTTGAAATTTATATGTGATTTACAGGTGGTTGATCTATGATACTTATTTAGGTTTTATTGCGTAGGTTTTATTGCGTTTTCATCCTTTGAGGGATTGGAACACTTTCTTTATAAATTGTTAGAACATTTCGCATCACAATGCTATCACAAAAATTAATGTTTCACTTAATATTATGATGTGATGCCTTGGGAAATTAAATTTGTTTTCCATTAGTAGAGAAAAATGGATTGATGCACATGGATAAAGCAAAATCCTCCAAAAGTTGATTGTGCATGTTTAAGAGTCATATTTTTGCTGTAGGACTTCTAAGACCAAATGCCATTTGGTCATTGAATGGAGGGAGGGAGGGAGGGAGGGAGGGAGCAAACATTTGAAGACATGGAACCTCATAGAACTTATAGTTTTGACTTCAATGCTATTAGATATTGCTAGATAAAACCCAATTGAATTCCTTTTAGAGATTTGAAAGCTAGACATTGTAACCTGATATAAAAGATAGTTTCACAAGGAAGACTTCACTTTGTGAAACCTGTTATAGCCCTTTATGAAATCCATTCACCGTTTTCCCAAAACAGTAGAGAACTTAGGGTTTTCCTACCTTTAAGGTCCTGAAGAATAGAACCTTCTTATAATAGTCTAGGAATATTATTTTTTGTGATGTTTGCAATTTTTTAACTTATAGGGATATGAATGTGTTCTATGAGTCTCAATGAGTTCTATGAAACCTTTGCAAACCAACATTTTGATATTTTTTTTTAAAAAATTTGACAGTTTCTGTGTACTAGCCAAAACTACCATTAGCAGAAGAAGAGAAGCTTTGGAGTTGTTAATTTAACAAGGATTTGTCAGGTGTTTTCTTAAAATATTTAATATTCATTAACTACTTTGCTATTTTCGTTATTGTTTTTTCTAAAATGACAATAAGGAAGAAGAGTCAAACATGATAAATTAACTTAAGATTTAGATTATACAATCTAGACTATTGTATAAGAATTAGGCTTGTTGAAAATTTGGATGCATTAACTAATTAGGTGGTACTTTGGGATCAAATTTTCTAACTAATACGCACTGTTATAAATAGCGGTAAATAGCCCCGCAATAGCGACGCTAATAGCATTAGCGGTCCCTTCTCGCTACGCTATGCTATCGCCCAATAACGTGACATATTGCGGAATATGCGTTTTTCGCTTGCAAAAGCAGCCAACAACGCACCATAGCAGTGAGTAGCG
Source organism: Asparagus officinalis (assembly GCF_001876935.1). Lineage (NCBI taxonomy): Eukaryota > Viridiplantae > Streptophyta > Magnoliopsida > Asparagales > Asparagaceae > Asparagus > Asparagus officinalis. The sequence goes on from NC_033800.1 coordinate 21,821,312, forward strand.
AGCGTTTGTGGGCAAAGTTCGTTTTTTTATCGCTATTTAAAAACGGTTTGAGATTTATTTTTTAAAGTTAAACCCAACCCGCTACAACTACATCCCATCGCCTCACTCGCTTTCCGGCGTACTCCCGCCGCCTCTTATAGTCTCTGGCACCTCTCTCTGGCACCCCCTCAACACTTCCTCTCACCTCCTCTCGTCGTGTGCTCCTCCTAGTACAGTCCTCTCACCGCTGAGCTCATCTTCTCGAAGATGACGACTCTTTAACTTCTCCAGTTATCTTTGATATTATGTGACGGTTACATGTCTATTTCATGTTTAGGATTTCTTTAAGTCGTCAAATGCACTTTTAAATTTTCTAAATTTTTTTATAATTTTTTTAAAATATTTATACATATCTAAATTAGGTCGTTATTTGACTTTGCGCTTTTACCGCTATTTTGTCGCAATAGCCCTCACTTATTTATGGATATATAGATAGATACATGCCTGTGCATTTGAAGAGACGGGAGTTCAAACTATTCTTGAAATTGACTGTAATATGAAGAGGTACAGTTAAAGCCAAAGGAATTCACGCACCCTTTAATTCTGAGATAAGAATCTTGAAGCAGACAATAGTTAAGACGAAACTTTGGAATAAAATCACCGCGAACCGTCTCATCTCTTAAATCACTTCCTTAGGTAAAATCGATTAAAAAAAACTTACTTATGTAAGGCCCATGAACAAATCTATTGTTTTGATTTAATACAAAATGATGATTAGCGGAGGCCTATAAGAAAAAGAAAGAAGAACAATTTATCATAAATGAATAGTGAACAAGCCGTGCTTGCACAGGCCTGAATACAATATTTTGGAACCAAAGTAGTTGACTAATAATGTAGGAGAAAAGCTTTATTATTATCGATATGAATATCAAGGAACCAAGCTTATGAACCATATGAAAAAACTGCTGGGCGAGAGTAACTCAATAAAGAGAAGAAAACAAAAACCACGCTAAAAGTTATTTTCTTACCGCATGGTTGATACGTGAGAAAATTAAGCATATGCATGGTTTCCACTAATCTTCAAAAAGTTTATGATATGTTTTCAAATATCTTATAATTATATTATTAGAAAAGAGGTTAGCAACTAGTACTTAGATTAGTACTATTAATTATGTCTGACAAGTACTTGATATAGGGGTTAGCAATGTCCGACGCACAACTAAATAACCGACTGAGTGACTGAGCTTTGGCAGTTCGGTTTGGTGCATAATATAGTTCAGATTAGTTTGGGTTGAAGAAATATATGCCCATACTGACCGAACATAAAGACATTTAATACTGGGTTATAGAGTTTAAATTATAATGCCCATATCCAAACTCGACTGTAATGTTTGTACCAAATCTAATCTAATCATCTTTAATGTGTATTTGTTTCCTTCATAATGTGATTCCACTCTCTGATTTAGTTGCAATGAATTGAGGAATTTGATGACCCCTTCTTGCGAATCTCATCTCAATGACTAACCATTCAGATTTTCTCCCATTCGAGGAACAAAAAATCATTCAAAATCGAATCCTAGCCTTAGTCTCTTATAGATTCTTTCACATTGATCTCACCTCCAACCCTTTGGCTCCTTAATCATATCAGAGATACCCCTTCAATATCCTTCTTCGACTTCGTATTTGACGTTGGTGGAGGTATAAAGCTATTTTGTCATTAGTAATCCTTTATCAACCGATTCATAATGCATATGAATCTTTTTTATAAGGAAATGTCATTGCTTTTGTTTTAATAAAAATCAATCTTCATAAAAATCAATCTATATCAATTAAGTCTTTTATACTTATTAAACATGAATTGCTACGATCTTGTTCGAACTTAATCTTCATTCTTGGTTTTGAACTATTACTTGTTCTTACATTTTGTGAGGCAGAGCAACTATTTTATGAGAAAACTATGAATACTTTTATAACTGGCAGTTGGCAACTTGTCTTACTCTTTGATGAAATCATTCACGAACAAAAGAAAGAACATGGAATAAAGAGAGTTCATGGGGCTAAATGTTATACTTTTATTAGTTAAAATTTCTTCTATATAATTATAATATGTAGTCTTCATTGCATAGTTGCGGTAAAGTCTATCAAATGTATGCATAGTATTTGTCGAAATCGTAATTGTGCATTTTATTTTTAAAAACTTAATAGATAACTTATAGAACATATTTGATTGATTTTAATTCTTTTTCATGTTTCTATTGGTTCTAATTCTATTAGAGGAAAATACTAATGTTAGTATGAATCAATTGGATGTCGATTCTTCTTGCCAAAAGATCCAACTTAAAAATAAGGCGATAAAAGAAATCATAGCTATGGACTCACTTCACTATATTGAAGGATAAGAACAACAATTGTAGAACAAAATGTAATTATTATTAAAAGGAATATTCTGTTCATGCAAAGAAAAATGACACTGCATTTGCTTACAATCATAGGAAAGCCTATGAAAACGCATTCATATAACATTGATACCCAACATAAATTATTGAGTTTACAATAGGTTTTGCTTCATGAAGTGGTGCTAGTGGTAGGAGAAGATGGGGACACTTGGTAATTGGAGTTATGATGAAAAGCTGCAAGAAAATCTCTTAGTTATAATTATTTTATCATGGCAAATGAACTTTCATTTAAGTTAGTAGAGGATATTACTTGCCCTTTATTCTATTGCATATCTCATTGGACGATACCAAGAGATTGTTATAAGATTTATCTTGCAGGGTTAAAATATGAAGAATTTATTGATAGCTACATACCAAAGGGTGTTGTAAGAATGATATGTCTTACCATAGACACATGCATGGGCGGATCTATGTTATAAGTTAGGAGTGCAGTTGTACCCCTATGAATTTGAAAACTACATATTGACCCTTTTTCAATTCGCAACCCGCCCCTCCTAGTTTAAAAACATTTGCATCCCAACTCTCACTTATAGATCTCTGCTATTAGCTACCCAATTGAGTTTAGCCTATTTAAGTAAATTATTGCTGAAAGTTCACAGTTTTGTTTAATTACAGGTAAAATATGATGCATTAAGCTAATAAAGTATACTAAATTGAATTTTGTTAGGCATTACAATTTTATATTATTATATTTTTATTTTTAGATAAATAAATATTTGTCGTTCACTCTTCCAAGAAGTTTTTTCTAGATCCGCCACTGCACACATGAATATCCATCCAACATATTATTTATTTTGTGTCCCACTGCGAACAGTGTTTTAAATATCGGCCAACATGTCGGACATGTCGGCCGATATAGCGGATCAAGGTGTCGAGCGACACAAATCGGGGAAATACAAGTGGCATATCGTTTTTGGGCGATATATCGGTCATGTCGGCGAAAAATCGGATATATCGGCCGCTATTTCCTATTTGAAAAATCGGCCAAAATTTATGAAAATCGGTTCAGCGATATATCGTGGTTTTTAACTTTCCCTTTTTTCTTTTTACTCTTCTTTCTTTTCCTAAATTATCATCATAAGTTTCTTTTTGTATCTTGGAGCAAATTGTGGACAAAAAGTAATTAAATAATTCTTTTGGATTAAAAGTAAAATTAGCTCTAACTTGATTTTTTTAGTAATCCTCGGAATATGAAAGATTCAACTCCGGTAATAATCCTTGTTTAATTAATATGATGGGAATGCTTGCATAAATATTTTTTTATATCTTTACATTTTAGCTCTTTACATTTTAGCTCTAATCTTGTTTAATTAATATGAAAGATTCAATGTCTTAATTTTTAGTAATCCTTGTAATAATCCTTGTTTATCATTTAATAATCCCTGATTTCTCGTATATTGTTTACTTTTTTAGCTCTAATATTGTTTAGATTTTAGCTCTTTACATTTCTCATATATTGTTTACTTTTTATATGTCTAGTCTATAAAGTTTATAAAGTATGCTTATATTGAATTTAAGAATGCTTAGATTACATTTAGGACATGATATTGTACATATGCGCCCACCCGATATGGCAATCCGATATTTAGTCCATATCCCCCGATATATCCCCGATTTCCGCTATCCGACATGGATTTCAGCCGTCCGACATGAACCCGACATCCGATATTTAAAACCTTGACTGCGAATGAGATTGATGATAAATGGAATTTGAACAAAGAATATTAAATTTTATCAAATTCTTAGCCCCAAATAAAATGATTGATGATAAATGGAATTTGAACAAAGAATATTAAATTTTATCAAATTCTTAGCCCCAAATAAAATGCAATTGGAAAGACAGTAGAGAAATGTTCAATTTGGAAGATTGAGAATGCTTTTACTGTCATTGTTGACAATTCTGGTTTAAATGACACAATGATTGTCTACCTAAAGGAGAGACTTAACAATTTAGGAGACACAATATTAGGTGGAAGATACCTTTTTATGAGGTGTATTGCTCGTATTATTAATTTTGTCGTTAGTGATGAACTTATAGCTTTAGTGCCTCGATTGTTCGTGTTCGTTCAACTGTGAGTTTAGGAGACAATCTCCATCGAGATTGTCTAGATTTAAAATTGCATCAAACTTGAAAGCTTGAAATTCAATTCATCTTTGTGTTTGGATGTGTTTGGTAGAACTCCACCTTTTTGATATTGGATGCTGGCTAAGAATATGAAAAAGCTTTTGAGAGGAACGGTGATAATGATAACTTTTCAGATATGAACTTAATAGTAGACATGAAAATCTTGGAGCGTTATTGGAGGATGATTAGAATAGTGTATATGGACTTTGTACTTTAATTGAAAATTTTTAAATATATCATGTTTCTAGTTCTTCATATGCTACAAATATTTTTTTTCTTCAAGAGACCGGCAATGTTGCTTATGACTTGAAAAATTGAAAACTGAGTGGAGACTCCTTATATGCTTGCAGTCACATATAGAATGAGCGAGAATATAAGTATTAGGGGTGTTGGGAGAAAATGATATGTTGATTTATATTTCAAACCTTCTTGCCTCTAGAAACAAAGGAAGACTTTTTAAATTTACTTGAGCTAGCATATGGGTAGGAAGTAAGTGTTGAACAGCTGAAATTTATTAAGATTGCATTGTTTAATGAGTACAAAGTCAAAATATGGAACTCAAAAAGTTTCAAGTGGGTAATCAAGTGGTGCATCATTAGACAACATATACACTGGGGATAGTTATCAAGTGGTGGATGATAATATGGTTTAAGAGGTTGAAGGCTACAAAACAAAGTACAGAAACAAAGTTGTTGAGATCTGCAAGATATGATGACAATGGAGGTAGTTATCAAGTGGTTAATGATAAGTCAGTTTAAGAGGTTGAAGAAGAAAGTGCAGTAGCAAAGTTATTTGAGAAGTTCTTATTCACATCTGCAACACATGATGAGTCTTCACTTAATTTCTAATTTTTCAAATCACAAGCAACATTGCCCGCCTCGAAAAAAAGTTACTTGTAAAATATGAACAATAAGAAACACACAATGTTATTTTTTAAACTTTTCAAGCAAAAATATGTTATTAGTCCAACTGTCCTCCAACAACATTCCATGATTTCCTTATTTACTATTAAGTTCATAGTTGAAAAATATCTTCATCACTATATATTTCGAAAGTTTCTTCATATTTTTAACATTGTGCCTCTCAAATTATTAAGCCTTTTCTTTAGCTATGCAATCTCCATGTCATTTGAGCTAGCATTATCAACAGTGATGCTAAAAATAATCTTAATCTCTCAGTCTACTAAGCAATTCTGTCACCTTTCCATGATCCTCTTTTTTGTGACTAGAAATCTGACAATAGTTTATTATTCTTTTGTGCAACTTTCAATTATTGTCAATCAAATGGTCAGTGGGACACATATAAGTATGTTTTCAATGGATAGGTATGTGTATGTGGTCAGATACGCCCTTTGGCATGTAGCCTTGAACAAGTTATACAATTTTTTTTCTCTTAAGATAAATCTCATAACAATCTCTTTAGATCGTCCGATGATGTAAAATATGGAATATAGGGCAAGCGATAAAACATAAAAAATCAAAATCCTTAATTCTCTGCCAACTTAAATGGAAGTTTATCTACGATGAGAAAATAATTAAGGGCTTTTCTTATAGCTTCCATCATAAGTCCAAATAACAAGTGCCCCCATCTTCTCAATACCACCATTTTGCGGAACAAGATCCGGCTGCAAATAATTTTTGGATGTCAACATTATGTAGATGCTTTTTATTGTTTCTATGTGATTGTGCAAAAAGATAGTGTCATTTTTCTTTGCATGAGCAAAATTTCCGTTTCATAGTAATTACATTTTGCTTTAGGATCTATTCTTAAATTTAGTGAAGTGAGTCTATACCTCTTTTCTTTATTGATTCCCTTTTAGGTTGTATCTTTCAGGAAGAGAAATCAACATCTACTTGATTTGTTGACATTAGGATTTTCCTCCAATAGAACAGGAACATAGAAATACATGAAAAAAGTTAAAAAGTAATCAAATGATGTTGTCTTATATTTTATCTATTAAGTTTTTGGAAATAAAATGCATAATTAGGTTTTCATCAAATATTAAGTATGTATCTGACAGATTTTGCTACATTTATGCGATGAAGACTTCATATTATAATTGTTTGGAAGCAATTTAACTTGTCTTAACATTTTGCTCAATGAACCATTTTCTTTTGCTGTGAATGATGTCATCAATGTATATGGCTGGTTGCAAAATGATTGTTAATATCTATAGTAAAATAATTTGCCATAGAAATACAACAGTGATGCAGATTTCGCATGAAATTTTTGGTCTGACTCGCGTAAAATATAAAAAAGAAGTAACAGTACAAAACCAGGGCTAAAAAAAATGTTTGAACAAGATCGGAACATTTTGTTTGAAAGTATAAACTCAATTGATAAAGGAATGATTTTTATGAAAAAAGTAATGAAGTTTCTTTATGAAAAAAAAAAAATCATATTGCATGATGAATAGATGTTGATAAAGAGTTGCCAACAATAAAAGAGCTATATGCCTCTCACTGACAGCGAATCTGAAGTTGAAGAAGTATGTCGTGAGGGTAGCATGACACGAAGGAGCCAAATGATTGAAGATGAAATCGTTGCAAAAAAGTGCGTAGGGGAGGGAGGGCTAGGGTTCGGTTTTGGATGTTCTTTTTGTTCCTCGATTGAGAGAGTGGTTGAAGGATTGGAAATGTGATGCGCAAGGAGAGGGAGCAAAGGGTCCGTCAATTTTTGCATAAATCAGATATAGGAGTTGTGTTATTAAAGGGAATGAACACATATGTTAAATGTAATTGGATTAGTTGTTATTGGGTTTGGATATGAGCATTGTGTTTAAAGGGAACCAATATTAAACATGCCTTAATATTTTTTGATCATTTCATGTTAAGATTTCTTCATCACAACTGTATTAAGCACTGAACTGAATTGCCAAAATTCGGCAAGTTATTTCGGTGTGAGCAGAACTCTGTAACAAAGGGCTATTTCATTTGGGTCTTCCTGATCATCTATTAGAAAACAACTAAAAATACTGTATATCTTGTCAGAGGAGAAATAAATTAGTAGGAAAGTATAGAATTGACAGCAGGTTGACAGATTCAGGCAGACTGGGTGGCGGTCGACCGGGACGGTCGACCGCGTTCGTGCACGAGGCTTACTGGGCGTCAGTTTTGGTGGCGGTCGACCGCAGAAGTTTCTGCTGCTTCTGGATGGAGGGCGGTCGACCGGTCCGGTCGACCGACATGGATCGCGGTCGACCGGTCCGGTCGACTGACGCTGCAGATTCGGGCTGGGTTCTGTTTTCAGACCCGTTTCGTTTGTAAGTTGTATTTAAACCCTAAATACGTTTCTAGGGTTAAGCTTGGGAGATTTTGAGCTGCTGAAAGGGGATTTCTAGGGCTTCTATTGTTGGAGTCTATTGGAGAGATCAAGTGGTCTTGTAAGAGGGTTTTGGGTAAGATTTGTAACCCTAATTTGTATTCCCCTTGATTTTTATTAGTAAAGCTTCCCCCTCCTTGCCCCGTGGACGTAGGCACATTGCCGAACCACGTATATCTTAAGTTCTTGCTGTGATTGGTTGGCTTGTGTTCAATTGTGATCTATTGTGGTTCTTGTGTGTGCTTTTGTATTTGTCTAATCGGGCTTCCGCGACGCACAACAAGTGGTATCAGAGCTCCGGGTTGGATTTGGGAGTTTTGTTCGAAGGATTCACTGTTGGATTCTTGGTTGAAGAGTAGATTTACAATATGGTTGAAACAAGCAGGGCTAGTTCAAGTGCTACTAGTATATCGGGGTCGGCGTTGACAAAGGCGATCCAAAATTTGAGCATCAATAACACTAAAATTGATATCCCAAAGTTCGACGGCAAGATTAACTTCGGTTTATGGAGGTGTCAAGTAATGGACGCCTTAGATGCACAAAATTTAGAGGAGACTCTTGAGTTTCAAGAGAAACCCGAGGAGATTAATGATAAGGTTTGGAAGAAAATGCACAGTAGGGCTTGTGGGGTTATTCGGTCATGCTTAACGTCGGATCTTATCTATGATGTGATGAATGAGACGTCGGCAAAGAGATTGTGGGAAACGCTCAATGAAAAATATTTGACGAAGAGCATTGAGAATCGGCTTCACTTGAAGAAAAGGTTCTACCAATTCAAGATGAAGAGGGGAGTTTCCATTCGGGAGCATGTTAACAACTTCACAAAGCTAATTTTGGATATGGCCAATGTAGATATCATGGTGGAGGATGAAGATAAGGCGATGTTATTATTGTGTTCGTTGCCGGATGATGAATTTAGTACTTTTGTTCTCACTATGATAAATGGGCGAACTACAGTTAGCTACAAGGAGGTGACCTCGGCATTGGTGAATTATGAACTGAGGAAGAATGATTGTGAGCCCTCCGAGAAGGCATCGGGTGATGCATTAGCAGTTCGTGGCCGTAGTCCAAACCGTCAAATGTTCAACTGCTTAAAATCAAAGAATAGGGGTGGCCATAAAAATGTTGGTAGAAATCAATGTGCCTTTTGCAAAGAAGAGAGACATTGGAAGAATGAATGGCCAAAGTTAAAGATAGAGCCGGAAGCAAAGGGGGAAAGATATACAAGCTTCAGAGGTGAATGTTACCAAGGTTGTTGGCGACACTTCAGATTCGGATTCTTCCAGTTATTCTTGTCCCGCACTGTCGTCTGTTTGTTATGCCGACTCTACGGAGTGGATGCTTGATTCGGGAGCTACATTTCACATTTGCCCTAAGAGGGATTGGTTTACCAACTTTGAGGAGTTGGAGAGAGGAGACGTGGTGCTCATGGGGAACGATCACGTTTGCCCTATTAGTGGGATTGGCTCAGTCAGAATCAGAATGCATGACGGAGTGACTAGGAAATTGAAAGAAGTGAGGTTCGTGCCGCAGTTGACGAAGAACATCATTTCTCTTGGGACTTTGGAGGCATCCGGCTATAGAGTGATCTTAGAAGATGCTAGTTTGAAGGTCATGAAGGGGTCCATGGTGGTGATGCGAGGTGTCAGGGAAAATAACCTATACTATTTGAATGGCAAGACAGTTACAGGGGGTCTGGCTGCTTCTATCACCACAGAGGAGGACACTACCACACTATGACACATGAGGCTTGGACACACAGATAAAAAATCCCTACAGTCATTGGCAAAACATGGGCTATTGAAAGGTGTAAAGACCTGTAAGATGGAGCTGTATGAGCATTGCATTCTTGGGAAGAAGACTAAAGTGAAGTTTGGCACCGCAATTCACAACACCCAAGGTATATTAGACTACATTCACACAAATGTTTGGGGCCCTTCTAAGCACACATCGCTTGGTGGGGCAAATTATTTTGTCACTTTCATTAATGACTATTCCAGGAGGAATTGGGTATATACCATGAAGCATAAACATGAGGTCCTGGATATATTTGTGGAGTGGAAGAAGAAAGTGGAGCTGCAGACAGGTAGAAAGGTGAAGACTCTTCGTTCAGACAATGGTGGAGAGTATAAGAGTGATCCATTTCTGCAGTTTTGCCGGGATCACGGCATTAGAAGACACTTCACAGTTAGAGAGACACCGCAACAGAATGGGGTGGCAGAGAGGCTGAACCGTACCTTGCTGGAGAAGGTGCGATGTATGATGACGCAGAGTGGATTGGCTAGATCTTTTTGGGCCGAGGCGTTAGTTTATGCGAGTCATCTCGTTAACAGGTTGTCGTGCACTACGATAGAGGGGAAGACCCCTATGGAGCGTTGGTCTGGTTCTGTGGCTAATGATTATGAGACGCTTCGGATATTTGGGTGTCCAGCTTATTTTCATGTTAGTGATGGGAAGTTGAATCCGAGAGCGAGGAAGGCTATCTTTGTGGGATTCAGAGAATGTGTCAGAGCGAGGAAGGCTATCTTTGTGGGATTCAGAGAATGTGTCAAAGGCTTCAAATTATGGGATCCACAAAACAAGAAGATGGTCATTAGCAGAGATGTCACATTTGATGAGGCGTACATGATGAAGCCTCGAGTTCCTCAGCAGGTGGAGGAAGATCAGACAGGAAGGATATTGCAGCAGGTGGAGGATGATGTGACTCCACCCACTCCAGTCAGCACTGTGTCCATTGAGACTCCTACAGAGGTGGCACTGGAAGATACAGTTGATGGTGAGGCTCAGGAGCAGGGTCATGCTCAGGGGTCCATTGCAGCAGGCAGACCGAGGAGAGAGATTCGTCGGTCAGCTAGATACGATGATGTCATGGTGGCATATGCTTTATCTGTGGAGGTCGTTGATGATTTTATTCCTGCCACATTCAGGGAGGTAGAGTCCAGCTCTGATTCCATTAGGTGGAGGAATGCTATGGAGGAGGAGATGCAATCTCTTCAGAAGAACGACACTTGGGAACTTGCACAACTACCTAAGGGAAAGAAAGCTATTGGTTGCAAGTGGGTGTATGCTAAGAATGAGGGATCTTATATTGGGGACATTCGGTTCAAGGCTAGATTGGTTGCCAAGGGATATGCACAACTTGAGGGCGTTGATTACAACGAGGTGTTTTCACCCGTTGTGAAGCATTCGTCGATTCGGATACTATTGGCATTGGTGGCACAGCTGGACTTAGATTTGGTCCAAATGGACGTGAAGACGGCCTTTCTACATGGAGACTTAGATGAGGAGATCTACATGACACAATCTATGGGGTTTAAAGCTGCAGGAAGGGAAAATTTAGTGTGCAAATTGATGAAATCTCTTTACGGACTAAAGCAATCACCGCGACAGTGGTACAAGAGATTTGATAGCTTTATGATTGGCCGAGGGTACACGAGGAGCCCTTATGACCCGTGCGTTTATATGCACAAGCTACAGGATGGTGAGCATATTTATTTGTTATTGTATGTTGATGATATGCTCATAGCTTCTAGGAACACTTCAGCTATTGACCTGGGAGAGGCTAAGAAGATATTGGGTATGGAGATTGAGAGAGACAGGGTGAAGGGGAGATTGAAGCTTACACAGAGGAGTTACTTGCAGAAAATGCTGAAGAAATTCAGTTTTGAGGGCAATACCAAGGTGGTGAGTACTCCATTAGCTCCCCACTTTAAGCTTTCAGCTTTGATGTCACCAGTTTTAGTGGAGGATAGGGACTATATGTCCAAAGTTCCGTATGTCAGTGCAGTGGGTAGCTTGATGTATGTTATGGTGTGTACGAGGCCAGATTTGTCACAGGCAGTGAGCATGATATCTAGGTACATGCATAACCCCGGGAAGGGGCATTGGGAGGCCGTGAAGTGGATTCTACGGTATATTAAGGGTACCGTGGATGTTGGGTTGATATTTGCGAAGAGTGATGAGATAGGGCAGGATTGTATTGGCTACGTGGATTCAGACTATGCCGGAGATCTTGACAAGTGTCGGTCCACTACAGGTTATGTTTTTATATTGGCTAGTGCACCGGTGTGTTGGAGATGCACTCTTCAGTCTACAGTGGCGCTTTCTATTACGGAGGCGGAATATATGGCGATGACTGAAGTAGTGAAGGAGGCTTTGTGGCTTCATGACTTGTTGGATGATTTGGGGATTGCACAGGAGACCATTCAGGTACATTGTGATAGTATGTCAGCTATCTATTTGGCGAAGAACCAAGTCTACTATGCACGCACGAAGCACATTGATGTCAGATTTCACTTTGTACGTGACGTATTGGATGATGGTGATGTCACGTTGGAGAAGGTCCACACTAAGGATAACCCTGCTGATATGTTGACCAAAGTTGTATCAGGTGTGAAGTTTGGTTATTGTTTGAACTTGTTGACTATTCTTCATTGTTGAGGCCGTTGGCGGCCATTTGAATGAACTACGTTCGGCTTGATTCCTTGGGCAAGAGTATACGTAGGCAGTCTTGCAGATGCAGTCGGTTTTGGTGTCGGCTCAGTTTTTGGCAAACGTTCGCCGAGGTGGAGATTTGTAGAATTAACAGCAGGTCGACCGCCGCTGCGGGTTTCGGTTGGGTTCTGTTTCCAGACCCGTTTCGTTTGTGAGTTGTATATAAACCCTAAACTCGTTTCTAGGGTTAAGCTTTGGTGATTTTGAGCTGCTGAAAGGGGATTTCTAGGGCTTCTATTGTTGGAGTCTATTGGAGAGATCAAGTGGTCTTGTAAGAGGGTTTTGGGTAAGATTTGTAACCCTAATTTGTATTCCGCTTGATTTTCATTAGTAAAGCTTCCACCTCCTTGCCCCGTGGACGTAGGCACATTGCCGAACCACGTATATCTTGAGTTCTTGCTGTGATTGGTTGGCTTGTGTTCAATTGTGATCTATTGTGGTTCTTGTGTGTGCTTTTGTATTTGTCTAATCGGGCTTCCGCGGCGCACAACAGAAAGATCATCTAGATAATGTGAGGGATGAATAGAGGATTCAAGTTTTTTAATTTATTATTTCCCCATTTCTAGGTTTAAAGGTATTGTATTTTATTGCTTTTAGAGAGGATTGAGGTTCAGTGGCAGAAAGCAGATGATGAATTAAATAATGAAGTTTTCTTTAAAATAGATGTCTTAGTCATCATCTCTTGTATCTTTTTCTGTCTCTATATAGGTTTCTTCTGCTTTTTTATCCTTTACTAATTAGCATCCATATTTGATATATATTATTTCTTCTCTTTTCACAAAATCTCATCTCTCTATCCCTCACAATTGAAACCCTAAATAAACTGGATAGAAAAATTGAAGATATATGGAAGAGAATTAGTTGAGATGGTTCAGACAAAGTGCAGGGGACCATTAAATGGGATATGAAAAGTAATACAATCACATTTTGGAAGACAAATTGACTGTTAAACATAAGGAATTATGGATTGAGGTACTCAAAATTGATATGTGAGTCATTGATTAAACCAATAAAACAGATGAATGTAGAAGTAGATTTCATTTACCTGATCCCCTAATTTTGGGATAAAGGCTTTGTTGTACTGGTAATATACTGTACAAGAAGTCATGCAATGTGCAAAATATTGACCAGAATTACATGATATTTGGAATTACATTCATGTTGCATAGTTCTTTTTAATAAAGAAACTATTTTTTGTTCTTGAAGGACTTGTAAAGAAAGAAACTATTGTTTAGTTCTTGAAGGACTTGTGAAGGTAAATGGAGGTTTCGGAGAAGGTCAATGTAAGACAGCCTCCTTTTAGCGTGCTGTCTTTTCAGTTTTGCTACTTCTTTTACATGTGGCCGCATGATGGTGTAGATTATAAGCAAAATTTGATCAGTTTTCATTTTTTAAGTCTTTTCTTTAATTTAAGATGGCATCATGTAGCTCTATCTGATAGCCAATTAGCCAACTATGGGGGTCCATAACCACAATAATTATGTGCTCTTTGAATCATGAAATTCCAAGACTTGACCTCTCTTTTTCTGTACTGGGAACCAAGGTAAACAATATTTCTATTTTCTAACATTGTAAAACTCTCTTTTTCAGTTTGTGAATATTTTAGTCATATTCTGTAATTCATTTCCGCATTTCTTTTTTTTTCCTAATGATTACACTTTCTTTATTTATAGTAACTTTTGGAATAAAAGCTCGATGGCTTGCTCATAAGGAACTTTTTCCCAGAGCCATTGTATTCCATATAGAAGAATGGAGAATTCAAAGGGAGTCCTCTTGATGCAAAATGAGAGGTATGCCATCCTACATCATTGTACATAAAATGTCATTTAAAGCTTTTTATGCAAACACAGAAACGGGAAAAGGCAACTGCATTTAGGAGAGCTGTATCATTGTGATTATAATGTCAATACCTAGAATCATCTGTTTTAATTTAGATACATTATTAGACTTTAGTGGTCTTATTAGAGGGAGCCAGGGTATCAATGCCCGTACTTAATTTTTGTTTTCTTCTCTTGCGGCATGTCATTTGTCACCTCTTTCTTACTGTAAACAGCTAGTAAATGTTAGTTTAGTATTTTTGTTTTGCATTTGTTTGTGAAATGCTTTGTTGGTAACATCATTAGTGAGTTGAATTTAGCTCGTCTCATGAGTAGATTACTGCCAGAAATGTCTGATTGTTGTTGGGTGTTTTAGCTGTCTGAATCTTTATATTGTCATGATTGTTTTATGTTTACTATGTTGTTCAGGTCATGTATTTTCTGGAATCTGTATTGTGGTAATCTGGTTGCTTTGTTCATTGCCATTATTATTTCTTTGGAATCAGTGATATCACTTTTTGTTACTGTGTTACTTACTTTGATAGTAATCTTGCATTCTTGTGAGAGGCCTCAATAGAATAGTTATTTGAGTTTTTGCATGGGACTGTTTAGGAGCTATTAGAGTGTATTGGATGTCAAACTTTTGTGTTTTTTGATTTGGTCATTGCTGTGATTAGCTTTTTCTCCTAGACTGCAACCTCGAGATGACTATCTTTGTCGGCTAAATAAGGTGATATTTCTTTCTTTATTTTTGTATTATTTTTATTATTTTGGATTAGTAGTTACATTTAGACTTCATGAGGAATAGTGATTATTCGGGTGACCTTGAAGTTTGCGTATCTACACGGGGGTTCGAAGGAAAAATAAACAGACTTCAAGCTCACCCATGTAATTACAGCCAGTAATCCAAGATTACCTGTGCAGTTATGCAAATTTTATCATCACCGGTGTAATTACATTATAGTTCAGGATGCCTAATGTGATTAGTCCTCTTATTTTTAAAAAGCAGAACATAGTCTGGTGCAGGCATTGAATCTCGAATTTCTGAGAGAACCATTTCTTCAGCCAAATGTTTTGAATAATTTGCTCTAAAATTTGTTCTATTGTTGAAGTTCAGGATCTTCGTAGAGCATCAGACATTGAGATGGCTGTGTAAAAACCTCATGTTCTGCAACTCTTTGGAAAGCTTGAGGTAACTAAAAGAGAATTTCTGGAATGTTGTCTGTTTTTTTTTTCACTATGAAGCATACAAGGGCTAGTCTCTAATGAATCTAATCCTGACCCACCACGGATAGCATGGGCAGTGCAGGTGGTTTGGGGAGGCAGTGGTAATACTTCTAATATACCTAGTGTTGTGCGCCGCGGAAGCCGATTCGACAAGTCAATAGCACACACAAGAACCAATAATAGACCACAATAATACAAGTAACACCCAATCACAACAAGAACACAAGATTTACGTGGTTCGACAATGTGCCTACATCCACGGGGCAAGGAGGGGGGAGTTTTACTAATAGAAATCAAGGGGAATACAAATTAGGGTTACAAATCTTACCAAAACCCACAAATAAGCCTTCTTAATTTGCCACCGAAGCCGATTCGACAAGTCAATAGCACATACAAGAACTAATAATAGACCACAATAATACAAGTAACAACCAATCACAGCAAGAACACAAGATTTACGTGGTTCGGCAATGTGCCTACATCCACGGGGCAAGAAGGGGGGAGTTTTACTAATAGAAATTAAGGGGAATACAAATTAGGGTTACAAATCTTACCAAAACCCACAAATAAGCCCTCTTAATATCTCCAAATGGCTCCAATAATAAAAGCCCTAAATCTCCTCTTTTTTCAGCTCAAAATCCTCTCCCTTAAACCCTAAAACGAGTTAAGGGTATATATACAACTCCCAAACGAAACGGGTCTGGAACTCAGAATTAGCCCTAACCCGCTTCGGCGGTCGACCGTGAGGGTCGACCGCGCAGATATCGC
>NC_033800.1:21837731-21842642 GCF_001876935.1 Asparagus officinalis
CACCTCGGCGAACGTTTTGCCAAAACTGAGCCAACACTAGACGAGAGCTCAAACAATCTCACCCCCAATCAAATTCAACTCATACAACCGGCTGCATCTGCAAGACTGCCTACGTATCCTCTTGCCTAAGGAATCAAGCCGAACGTAGTTCATCCAAATGGCCGCCAACGGCCTCAACAACGAAGAATGTTCAATAAATTCAAACAATGATCAAATTTCACACCTGGAACAACTTTGGTCAACATATTAGCATGGTTGTCCTTAGTGTGGACCTTCTCCAACATGACATCACCATCATCCAATACGTCATGTACAAAGTAAAATCTGATATAAATGTGCTTTGTGCGTGCATGGTAGACTTGGTTCTGCGCCAAATAGATAGCTGACATGCTATCACAATATATCTGAATGGTCTCCTGTGCAATCCCCAAATCATCCAACAAACCATGTAGCCACAAAGCCTCCTTCACTGCTTCAGTCACCGCCATATATTCCGCCGCCGTAGTAGAAAGCGCCACTGTCGACTGAAGAGTGCATCTCCAACACACCGGTGCGCTAGCTAATGTGTAAACATAACCTGTAGTGGACCGGCGTTTGTGAAGATCTCCGGCATAGTTTGAATCTACGTAGCCACTACAATCATGTCCTGTCTTATCATCCTTCACAAATATCAACCCAACATCCACAGTACCCTTAATATACCGTAGAATCCACTTCATAGCCTCCCAATGACCCTTCCCAGGGTTGTGCATGTACCTAGATACTATGCTCACGGCCTGTGACAAATCTGGCCTCGTACACACTATAGCATACATCAAGTTACCCACTGTACTGGCGTATGGAACTTTGGACATGTAGTCCCGATCCTCCAATGAAACTGGTGACATCAAAGCTGAAAGCTTGAAGTTGGGAGCTAATGGAGTACTCATCACCTTAGTATTACCCTCAAAACTGAATTTCTTCAGCACCTTCTACAAGTAACTCCTCTGTGTAAGCTTCAATTTCTCCTTCACCCTGTCTCGCTCAATCTCCATATCCAATATCTTCTTAGCCTCTCCCAGGTCCTTCATCTCAAATTCAGATGACAACTCTTTTTTTAATTTCCCTATAGCTGAAGTGTTCTTGGAGGCAATAAACATATCATTAACATATAATAACAAGTAAATATGCTCATCATCCTGTAGCTTGCGCATATAAACACATGGGTCATAAGGGTTCCTCGTGTACCCTTGGCCAATCATAAACCTATCAAATCTCTTGTACCACTGTCGCGGTGATTGCTTCAGTCCATAAAGAGATTTCTTCAACTTGCACACTAAATTTTCCCTTCCTGCAGCTTTAAACCCCATAGGTTGTGTCATGTAGATCTCCTCATCTAAGTTTCCATGTAGAAAGGCCGTCTTCACGCCCATTTGGACCAAATCCAAATCCAGCTGTGCTACCAATGCCAATAGAATCCGAATAGACGAATGCTTCACAACGGGTGAAAATACCTCATTGTAATCGACGTCCTCAAGTTGTGCATATCCCTTGGCTACCAATCTGGTTTTGAACCGAATGTCCCCAATAGAAGATCCCTCCTCCTTAGCATACACCCACTTGCAACCAATAGTTTTCTTATCCTTAGGTAGCTTTGCAAGTTCCCAAGTGTCGTTCTTCTAAAGAGATTTCATCTCCTCTTCCATAGCATTCCTCCACCTAATGGAATCAGGGTTTAGACCCTACCTTCCTGAATGTGGCAGGAATCAAATCATCAACGACCTCTACAGATAAAGCATATGCCACCATGACATCATCATATCTAACTGTCCGACAAATCTCTCTCCTCGGTCTATTTGCTGCAATGGACTCCTGAGCATGACACTGCTCCTGAGTCTCATCATCCACTGTATCCTCCAAATGCCCGACTGTCATCTCAACTCCTTCCAGTGTCATCTCTGTAGGAATCTCAATGGATACAGTGTTGTCTGGAGTGGGTTGAGTCACATCATCCTCCACCTGTCGCGATATCCCTCCTGTCTGATCTTCCTCCACCTGCTGAGGAACTCGAGGCTTCATCATGTACGCCTCATCAAATGTGACATCTCTGCTAATGACCATCTTCTTGTCTTGTGGATTCCATAATTTGAAGCCTTTGACACCTTCTCTAAATCCCACAAAGACAGCCTTCCTAGCTCTCGGATTCAACTTCCCATCACTAACATGAAAATAAGCTGGACACCCAAAAATCCGAAGAGTCTCATAATCACTAGCCACAAAACCAGACCAACGCTCCATCGGAATCTTCCCCTCTATCGCAGTGCACGGCAACCTGTTAACGAGATGGCTCGCATAAACTAACGCCTCGGCCTAAAAGGATCTAGCCAATCCACTCTGCGTCATCATATATCGCACATTCTCCAGCAAGGTATGGTTTAGCCTCTCAGCCCTCCCATCCTGTTGCGGTGTCTCACTAATTGTGAAGTGTCTTCTAATGCCGTGATACCGACAAAACTGCAAAAATGGATCACTCTTATACTCTCCACCATTGTCTGAACGAAGGGTCTTCACCTTTCTACCTGTCTGCAGCTCCACTTTCTTCTTCCACTCCACAAATATATCCAGGACCTCATGTTTATGTTTCATGGTATATACTCAATTCCTCCTGGAATAGTCATTAATGAAAGTAACAAAATAATTTGTCCCACCAAACGATGTGTGCTTAGAAGGGTCCCAAACATCTGTGTGAATGTAATCCAATATACCTTGGGTGTTGTGAATAGCGGTGCCGAACTTCACTTTAGTCTTCTTCCCAAGTATGCAATGCTCACACAGTCCATCTTGCAGGTCTTTGCACCTTTCAATAGCCCATATTTTGCCAATGACTGTAGGGACTTATCATCTGTGTGTCCAAGTCTCATGTGCCATAGTGTGGTAGTGTCCTCCTCTGTGGTGATAGAAGCAGCCAGACCTCCTATAAGTAGTATAGGTTGTTTTTCCTGACACCCCGCATCATCACCATGGACCCCTTCATGACCTTCATTGTGGCATCCTCTAAGATCACTCTATAACCAGCTGCCTCCAAAGTCCCAGGAGAAATGATGTTCTTCGTCAACTGCGGCACGAACCCCACTTCTTTCAACTCCCTAGTTACCCCGTCATGCATTCTGATCCGGACTGAGCCAATCCCACTAATAGGACAAACGTGATCGTTCCCCATGAGCACCACGTCCCCTCTCTCCAACTCCTCAAAGTTGGTAAATCAATCCCTCTTAGGGCAAATGTGAAATGTAGCTTCTGAATCAAGCATCCACTCCGTAGAGTCGGCATAACAAACAGACGGTAGTGCGGGACAAGAATAATCGGAAGAATCCGAATTTGAAGTGTCGCCAACAACTTTAGCAACATTCACCTCTGAAGCTTGTACAGCTTTCCTCCTTTGCTTTCCGGCTCTATCCTTCAACTTTGGGCACTCATTCTTCCAATGTCCCTCTTCTTTGCAAAAGGCATATTGATTTCTACCAACACTTTTATGGTCACCCATATTCTTTGATTTTGAGCGGTTGAACCTTTGACGGTTTGGACTACGGCCACGAACTGCTAATGCATCGCCCGATGCTTTCTCGGAGGGCTCACCATCATTCTTCCTCAGCTCATAATTTACCAACGTCGAGGTAACCTACTTGTAGCTAACTGTAGTTCGTCCATTTATCATAGTGCGAACAAACGTACTAAACTCATCATCCGGCAACGAACACAATAGTAACATCGCTTTGTCTTCATCCTCCACCATGATATTTACATTGGTCATATCCGAAATTAGCTTTGTGAAGTTGTTAATATGCTCCCGAATGGAAACCCCCCTCTTCATCTTGAATTGGTAGAACCTCTTCTTCAAGTGAAGCCGATTCTCAATGCTCTTTGTCAAATATTTTTCATTGAGCGTTTCCCACAATCTCTTTGCGGGCGTTTCGTTCATCACATCATAAATGAGATCCTGCGTCAAGTATGACCGAATAACCCCACAAGCCCTACTGTGCATTTTCTTCCAAACCCTGTCATCAATATCTTCAGATTTCTCTTGTAGCTCAAGAGTCTCCTCCAAATTTTGTGCATCTAAGGCGTCCATTACTTGACACCTCCACAAACCGAAATTGATCTTGTCGTCGAACTTTGGAACATCAATTTTAGTATTATTGATGCTCAAATTTTGGATCGTCTTTGTCAAAGCCGACCCCGATGTACTTGTAGCACTTGAACTAGCCTTGCTTGTATCACCTATATTGTAGATCTACTCTCCAAACAAGAATCCAACAGTGAATCCTTCGAACAAAACTCCCAAATCCAATCCGGAGCTCTGATACCACTTGTTGTGCGCCGTAGAAGCCGATTCGAAAAGTCAATAGCACACACAAGAACCAATAATAAACCACAATAATACAAATAACACCCAATCACAGCAAGAACACAAGATTTACGTAGTTCGGCAATGTGCCTACATCCACGGGGCAAGGAGGGGGGAGTTTTACTAATAGATATCAAGGGGAATACAAATTAGGGTTACAAATCTTACCAAAACCCACAAATAAGCCCTCTTAATTTCTCCAAATGGCTCCAATAATAAAAGCCCCAAATCTCCTCTTTCTTCAGCTCAAAATCCTCTCCCTTAAACCCTAAAAACGAGTTAAGGGTATATATACAACTCCCAAACGAAACGGGTCTGGAACTCAGAATCAGCCCAAACCTGCTTCGGCGGTCGACAGTGCAGGTATCGCGGTCGACCGTTACGATCGACCGCCCCAGCCCAAACCTGCTTCGGCGGTCGACAGTGCAGGTATCGCGGTCGACCGTTACGATCGACCGCCCCAGCCCAAACCTGCTTCGGCGGTCGACAGTGCAGGTATCGCGGTCGACCGTTACGATCGACCGCCC
>NC_033800.1:21846306-21870459 GCF_001876935.1 Asparagus officinalis
AAGGGGAATACAAATTAGGGTTACAAATCTTACCAAAACCCACAAATAAGCCCTCTTAATTTCTCCAAATGGCTCCAATAATAAAAGCCCCAAATCTCCTCTTTCTTCAGCTCAAAATCCTCTCCCTTAAACCCTAAAAACGAGTTAAGGGTATATATACAACTCCCAAACGAAACGGGTCTGGAACTGAATCAGCCCCCAAACCTGCTTCGGCGGTCGACAGTGCAGGTATCGCGGTCGACCGTTACGATCGACCGCCCGCACTCAGAGCTTAACTGGAGTCCTGGATCATCGCGGTCGACACAATCACGGTCGCCGCCATCAACTACAGAACTTTCTTGCGGTCGACCGTGCACGGTCGACGCCACAGGTTGCCGCCTATCCCCTTCGAGCATCTAATTCAGGTCGACACGCCCAAACCTGCGGTCACCGCCGCAAAACTGCAGATCGATTTCCTGAGCTCATTTCCTGGCCAATCCTACAGCTTCATTTCCTGGCCAATCCTACACCTAGGTCTTGGTTTGATCCTTTTGGGTGGGGTGGGGGGGGGGGGGGGATTCTAATAATACGACATTTAACTCTGCGATTAGGCATCCTCTATGCAAGCTGGTCATTAGCCCAACCGCACCTACAGTTTGCTGTCTGGATGTCATGTTGTGATTTGATTTCAAGCATTATTCGTTGATGAAATTAGAGCTCCGAGTCAGATTTTTGTTACTATGAAAGCTGCATTCAGCCCAAGCAGCAAATTTCAGTTGCTGTCTGGATGTCATGTTGTGATTTGATTTCAAGCATATATTCGTTGATGAAATAGAGCTCCGAGTCAGATTTTTGTTACTTATCCAAAGCCTCAGCACCTATGAAAGCTGCATTCAGCCCAAGCAGCAAATTTCAGTTGCTGTCTGGATGTCATGTTGTGATTTGATTTCAAGCATATATTCGTTGATGAAATAGAGCTCCGAGTCAGATTTTTGTTACTTATCCAATAAGCCTCAGCAGTAAAAAAAAAGTTTTATTCTAGTATATCATCACTTAAGAAAATTAACCAAAGTGGAGAAAATTAACCAGGGACTTTCAATAGAAAACTGTATTCTGGGATGCTTTTAATCCGTGATAGAATGCTTATAGAGTCTTTACCGAAAGGAAAATGATTTAAGGACCCAAAATATGGGACCAATGGAGGGGACAGGTGAGGTGTCCTCTTCCTATTGCATAATGAGTTAGGTCATGTCAACTTATTATGTAATAGGGAGGGGACACCTCACATGTCCCCTCCATTGGTCCCATATTTTGGGTCCTTGTAGCAGCACTCTTACCAAAAAAGGTGGGGTCTTCAGTTTCCTTGAAACGCAAGTATTGTATTACATAGGTTTGCTAAAGATATAACTTTGGGTACATTCTGTCAGTCTAAGAAACAAAAAAATTAGAATAAGATGTCCTTTTTGTTGTAAAAAAGTATGAAAATTTTCCTTTTTTTCCCTTATCAAATTTGCTTCTCTACTGCAATCCATGTGCACCCACAGTTTCTTGCCATTCTTTGCAATACATTATTAAATTGTTAATGTCTCTCCAAGTACCCATATATGTATACAGTGGCGGATCCACAACCTCTCGTGTGGTGGTTCGAAATTAACGCTATTTTTTTTTCAAATACTACTAAGGAAAGCATTAAAATAATAAACAAATAATAATAAAGAGAAAATAGGAGAAAGTAGAAATGTAAAGAGAAAATAAGGATTATAGGAGAAATTAGAAACATAAAAGAGCTGTAGGAGGTTTTGAACCTTTGACCTCTTTGAAGGTAAGCTAATGCTTATACCACTAGGCTACAAACTAACATATCTTAGGTGGTTCAAATGAACCACTTTGAACAAGAACAGATCCGCCACTGTATGTATAGTTGTAGAAAGGGTTATTTGCATATATACTCCCTACGATATTTGCAAAAACACTCCCCAGGTCGTAGTATCTACAAAATTACCTCTTGAATCATCAACTTTGTGAAAAGTTGCCCCAAAAGTCAATAAATCATTAACCAAGTGCAAAAAGTTTCACTTTTTCGTTGATAACTTTTACACTGTAATTATAAATTGGGTTATGAAAGTTTGATAACTAATTGCTTTGAGGGCTTCTCCCCCTCCAAACTTAATGATTTGAGTGGTCGTTTTGCAAATACTAAAAGTAAGAGAGTATATTTGCCAATGCCCATGATTTAAGGTGTATGTAAAAATGTATGCCCAGGACCGCCTATAGTTTCAACTTGTTGATAACTATAGAATTAGTATAGTCAGGTATTCGCAACTTGCAAGCAAAGTCATCTAACCCCAAAATATCCCAACTAATGAAACACAAAATTAAACGTTACCAACGGTGAAACTTGGGAACAACAAACTACAGATCTAAAGCTCAGCATTAACACTAAAATCGAACACAAAAAGTAAATTAAACAACAAATCAAGAACCAAATCAACAAAATCGCCAATATCTCTCCCTCTCAATAGGCAATGTGCCCGTCACCATCGTCCTCATCCTCGTCATCATCATCCTCGTCCTCTCCATCTTCGCCATCATCACCGCCACCACCATCATCAGACAAGTGAGCTAACCAACAAATCCCATGCAAGTGTCCATTAACACAGACAAAATACTCGAGCCCCTCTTCAGGACAGCCCAGCCTCCTTGATGCGCTCTTGGGCACCATCCTCGCCCCTCTCATGCTCCAAACCCTGGCTCCACAATAAGGACACCTAACCCTGTTCTCTAGCCTCGCCTGCTTGCTTATCAAACACGCCCTCGTCCTCGACCTCATAAACCCCCGGAAAACCCCCCTGTACATCCCCAGATCCTCCTCCTCATCCCCACCCGCAACGCAATGCTCGCAGGGGTCGCTGACGTAAAGCAGATCCCCATGACATCTTTTGTGCAGGAAACTCTTGCCTGAAGTTTTCGAGAACCTGGAAACCTGGACGAAGTGGCCGGGGACGGAGGAGGAGGAGGAGCCGGAGCAGAAGAAGAAGGAGCTTTGCGAATGCGAAGTGCCGAGCCGCGCGCGCCGGGATGGAGGTGGCGGCACCGGGCGGCAGGAGAGGGTCGAGACGCATCGCGAGGCGCGGCGGGAGAAACGCCAGAGGCTCGCCGCCAGAGAGACCGGCTTGGCGACGGGCAGGCGCAGGGAAGCGGCGGCTGACGGCAGGCGCGACGGAGATGACGGCGGGGTCGAGTTCAGCGACCGGAAGACCGAGGAAGGAGGACGCTGCTCGTTTATGGATGCCGGTGTGTGTGTTGGTTTGGTGTTGTTGTCGTCGTTGGTGGGCTCGTGCGGTGAGGTTGAGGGGAGGTGGCTGAGTGATGGATCCATTCTCTGTTGCGTTTGTGTTTGTGGATTTTTAGGGTTGTTTTATATAGAAAATTTTGTCTGGGTTTGGTAATCCGCAGGAACTTTTTGCGGGTTGGTTTGTTTTTTTTCCCTCCTCTGCCACCGTAATTGCAGTGGAAGTGCCGCGTACGTTTGTATCAAGTCTGTTTTGAGAGCTTTGCTACAGGGACCTAAAATATGAGACCAATAAAGAGGACAAGTAAGTGTCCCTCTTTTATTGGATAATGAGTTGGTCATCATTAATGATGCCCAACTTATTATCCAATAGAAGGGGGACACCTCACTTGTCCCCTCTATTGGTCCCATATTTTGGGTCCTTAAAGAATTATTGTTGTTTTGAAGTTGTATCTGAAATGGAAGCGTTGCTCGATACGATTTAAAATTTCATTATTTGTGATTGCAGTCATACCTACACGTGCCCGTATTTATTATGATTTTAGCGATTTTTTGTGTCAAACAGTGAGCGGCAGTTGGATTATTCCGTACGTGTAAGTCGTCTGCTGTAGCCGGAGGTGTTTTTAACTATATATATTTATTAGTTTTATTGCAATGAAATGAATATAGGTAAACTGATTCAGAATATTTCAATTGCATGTAACTACAGTTTCGATACATGCATTTAATAATAATAATAATAATAATAATAATCAAACCCACCCCATGTAGACAACTAGTTCTCAACATCGTTAATCCTTTAGATCGGTGCGGTGATTATCAAATATTTCGTTTCCTTGATATATATACTGAGATAGAGAGAAGAAATTAGATAGTTTCTGCCTTACCTACTGTTGAAATCGAACCAATCTCCTGTTGAGAAGTTTTGTCTTGCAAGCAGCACCCTTTTAAGTTTATGATATTCGGGTGTCGAGTTTTTATTGGTTGCTTTCAAATATTTGCATCCATGTGTAGTTTTATCAAGATAGATGCCTAGTACTTTCAGATATATAGGATTGTGGATGCTAATCTCTCATGTCGCCTGTTGGTAGGTCTTCGGATTGAATGACTTGTATTCGTCTATAAGTCTATAAATGGGCATAAATGATCTTTTTATCAGATTATACACCATCAAATTCATTATTCTTTCGTACACTAGGCATCATCTATACTATCTGATTAAACAAGTACATTAATAGTTGAACAGTCTTTATATTTGGTACATTCACAAGAATGTATATATGTGTGTGCGTACGTGTGTTTGTGTTAAACATATATAGGAGGAAATGAATTGTTACATTTTGATTTGAGCCAATAGAATTGATGCATCCCTAAATGTAATTTTGATTGTTGTTGCTGATGTTGTGTACATCATCAAAATATAGTTTGAATAGATTGATCCATTTTATGGGGATTCCGGCACGTGTCATGATAGCGATATGTTAAGCGTGTGGACTACACACTGTCGCCCTTTACCTTTGACTTTTGAAATTCACATGGGTAAATTTCAGATAATCACTAAAGTTTGGGTGTTTTTAAGATAATCCCCTTAAGTTTTAGGGTTCTTAAACATTTTTTAGAAAACCCATCTGATACCGTCAGTTTAGCCTTGACAAAACTTACAGAGATTCTGTGACAATTTGAAATTTAAGGGGGCTACCTAAGGAACAATCCACACTCCAAGGGGCTTCACGAAATTCCCCCTAAGTTAGAATGAAGATAGAAGTAGCGCCAAAGTTCACAAGGAACGATCCACACTTCAAGGGGCTATCCGAGAATGGCCAGACTCAAGGGGAATTTGTGAATTTTACACAAACCGAAACGCCACTAAAGTTCTCGTTATTTCATGAAAAACAATAAGCACAATTTCTTCCGGAGGCACATCTTAACGAATTGCTTTCCCGTTACCAGGCAACAGCTATACACGTGTCAATCCTCGGATCAATCACGGGAAACTGGACTCGTGATCCCGACACGTGTCCCCTAAGGAGATTGGGGAGTCAGATGCTGCGGCATGTCATATTCTACTGACGCGTGTCCTGATTGCGGAATATCCTCGTCTTGGACCAAAATATCTCGCTGCTTACGTGTCCCTTACCACTTGGAGTGGCGTACACGTGTCTACTTGTCGCTCCTTTTGGAGCCCTGATGAGAGAATTGCTTTCTGAACGAGGTGACGTGGTCCAATCTGATACGTACACGTCTAGATCTTCGGGATACATCTATTCTATATAGGGTTGTTACGATGCGCTTTTTGTTTCGTTCCATATTTGTTTAACCCTTAATCATGCGTGTTGAAACTTTAATTTAATATTATTATAAAAATGGGTTGGTATGTTAAAACATTTCTTTTAAAAATATATTTTAAAACACATACATGCTTACATAAAACACCTGCATCCATGCATAAATCATACCTCATACATACATAATGTTGGAGTTGTAACTTAAAACTTGGGTTTGTTGAGGAAAAGAGGAAAAGTTTAGTCCCACATAGGAAATGGAATAAGAAGGAAGGGTCTTTATATGCCTTCCCTTTCTCTCCTATGCCTAGAAGAAAATAAAAGGTTATGCTCCACACCACACACGCGCGCGGCGGCCGGGCCGGGCTCGGGCTCGGGTCGGGTGGCGCGCGCCCACGACCTGCGGACACGAATGCAGCTCCGGAGTGAGGGGCTCTTGATCCGCTACATTTTTATTTTTTGATCAAAACGGAAAAAGAATTTTTATGAGAATTAAATCGGTAATTAAAACCGAATCGAGTTTTTATGAGAATTAAATCCGCGGGATTTGTAACGGCTGTTTTTTCCCTTATAAAAACCAACACCTGCCGAAGGCTAAAGACACAGATTTACAAACGAATTTCTCTTCTCTTCTTCTCTTTCAAAATATTTGCTATTATATTCTGTTGGTTCCCTGAAAGTCTAGAAGAGTTCGCAAAGCCTTCTTGAAGCTCGTACCGACGAGAAGGAGGTCGCCTGACCGAGGATCGTTGTATCTCCGGGAACTTTTGCCACGTAACCCTATACGAGAGGGGGCAATTAGATTCTTGGGACAGTGCTTGCACGCCTCGACCATCAGGCCGTATTTCTAACTTTATTTACTTTTCATTTGATATATTTCTTATATCTGTGTTATAATAGTGATTATCTATTAATTATTAAATTGCTTAAACAGATTTTCGTTATTGTCTAAACAGCTAATATTCCTAACAATCCAAGAATCTGCGTTATAATAGTAATTATCTGTTAATTATCAAATTGTTTAAACTGATTTTCGTTATTGTCTAAACAGTTAAGATTCCCAACATTCCAAGAAACTAATTTTGTGCTGTTTAGAATAGTAACATGATTAACATTCTGGTTTTTATGTTAATGTTGTCTGCAATTCTTAAAAACGAAATGTTACAATGCATGATTATTCTGTTGAATGAATGCTTTATATATTTCTGTTGCATTATAATAACAAAACTATTCATTCATCATCAGATTATGGCTACAAGTGAAGTTATGTCTGCTAAACCAGAGAAGTTTGATGGGAATAATTTTCGTCGTTGGCAAAACCAAATGAGATTTTGGTTAACAACCCTACATCTAATAACAGCCATAGAACCAGATAACCCATCTTCATCTAGACCAGTTACTAGGCAATCTTCCTCATCTTCCTCCACAGATTCCATTCCTATCCCGAGAACACCTTAAGAAATAGAGTATCATTGTCTACACATAATCTTAGGAGCTTTATCTGATAGGTTATATGATATATATTATACTATCACTAATGCTAAAGTTCTGTGGGAAACCCTAGAGAAAAAGTATGGTTTAGATGATATGGGAATTAAAAGATTTAAAGCTTCTGATTTTAACAAATTTAAAATGATAGATTCTAAACCAATGAATGAGCAAATTCATGAATTCAAACATATAGTTCACCAATTAAAAGTGAATGGATCTATCCTAGATGAAACATTTCAGATAGCCTGTCTTATAGACAAACTTCCCGAGTCCTGGTCAGATTTTGCCAAAAACCTTAACCATACCCAAGGAGATCTTACACTAGAACAAGTGTTGAATTTCATTAGAATTGAAGAGCAACATAGACTCAGGGAGAAAAATGTGACAAAATCCGAACCTAAAGAACCTAAAGTAAACAATGTTGAATCCAAACCCTTTCCCCAACACAAGAAACGTCCCTTCCACCAAAATCAAAATAAAACATTTAAGAAGAAATCCTTTCATCAAAATAAGAACCCTGTCCACTTTCAAAAGAAGGAAGGAGCTGAACGTCGAGCCTGCTTCGTTTGTGGAAGAACCAACCATCTTGCTAAGGACTGCTTTTTCAAGAAAACTGAACCACCCAAGCCTAGGAAGGGAGGACCTCCACCTAATAAGTCACAAGTAAACATGGTGACTTCCAGTCCAGCTGAGGCTGCTTTCAGGTCTGTTCTCTTCACTCCTGAAGTAAACATGACCTTTCAAGCAAATGATTGGTGGATTGACACTGGAGCTAATATTCACGTTTGCTCTAATCAATCTTTGTTTTCCACCTATCAGGTCTCAAGTAGAGGAACTGTGACAATGGGAAATAATAATGTGGCTCCTGTATCCGGAATAGGTCGGATCAACCTAAAGCTGACTTCTGATAAGACTTTGATCCTGCAGGATGTCCATCATGTACCAGACATTAGGAGAAATTTAATTAGCGGATCTTTATTAGTGCAACAAGGCTACAAACTTGTTTTTGAATCAAATAAAGTTGTAATAACTAAGGGTTTGAACTTCATTGGAAAAGGTTTCTTATGTGATGGTCTTTTTAAATTGAATGTTAAGAATTCTACTCTTGCATCTCCAATAGCTTTGAATATTGAACCTTCCATCACTTGGCATCAAAGATTAGGACATGTGAATTATAATTCAATTAAAAGATTGATGCATCTCAATATAATTCCAAAGCTTAATATAAAAGATGATGAAAAATGTGAAATATGTGTAGAAGCCAAACTTCCTAAGAAACCATTTAAAACTATTGATAGAGATTCTGAGATATTAGAACTCATCCATAGTGATGTTTGTGATTCAGGAAGAACAACTAGAGGGGGTAACAAATATTTTGTAACTTTTATAGACGATTGCTCTAAATATTGTTACCTCTACTTAATTAAGACTAAAGATGAAGTCATAAACAAATTTAAAATATATAAAGCAGAAGTTGAAAATCAGTTGGATAGGAAAATTAAAATACTAAGATCAGATAGAGGTGGTGAGTACACTTCTAATGAATTAAAACAATTCTGTGAAGATAATGGAATTATTCATGAAATAACTGCTCCATATACACCTCAATCTAATGGAGTAGCTGAGAGAAAGAATAGAACACTAATGGACATGGTAAACTCAATGTTAATTAATTCTGGTGTGCCAGAAAATTTATGGGGAGAAGCTCTCATGACTGCATGTCATATACTAAATAGAATTCCATTCAAGAAATCTGATAAAACCCCTTACACAATTTGGAAGAATAGAAACCCTAATTTAGATCACCTAAAAGTGTGGGGGTGCTTAGCAAAAGTCAAAATACCTGAGAATAAAAGAAAGAAGATTGGCCCTAAAACTGTAGATGGAATTTTTATTGGCTATGCTTCTGATAGTAATGCAAATAGATTTTTAATAATCAACTCTGACATTAATGAGATAGCCAACAACACCATAATTGAAGCTAGGGATGCACATTACTTTGAAAATATTTTTCCTTACAAGACCAGAATAAACAACACAGGCCCTAGCTCTAATAATTCAGATCCTAGTTCTAATCAAGGTGAAACTAGTTCTAAACAAATTAGACCACTAGAAAGTCCAGAGGAGCCTAGGAGAAGTAAAAGAACTAGAATAGAAAAGGTCCATGAAGATTTCTATGCATTACTTGTAGAAGATTCTCCAGTTACATTTGAAGATGCAATGAAATCAGTAGATGCTCCATTTTGGAAGGAAGCTATAAATAATGAGATACAATCTATAGTTCAAAATCATACTTGGGAACTAACTGATCTTCCTTCAGGATGTAAAACCATAGGATGTAAATGGGTGTTTAAGAAGAAACTTAGACCTGATGGAACAATAGATAAATATAAAGCCAGATTAGTAGCTAAAGGATATACCCAAAAGTCTGGTATTGATTATTTTGATGTCTATTCTCCAGTAGCTAGGATTACTACCATTAGAGTCCTCATAGCTCTAGCATCCATTCACAAATTAATAATACATCAAATGGATGTTAAAACTGCATTTTTAAATGGAGACTTAGATGAAGAAATTTATATGGATCAACCTGAGGGATTTATAGCTTCTGGACAAGAAAAGAAAGTATGCAAGCTTATTAGATCACTATATGGTCTCAAACAAGCCCCAAAACAATGGCATATGAAATTTGATGAAATTATACTATCTTATGGATTTGTAATTAATCAAACAGATGAGTGTGTATATCATAAAATAGATAAAAACAACAAAATTGTGATATTATGCCTATATGTTGATGACATTCTTATTTTTGGTTCTGACATACAAATCATAAATGATATCAAACACTTTTTATCACAAAATTTTGACATGAAAGATTTAGGTCAAGCTGACCTAATTCTTAATACTAAAATCATGAAAAATGAGAATGGATATGTGCTATCACAATCACACTACATAGAGAAAATCCTTAAGAATTTTTATGATCCAAACTGTCAACCTGTTTCCACTCCATATGATCCTAATGTACATCTAAAGAAAAATACAGGTCATCCTCAATTACAAAGAGAATATGCACAAATAATTGGATCACTAGGATTCCTAACAAACTATACCAGACCTGACATTGCTTATGCAGTAAATAGACTTAGTAGATATACATCAAATCCTGATAAGAGTCACTGGGATGCTTTAGAAAGAATTTTGAGATACCTAAAAGGAACTATAAATTATGGTTTACACTATAAAGGTTATCCATCTGTACTAGAAGGTTATTCAGATGCAAATTGGATTAGTGACTCAGTAGATGTAAAATCCACCACAGGATTTGTGTTCCTTTTAGGAGGAGGAGCTGTGTCCTGGAAATCTACTAAACAAACTGTAATGGCTAGAAGTACAATGGAATCAGAAATGATAGCTCTTGATACTACTAGTATAGAAGCTGAATGGTTAAAAGATTTACTAACTGAAATTCCACTAATGCAAAAACCATTACCAGCTATTTCTATTCATTGTGATTGCAGGTCAGCGATTGACAAATGCCATCAAGAGAATGCAAATGTGAAGATGAATCGACACTTGAAAGTGCGACATAAATCCTTGAGATATAAGATGAAAAACCATATAATAGCCTTAGATTTTGTAAGATCATAACTAAAGGCTTATCTAGGGCAGGGGTCCTAGAATCATCGAGGGGGATGGGATTAAGCCCATAAGAAAAATCACTGCAGTGGCAACCCAACCTCGCAGAGGTTCAATGGATAGAAACAAACTGAATGAGTGATTAATTGTGAGAAGCACTGAATTTATTTGCTCCCGTCCCTAGGGTGATCAGTGCTCATAAAAAGCAAGTGAAAGGTTGAGTCTAACTCTTAATGAATCCAAGACCCATGAGGCAGGATGTTTACTTGGTCCCATCCTTATTAGGATTCACCTATATGTGTGTAGTTGTGAGGCCGCGACTATGGGATCAGGGCTGCTCCCTAGTAACACACATGAAAGATACCTGCGCAAGGCCGATAATAGCGCAACCCGTTTAGAATTCTTCAAAACTGTACTATGTGTGCTTTCTGTAGAAATCTGATAAATGGGACTGGTTCAAGGCGTAGTTCACCAAGCTCTCACGGATCTATACAAATATCACTAAGTGAAGGTTCAAACCGAAAGGTACCTCCACCTATTACATAGTATAAGGGAACCAGCAATCTTATTTATTTTTAAGTTCTTCTTTTATTCTTATTTCTGAGTTATTTCAAGTTGTAAGTTATGTGGGGGATTGTTGGAGTTGTAACTTAAAACTTGGGTTTGTTGAGGAAAAGAGGAAAAGTTTAGTCTCACATAGGAAATGGAATAGGAAGGAAGGGTCTTTATAAGCCTTCCCTTTCTCTCCTATGCCTAGAAGAAAATAAAAGGTTATGCTCCACACCACACACATGCGCGCCGGCCGGGCCGGGCTCGGGCTCGGGTTCCTTAAATCGGTAATTAAAATGAAAACGGATTTTTATTAAATCGGTAATTAAAACCGAATCGAGTTTTTATGAGAATTAAATCCGCGGGATTTGTAACGGCTGTTTTTTCCCTTATAAAAACCAACACCTGTCGAAGGCTAAAGACACAGATTTACAAACGAATTTCTCTTCTCTTCTTCTCTTTCAAAATATTTGCTATTATATTCTGTTGGTTCCCTGAAAGTCTAGAAGAGTTCGCAAAGCCTTCTTGAAGCTCGTGCCGACGAGAAGGAGGTCGCCTGACCGAGGGTCGTTGTATCTCCGGGAACTTTTGCCACGTAGCCCTGTACGAGAGGTGACAATTAGATTCTTGGGACAGTACTTGCACGCCTCGACCATCAGGCCGTATTTCTAACTTTATTTACTTTTCATTTGATATATTTTTTATATCTGTGTTATAATAGTGATTATCTGTTAATTATTAAATTGCTTAAACAGATTTTCGTTATTGTCTAAACAGCTAATATTCCTAACACATAACACTCAATTAAATACATTATTATTCATTATAACCCCAAATAATTTCTCCATTTAGTTGGACCAGCACGTATAGTGGCCTCTATTAAAATACCATACCACACGTATAGTGATCTCTATTTTAATACCATAACAGCACGTGCAACGCACGATCTCTATTAATATTTTTATAAATTCCTATTAACATATTAGTCTCTTATAATTCTCACTATCACAATTAAAAAAAATGTTACAACCATTCATTTTCTTACTAAACCACTATAAATTTAATCTAATCATATTATTTATGATTTATCTATGGTAGAAAAAAATACAGTATCAACTATGATGACATGAAAAATTATTATCACCATTTTACTATAATATTAGTAACAGTGTGATATTGTACTATCTTAATTTTTTTATAATATATCATAGTAGCAAAATATAATTTCAAAATTTAGAATATAATAATATATTAATTATAGTATTTATAACATAATATTTTAATAAAATATTAAGAAAAGGAAAGGATGTTAATGCAAGCTTGGCTAGCCTGTTAAATTAACATAAACGAAGAAGAGAAATAATGTTATAGCTCTGTATTTATAACCTCTCAATTAAATGCTTATGAATTTCTAATTCAGTCCAACCCATTAATCCTATTATTACTCACTAATTAATCAATGCACATTAGCTCTTCATATCTATTTTGAATTTTCCATGCAAATTCCATCATCCCACTAACTCCTTGCCCACACTGAACATTAATTACCCATTGATCCAAACCATAAATTGGCTCTTAATTCATAAATTCTCAGTTAGAGAGTTGCTTGGGAACAATAATCACATAACATGATCGAGTCGGTTACAAAACACATGGAAATAAGAGGGTCTCAATCTCTATTTATATCCAATCTCACTATTTGTTAAAATCCTATTCACCACCTAACTAATCCCTATTTATTGTTCTTTATTCCTTACAGCAATATTGAGCAGATGAACTCAAGTCATCAAGAGAAAAGGGTTAGTTTTGTATTTATGTTCTAAGATGTTGATGAATAATTGATTAAGGTTCAAAATTTTTAAATTAGGGGAGTCAATTTTAGTTCTTGTGATTAAAAAAAAGTTTAGTCTTTTATTTTTTTTTTCTTTTCATCTCATTTTAGCATTTTAAGATATCTCAAAAGTCGAAGATCCTTGATTCGAGCCCTTCAACTTTTAGAAGGAATCTCGATCTATTTCATCAGTTTTTTTTCTTTTTTATTAATTTCACCTACTTTGTTCACATCCTTCAATCTCCTTTTAAATTTTAATTTTCTTTTCTTCAATCACTCTAGGAAATTTTCACAAGTATAGCATGCTTAAATTTTTAATGGACTTTGCTAGGTATTTTACCAAGTATGTAGCGTGTGTATTCTTACTGATCGTATAACTTGCTTATTTCTTACTACATGGTGATCAAGTTGTTCATGTTGTAGAGTAACCAAAATAAGTGGAGCCGCATAGGAGATCTATAAGAGTGTTTGTCCAAAATACGCTTGAAGTAATGACTCGGGTTGGCGTGATTATTATTGCCTTTTTTATATTATTTCTTAAATAATTTTTTTTTCCCATGAAAACATGGCATAGACAAGAATGATATAAATGTCCTGTCTTTAGGTTCTATAATTTACTACTAATACAACTATATGCACTAGAAAACATATAACATTTGATATTGGTAATTGGTGGTACTTTACAGTATGGAGACTAATATTAATAGCTAATTTAATTATCATTCTAAATGGTCACGTTCGTTATTTTCTAAATATAAATTTGTAAAAACATTTGTACCTAAACTACAATTCGTAGACATAGGACATTTAAATACCAAACTTTATACAGTCTGATCTTATAACAGATACTCTAGATATGATAGGTCAATTAAACATAAAATTAATACACGTGCTCCATACTAGTTAATATAAAAATATAAATATCTCGGGCTTCTGTTACATTAAAGTGTGACCAAAGGAAGACGCTTCTCGATCAAAGATCTAAATTGGACAATTTCAACTTTATATATAAATCAATTTTGAACTTTATTCTTGAAGGAGAATCTTTGACGTTTTTGAAACCATTCAACTAAAAGTTTAAATTGATTGATTGGATATCGATGAAATTAATCAATTATGAAGAGTTATCATCCTCCACTTTTTGAGACTCTTCTTAGTTTAGAAAGTGATTTAGATAGTTGTTTTGCTGATAATCTCAGTGAGAGGATGTAGTTATCTCACACCTAGACATCTGTCTATATTTACAAAAGCTTCATATGGTTAATTGTATATATATCCTTGTATTATCAAGGCTTAGCCACTTATTATCATCTAAACAAGAGTACAATCAATTCTATCTGAAGCATAACTTTGCGGCATTTTGATGTTATATCGCACCCGCGAAACAAATACAAATAGCATGAAAATAACTTTGTATTAGATTTAGAGAGTCAAGACACAGATAAAAAGTTTAGGTATAACAAGTTACTAAATTTCTACAATATAGACTACTACATGGTAGCTTCATCCACAATTAATCCATATGTGTAAATGATCTTCTCAAACCTCCATATTGAACACTGGTTAGATGATGATATTTGAGCATCAAATGAAAAACTTTTGGCTCTAAACAACATTATTCCCTCCAAATCAATTCAAATCAAAATTTTCCTAATTAAGCAAATAAAAAATTAACTTGATCATCTAAAATTTCACCAAATATACCTCGTTGGCTCCTTCCATCTCTATCTAGGCTCTAGGCATGGAATAAACAATAGTTTCTCCATCTAATGCATATGCTCTCACCATGTGGCTACAAGTAATTAATAACGAAAGAAAATATTATCTTTGTAGGCGTGGCAAAAGCTGAGCATTGATCCAGCAGAGATAAGGCAGGCAAACTTCCTTCGTTAGGCAAGTTTTTTAATTGAAAAAAGGGGGAAAAAAACCCCAAAAATCTATACACGGGAGCAAACCATTCCTCATAAGGCAATAAAGAATCTAAGCCACTCCCCATTAGGAAGTAGAAAATTCCCTCACTTCGCATTTCTTTTTGAATTGGGAAATAAATGTTGTTGGTCCAGCCTCCAAGATAAGGCCCAAGTGAATTCCATATGAATTAAAATTCTATTTAGAAGATGATTTAGAGGATCTAGTTGTAATAGGAATATATTTGGAGGACCTGAAAATAAAATTCCTTTATAAAGGAATTTTATTCATGATAAACCTGTAAATTTTTTCAGGTGCTACAATAAACTAGTAATCCGAGAGAAGAAAAGAGAGGAGAGAGAGAGAGAAAAGTTCAAATTCCGAATAGCTCGATTGTCCAATCACAGTGATTCAAAAGTCGTTGTCTTCAGAACGACGACGCTGTCGAGTGTACGGTGTTGGTTTCTCCGTGAGTGTTGGAGATTTTTGGTAAGACAAGTTTTAGGGTTTTGGTGCCTTAGAGATAGCACTGTATCTTTCTCTAGTGATTTAATCATCAAGTTCAGATGTAACTTGGAGGGATACTCTTGATTCATAGTGAAATATTTCTCTATGGATTGCCCTGTGGACGTAAACACAATTTGTCTAACCACGTTAAATCTTGGTGTTTGCTTGCTTGTGGTATTTTCATTGGAGTCGTTATTCGTTTAGTGTTTAATTCCGCAGAATAATCTTCATAAAATCTCTAACAACTGCTATCAGAACTTTGATTCATGGCGTACTTTGGGATGGAAAAGATGAAAAGTTTTGACACAATGATAAAATTGGATGGTTACAATTGGCAAGTATGGAAGTTCAATATGAAAGATATTTTATATTGTAAAGATTTACATGACCCTATTAGGGGAGATGAAGCCAAACCAAAAAACAAGATTGATAAAGAATGAGAGAAACAATATAGAAAGGTGACCAGTTATATTCAGATGTGGATCGACGTTAGTGTGTTTCATCCTGTATCGGGTGAGACTAATGCGAAGTCTCTTTGGAAGAAGCTTGAGGATCTCTACGAGCAGAAGACCGCAGGAAACAAGAACTTTATTATGAGGCGGTTGGTGAACTTAAAATTCCAAGAATGAAGCAACATAGCAGGGTACTTGAATGAGTTCAAGAGTTTGATTAATCAGTTAGCTACCATGAAGATGACTATCGATGATGAGCTATAGGCTTTATTACTATTGGGTCTTTCCCAGACAGTTGGGAGACACTGGTTATGACAATCAGCAACGCAGCTCCAGATGGTGTGTTATCGATGAGTATGGTTACTAGTAGTTTATTCAATGAGGAGACCTGGAGGAAGTCTACTAGCACAAATAACTCACAGACACTTGTCACAGAGAATAAGGGTAGGAGCAGATACAGAAACCAGTCTAGAGGTTGTGACACATCCAAGGGCAGATCAAAGTCTAAAGGGAGAGATTGTTTTTATTGTGGGAAGCCATGTCATATCAAGAAGAATTGTTGGGCATTAAAGAAAGAGCAAGCTGGGAATAAAGATGAAAAGAAAGATGAGAAGAAGAAAGCTGACAGTGACACTACAGTTACTTTGTCTGAGACCGATGTTATTCTCATTTGCAGGGAAGAAGACTGTATGCATGTTACAAGTTAGAATTCCGAGTGGATAGTGGATACAAGAGCTACATATCATGCTACCTTCAATCGAGACATTTTCACGTCGTATAAAGCATGTGACTTTGGCAATGTGAAGATAGGCAATACTAGCTACTCGAAGATTGTGAGACTTGGTGATACACACTTGCAGATAGATACCTGATGCACATTGATCTTAAAGAATGTGCGGCATGTTCTCAATTTGTGGCTCAACTTGATTTCGGGTCTTACTTTGGACCGAATGGGATATGTAATTTAATTTTGTGGAGAAAAATGTAAAACAACCAAAGGCTCTCTTGTGGTGGCTAGAGAAAGTATACGTTGCAATTTATATAAGACTCAAGCAAAGGCTTCATATGATTCTTTGAACGTGGCTCAAGACGGTGACACTCTCAGTTTGTGGCATAGGAGGCTCGGGCACATAAGCAAGAGAAGGGGTTGTAGATATTAGCAAAAAAGTCTCTCATTCTTTTTGTCAAAGGTTCGTCACTCACCCCTTGTGATTATTATTTGTTTGGCAAGTAACATAGAGTTTCTTTTAGTAAGCCTTCTAAAAGAAAGGATATTATCCTGGATTTGATTTATTCTGATTTTTATGGTCCTACTGAGGTGGAGTCCTTGGATGACAATAAGTATTTTATCATATTTATTGATGATGCATCGCAGAGGATGTGGGTCTTCTTATTGAGACAAAGGACCAGATGTTTTCAGTCTTCTATTAGTTTCATACCACGGTGGAGAGGCAGACATGAAAGAAGTTGAAGTATTTGTGCACCGATAATGGAGGATAGTACACTTCCATTGAGTTTAAAGATTATTGCTCCAAGCATGATATTCGGCATTAGAAGATAGAGCCCGGCACATCACAACATAATGGAGTTGCAGAGAGGTACAACAGGACCATTGTGGAGAATGTCAGATGCATGTTGAAGATGATGAAGTTACCTAAGAGCTTCTGGCTGAAGCTGTTCGCACTGCATACTACATAATCAACAGGTCTCCTTCAGTTCCTTTGCGTTTTGATATTCCAAAGAGAGTTTGGTCTAGAAAAGATATTTCCTATTCTCATCTGAAGGTGTTTGGTTGCAAGGCATTTGCACACATTCCGAACGAGAAGAGACAGAAGCTTGATGATAGAGTGGTTCCTTACATCTTCCTTAGTTATGAAGAAGATGAGTTCAACTACAAACTATGGGATCCAGAAAAGAGACGAATCATCTGACGAGCAGATGTGATTTTTTAGGAGGATCAGACTATTGCAGATCTCGGGAGAGCAGAGCAGTCAAAGAGTGTTGCTAGTGAGATTCTAGATATGACACCCATTTTGTTTTCAGTACAGTTGCATCCTATAGATATAGAGCAGGTACATGATGATGATGTTGATGATGACGATCAAATCTCAGAGCAGGGAGACGGTGATCAGGATCACGAGTAGGAGGCTCTTCAGTAGGGGAAGCATCACCAACAACAAGAGTTTACAGAGCCACAACTTAGTAGATCAGCTAGAGAGCATCGACCATCCATAAAATATCATCTTTCAAAGTATTCTTTGCTGATAGAAGAGGGGGAGCCTGAAAGCTTTCAGGAGGTACATACTCATAAAGATAAGGACAGATGGTTCTAGGCTATGAAGAAAGAGATGAAGTCTCTTGAGAAGAATGATAGTTATGAGTTGGTGGATTTGTCGAAGGACAGAAAAACTTTGAAGAACAAGTGGGTGTTCAAGTTAAAGAAAGATGACTACAAAGAGATTTAGAAATACAAAGCCAGATTAGTAATGAAAGACTTTGGTCAGAAAAAATGCATTAATTTTGATGAGATTTTTTCACCGGGTTGTGAAAATAACGTCCATTAGAGTTATATTGGGGTTAGCAGCAAGTTTAGACCTCGAGATTGAGCAGCTTCATGTGAAGACTGCATTCTTTCATGGTGATTTGGAGGAGGAGATCTACATGGAGTAGACAGAGGGTTTTGAAGTGAGGGAAAAAGAACACATAGTTTGCAGGTTGAAGAAGAGCCTTTATGGTTTGAAGCATGCACTCAGGTAGTGGTACAAGAAATTTGATTATTTCATGTTGAGTCATGGCTACTAGAGGACAAGTGCAGATTCATGTGTATATTTCAGGAGAATTTCAAATTTTAGCTTCATTATCCTTTTTCTTTATATGGACGATATGTTGATTGTTGGTCAGAATAGTCAGATAATCGATGGGCTGAAGGAGTTATTTAAATCTTTTAACATGAAGGATTTGGGCTCGGCACCGCAGATTTTTAGTATGGATATTGATAGTGATAGGAAAGCCAGGAAGTTGTGGTTATCACAAGAGAAATATGTTGAGCGGCTAGTTGATAGATTCAACATAAAAGATGCCAAGTCAGTCACTACTCCTCTTGTAGGTCATTTGAAGCTTAGCAAAACGTTTTACCCGACTGCAGATAAGGAAAAGAGTGAGATGGAGAATATTCCTTACTCTTCAGCTATAGGGAATTTGATATATGTCATGGTTTGCACTCGGCCAGATATAGCTCATGCAGTTGGCGTTGTGAGCATATTTCTTTTTAATCCAGGAAAAGTTCATTGGGGATGTGTAAAATGGATCTTAATATATTTGAAAGGAAGTTCTAGATTGTGTTTGAGTTTTGGAGGTTCGAAAGCAGTATTATATAGTTTTGCAGATACGGATATGGTAGGTGATCTCGATCACAGGAAGTCAACCTCAGGTTAGTTGTTCACTTTTGCAAGGGAGCAGTATCTTAGCAGTTCAGATTACAGAAATGTGTTGCTTTATCTACAACAGAGGCGGAATATATTACAGCGACAGAAGCCGGTAAGGAGATGATTTGGTTGAGAAGATTTCTGCAGGAGTTAGGCTTGCAGCAAGACAATTATCAAATCTTCATTGATAGTCGAAGTGTTCTTGATTTGAGCAAGAATTCTACATTCAACTCCAAGAGGAAACACATTGATATGAGATATCATTGATTTAGAGAAGCCGTTGAGAAAGAGGAGCTAAAACTACAGAAGATTCACACGGATAAAAATACAGCAGATTTTTTAACGAAAACTTTTTTCAGAGAGAAGACCGAGTTGTGTCGGCGATTAGCCGACATAAACTCCCGCTGAGGAGTTACAGATTGGCATACCCCCTCGTTGGGCTGAATGGGGAGATTGTTGTGGATCCAGGCCAAGATAAGCCCACATGAGGTCCACATAAATTAAAATTCTATTTAGAAGATGATTTGGAGAATCTAGTTGTAATAGGGATATGTTTGGAGGACCTGAAAATAAAATTTCTTTATAAAAAAATTCTATTCATGATAAGCCTGTAATTTTTTCTTGATACTACAGTAATTTGTGAATAGTAACCCGGGAGAAGAAAAGAGGGGAGAAAAATTCAGATTCCGGATAGTTCGTTTGTCCGATTACAGTGATTCAAAAGCCGTTGTCTTCAGAACGACGACGTCGTCGAGGGTAGGGTGTTGGTTTCTCCGCGGGTGTTGGAGATATTCGGTGAGACAGGTTTTAGGATTTTGGTGCCCTAGAGGTAACACTATATATTTCTTTTGTGATTTAATCCTTAAGTTTAGGTATAACTTGGAAGGATTGTACTCTTGATTCATAGTGAAATATTTCTCTCTGGATTACCCCGTGGACGTAGGCATGATTTGTCGAACCACGTTAAATATTGGTGTTTGCTTGATTGTGATATTTTCATTGGTATTGTTATTCGTTTAGTGTTTACTTCCGCAAATCAATCTCCATAAAATCTCAAACAATAAACAATCCAACTTTGGTGCCGTCCTATGACAGCAATCTCCCTTTCAATTAATTTAGATATTTTGTCACATATTAATTAATTAATAGATTTAAGAGGGTGTAGTTTGCCTGTGAGTATTAAAACTCAAGCATGTGGAGCTCATGATGTGGCTTGGTCAAAAGAGCAGGTTGCGCTTGGATTTTCTAGGTATCATACTAATCTAGAATAAATTAACATTTTGCTGACCTATCTTACAACTATATGAAGAAATCTAAAAATGCAAGTAGCACACGCAAGTTACGCAGGACAATATGTACCCTCATTCGTGGCTAGTAATATGAGAAAGTGGACGCAAATGAACGCCATACCTTAAAATTGATCTTTTATTGTTATTCAATCAACAATTATCAAAGCTGAGCGCTCAAAAGCATTCAGAGTTCTCTAAACGTACTTGTAGCTTTGAT
Source organism: Asparagus officinalis (assembly GCF_001876935.1). Lineage (NCBI taxonomy): Eukaryota > Viridiplantae > Streptophyta > Magnoliopsida > Asparagales > Asparagaceae > Asparagus > Asparagus officinalis. Next base: position 21,867,171 of record NC_033800.1, read on the forward strand.
AGAAAACTCAAAGACTCGCTAGTAGAATTTTTATGAGCGTGACAACACATTTTCTCTGCTTTTGTAAACTCCAGATTTCCTCCTCTTTTCCCCCACATTTTTGTAAAAAGTACATATGTTAGCACTTCGAATGGCTGTATTGAGACTGCAGGCATTTGCGAGGGAAGTGCTCACATAAAGTAATCATGATGTCCAAGTATAAAATCGACATACAGACCGCAAAGTGACTCTAATTTTCTCTGATTATTGATCTTCATACTTCTTAATTTGGCACCTTCAAGCTGCTTGTATGAAGCTTCTGTGGCGAGCTATAATGAACCTTTCAAGGCCTGTTGGAATGAGTTCAGATACTAGGACAATATCTATAAATGTAACGAATTGTAAGATGCATAATGAATCTTTTGGAATGAGTGCAGATATTAGGACAATATCCGTATATGTAACGAATTGTGAGATGCATAAAACTCTGTCAATTCCGTAAGTAGAAATGAAAAGATACAAGCTAAGTTGTTCATATTCATGTTGTTCAAGGGACAGAGAATAGCAATGAACACTGATGAACTATCAAACTCTTCCCCCTTTTTCCTTTTCCTATCCTTGTTTTTTTCCTGTGTCCGGGTATTAGTTCTTGTTCCTTCAATTCTCGTCCGTGTTATCAGTTTTTCAAAGTTCCTACCTATTCCATAGTGCCTTGAGCTTCCAGCTCCTAAGTGTTGTAAAAGATCTAATCCTCACGATTGGAGTAATTTCACTAAACTGATTGTTTAAAAAGGAGCAAGGAAATCATGAGAATGAGAAGAGCTTCTTGTGAATAAATCCAACTAATGAAAAACAATAGAGCAATATCTCATCGAAATGTTGCATTAGTCAGGTTGACGACATGGTGATGGTTAGGAGTATGTGCGCTAGGAATGGATGAGTACAGGTAAATTTCACTAGTGTTAGCAAGGAGTACACGGGAAGCACTAACATTCAAAATCACACTATTTTTTATTGAAATTAAAATGGGTTATTTGACAAAACCCCCTACACTTTGGGAGGTTGCACATACCCCCCCTAAACTTTTTTGTTTCACAAAAAGCCCTGAATTTTGGGTTGACTCACAAAACCCTCCTGAAGTTTGAACTTTTCTCAACAAGAAACCCCATCCATAATTGGGAAATAATTAAAATGTCACTGAGAGGAAAACCTTCAACTGGCGGGAGAGTGGTTGCCTCTAAATGGCAAAGGCCTAAATTGGGGTGTTTTTTTTTCTCTCTCTCAAGCACATTTTAGTTATTTGCAGATAACAGGCAGGGGGTCTGTTGAGGAAAGCATAAAGTTTGGGGGTTTTTTTGTGAGACACCCCAAAGTTCAGGGCAGTTTTGTGAGATAAACAAAGTTCAAGGGGGTCATGCATAAGACTTCCCAAAGTTCAGAGGGGTTACGTGCAAAAGCCCCCAAAGTATTCCGGAAATTAACCCATCAAATAACTTAGTTCGCCGTGCCATAAAGATCTTATGCTACATTCTCTAACCAGCAGAATAGGAGGAAAAGAACTAGCTAACAGAACCTGACTTCCTGATGCCTGACTATGGGCTTTAAACCGAACCTGACCCATATTAAAATAGGGGTTTATGCAAAAAACAAAGCATAAGAGGTCTTATATTGGATGAAAAATTCACTGCCAGCATTTTGCATAAAGTAGACGCAGTTTCCATTTTTCACGCAGAATTTTGTTGATCAAAGTTACTGTTAGGATTTCAAAATAGGTCAACTCATACAATCATATATCTTGAGATATCTTTAGGTAATTTCACCCCATCTCTACATCCCAAGCCTGCTGTACAATAACTCGGTTACTAATTCAAAAAGCACATTCCATTTCATCTAAAATATTTGCAACAGACCGAGAGACCGACTACATATATCAAACCTTCTGTAAGTTCTTGGTTAATAAAGACATGTTTAGGAGAACACCAGGAAATTTCATATGAATTAAAATTTACATTCTGGTGGTACTGGAAGAACGCTAGGGGGTTTCAATCATCAAAGAAACAGATACTTCATGCAAAAAGAGCCACTTGATAAAACTTCAGATTATAGCAGGGGAATAGAATCAACTTACAGACAAGAATGTCGATTTCATAACTAGAAATCAATGTCCGAACCAACTTCAGAACCATGTTTGCTTCCTGCGGGTGTATTTCTGTGAGAAGTTCTCTTTGTGGGAACTAGCGGGTTAGCTTCTTCCTCATCAAAGGGAACTGGGGCGTCAATGTCTTCCTTTTGGAAAACTGGGTGAATATAGGCATCTTGAAGATAGCTCCTCAAATTTAAGTTTGGCTCAGTAGCCCGTTCTAATGTATCCTTCACCATTGCATCCTATAAAGAGAAGTTTTATCGAATATATATATATATATTTTTTAAAACATTGCACTCCGGAAGATAAAGTTCCAGGAAGATTGTCATCATTAAAATTGGATTTGATCTTCAGAAAAGTAACATATTTTACAAGTATATGGGCTGTGACGAACCTGTAATGGGAATTTTATGAATGCCGATTCAAAACGATTCTTGCAGTATATATGAAACCATATGGTTAATACAGGGAGAGCAAGGAGAAAGGGTGTAGACTGAGCTGCACGTTTTGTACTCAATAAACCCATAAGTAGAAGCTGTGATACTATCATTGCAGTAATCAGACGCCTTTGCACATCTGGCCAGAATCCTGCCGCACTCTCATATTTTTGGTTGTAGACATTTATAATCTTGCAACAGGAAAATCATGGGACTTCAGTACATGATAAAAGATGCATTGTTTGCTCTTGCGTGCACTATTTCATACAAAGATGATATGATCGTAGAAAACAAAAGGGATAGTATTCTAGAACAACAATGCCAATATAATTAATGCAAATAAAATAAAATAAATAAATAAAAGAGAAAAGACAAATAATTTAGTGGATATATCTCGACCAATTTATGATTAGATTAGGATAACTTGCAAGGTGAAGGGTCATGCATACTGATCAGTGCAAAGGCTTCCAAAGAATACTACATTTGATGTTCTTATCTATTGGGTTGATCACTTCTGGCTTCATATATCTTGCCGCTCGCTGATTGTTGATATTTTTATGCTTTTAAATCACCAGTTTTCAACATTACAGCCAGTTTTGCCCCAGCTTCAAGGTCTCAACAACCATGTATTTTCTTAAAGATTATGGTATTAGTTTCTTTTATTAGCTATACAAATTCTTAGTTATCTATATGATACCCGCTGGCCCGTTGGCGCGTGCAAGCCGTGGGC
>NC_033800.1:21870469-21955498 GCF_001876935.1 Asparagus officinalis
GGGTCTGGGACGTAACAAATGGTATCAGAACAGTTGTCAGCCAGAAGTGTGGAGCTAACTGCTATGCGGTGTCAGCCACTTCTAGAGCACGAAAGATCCACCTCTAGAGTCCACATCGTCTGGTGATACTGCGATGTGCCAATTGTCATGTCGCGACAAGGACGTCGTCTTTGTAAGGTGAGGTGATTGTGATGCCCCGAGTGTGAATAGTCTCACGTCGAGAAATGAGTGAAAAATTTAGTGGCTTAAATAAGTAAACTTAAGATTCAAGCGTAACATCGGCTAGTTGATTTTGGCAGTGATTTGAGCCAAACAACGCCTTACACTCATTGGGTCCCACGGCTTGCACGCGCCAATGGGCCAGCGAAAAACAGATCTGATCCTTTAAAGAATAGCATATTATCTTCGATGTAGACAATAATGGAGAAAGAAACTGATTGTAAGCTCAAAATTAGGTATATGGCGCATGATAACGTCAGAAAATATCTGTTAATAAATAAGTGCGTATAAGGAGATACATGTAAAACCCCGTAAATTTGAAAATATTATGGAAAATAAAAATAAATGAGTTTTATTATGATTAATTTCATTCTAGGATGAATGGATCTGTTTAGAATCGATTTGAGATCGATTATATATATATATATAATATATATATTATTATATATATATAATATATATATATATATATATATATATATATATATATATATATATATATATATATATATATAAGAAATATGGGTATGCTTGGTACAAGCACAAATTTTATGCTTGGTAGTGATGTGTCACATGTTTTCGTCGAAAGTTGCCTTCCATCATTGATTTCATTAGAACTTTAATCGTTTACAAATGAATTCAAATAACAAAATAAAAATTACAACTTTCTTGAAAATAAGCAAGATCCGTTTATCGTCTCTTGCTTGCCGTGGGTCTTTGGCCTGTGACGGGGACGTCGATATCCGTGGACTACCTGGCACTCAGATCTGTTCCGAAAAATCGGACAGAGCTTCGTCGATCCGCAAGGAGATCTAGAAGCTTGAAGCGCCTATCTCGGCTAAAACGAGATATTTGCTCTTCTTAGGATTACCGCGAAGGGTAATACTAAGGAACGGACACGGGTGATGAGAATCTGATGAAGACTTCTTCCTCTGTTGAAGCGGCTCGACACTCTTCAACTGCAGCGAGGCTTTCGCCAACGTCTCCAAAAATCCAGATCCTCAAAATGAGGCCTAAGGTTGCTATTTATAGGCAATGGGGGCACCCTGGGGCGCCTAGACACCCTAGGGTGTCTCGGAATTTACGAGACACCCCTAGGGGTGTCTCGGAATTTCTGAGACACCCCTGGGGGTGTTTTGGAACTCCTGAGATGTCCGTTGAGGTGCATTCGATTGTTTTCGCCGTAAATTCTTCGTCTGAACTCGGATTTGAGTGATTCCAAGTGCGTTGGAAGTTTGACGAAGAGTTCGATCCGCTCCGGTGGTTGGATTATCTGTAGAGTGATTGAGACATGAAGGGCATTGTCCTTTTTGTGAACATCGCCGGGTTCCCGATTGGCCTGGGTCTTCGTTGTTCTGAAATCCTATCAGCTCACGTAGTTCGTCGATTCACTTCAATCGTTCATCGACGTCAATTGAACTCCTGTGGATCGGATAGTGACGTTCATCGTCGCTCTTTAACACTGAACCGTTCGTGGAGACCTATAGACAATTTTCGATGCCTACAGATACCCCCTCCAAAGCGTTCCGGACTCATTTTTTTTATAGAAGAGGCTGGAATACTTTGGATGTGATTGGTCTAGCTTTCAGTCGGCGTAAGGACCTGTAGTTAGCTTTAACTTTTGGCTCCTTCGATTTTCGGTCTATTCGATGCTTTGACGAATAGCCGAAGTTCTTTCGGCACTGCGTTTATCGCTTGGCCGTCGTCGGAGTCTCGAGTCTGCAGTTGATGAATTGAGTTTGGCTCGTGTCATTGAGTTAACTTTGAACTACCTCCGTCACATTGCGTTGACTTAGGGTTTCGGATCACCGTGTGTTGACTTTTTGTCGCAACGCGTTGACTGGCGTTGACCTAGGGTTACGCGTTGACCGGCGTTGACCTTAGGGTTTCGAATCGTCAAACGTTGACTTTGGTCGCAACGCGTTGACTGGCGTTGACCTAGGGTTACCCTTAGGGTTTTGAATCGTCATACGTTGACTTTTGTTGCAACGCGTTGACTGGCGTTGACCTAGGGTTACGCGTTGACCGGCGTTGACCCTAGGGTTTCGAATCGTCAAGCGTTGACTCTGTTCGCAACGCGTTGACTGCCATTGACCTAGGGTTACGCGTTGACCGGCGTTGACCCTAGGGTTTCGAATCGTCAAACGTTGACTCTGATCGCAACGCGTTGACTGGCGTTGACCTAGGGTTACGCGTTGATCGGCGTCGACCTTAGGGTTTCGAATCGTCAAACGTTGACTTTTGTTGTAACGCGTTGACTGGCGTTGACCTAGGGTTACGCGTTGATCGGCGTTGACCCTTAGGGTTTTGAATCGTCAAACGTTGACTTTGGTTGCAACGCGTTGACTGGCGTTGACCCTTAGGGTTTTGAATCGTCGAGCGTTGACTTGTGTTGCAACGCATTGACTGGCGTTGACCTAGGGTTACGCGTTGACCGGCGTTGGCCCTAGGGTTTCGAATCGTCGAACGTTGACTTTGGTCGCAACGCGTTGACTGTAATCGACGAAAACGGGCGAATTCGGGCCTAACAGGGCATATATATAGGCGTACTGGGACCAAACGGGACCCGAGACACCCGTGGGTGTCTCAACCCTGGCCGAGACACCCTTGGGTGTCTCGGCCAAGGCCTAGGGTGTCTCGGTTCTAGGGCCGAGACACACACCCCCCCCTTTTTCTTTTGTTTGTTTCCTTTTTTAGCTTTCTTTCTTGTTTTGGCTTTATTGCCTCTTTTGTTTTCCCCCTTCTTTTCAAATTTTCAAAAAAAAATCCCTCCAAAACTCCTTCTCCTTCCTTTCATCCATACTCCATTGTTTCTCTCTTTCAAGGACTCAAAACCCATTAAAAATTTTTGGATTTTTTTTGTTCCCCTCTTGGCCGAAATTGATCTCTCCTCCAAGCTAGGGTTTCATCATCTTCAACCTCAAGGAAAGCTTCTTGATTTGGTAATCTCAAAACTTTCTCCTCCTTTTTGAAAAGATTATAGCCTCATGCTTGTAATGGGGATACAACATGAACCTATATGCCAAGATCATAACTTTTCTTTCTAATGATGATGGGTTGTGAGTATGGACCAAAATTTGGGGGTTTTATGCAAACATGCAATATGGCCGAATTTCAGGGGGCTTTTATGTAAAAGTGGACGAAAATTTGCAATATGGCCGAATTTGAGGGGCTTTTGTGCAAAAGTGGACTGAAATTTGTAGGGGTCTTTATGTAAAATGGGACTGAAATTAGGTTTTGGATTGCATGTCCATTTGGTCGAAAATTTGAGGGGTGCTTTATGCAAGAAAACCAATGTTGTTTGAGGGGTTTATTTGCAAAAAACAACCCACGAAGTGTAGAGGGGTTTATTTGCAAAAGGGCTGAAATTTAGGGCTGAAATTCTAAAAGTTTAGATCACAACCCAATAACCAAAGTTTTGATAAGGGCATGTGGACGTTAAATTGAAATTTGTGAAGGGGTCTATATGCAAAATTGGCTAAATTCTACAAAAGGGCTTATTTGTAAAATTAACCAAAATTGTGGGGTATCGGGGGTGTTATATGATCAGATATGATGATCGGGGGGTGCTATATGATCAGATATGATGACCATGACCCAACCCGAGCGTGTCCTTGACCCGAATTTGGCCTTGAACACGAAGGGTATTTTGGGTATTTCACCAAAGTTCACCGCAGAAGAATGACAATCATTGTTTCGCATGCACGAAATTTGTAGGTTTAACTAGACTTCAATTATGAAATCCTATTTATACATAGGATTTTAATTAAAGTTCTTAATTTCCCTTTTAAATTTCGTGTATTCATATTTTAGATTGTGCCTGACTTGCTGCTTTTCGTTGCAGATTTTCAATGTCTACACGCCGACCTCGACCTCGTAGGAGTCGTTCTCATTCGCAGCACAGCGAGGAAGAGGTTCCCGCGATATCTTTTCCAGCGGCCTCTTTCTTTGGGGGTGAGAATTTACATTTTCCGTATCCCTGATTGACCTCTTCGCGGGTCATGAAGGAAGAACCGACACCCTCCTTCGCGGGGGTTAAGGTTTCAGACTTGTCTTGCTTGGCCAATTCAAGTCTTCTGTTATATTGGGGCGATTTTGTGTCGTCTTACACCTTATAGGTCGGTGTATGTTACTACGTTATTTACGTGATGATGCATACCGTTCTTCCAGTGTAGGACACTCAAAATCGTCTCTCCAATTATTCCGTGAATGAGCTTATCATTCTTCTTATGAGATGGATTTTCTGACTCCACCCTTGTGCTTTATTGCAGTAGAGTTTCCTGCGGGCAGCCTTCCTCCTCGTGCCAATACTGGTTGTAGCCGGGAGGTCTTCTCTTCAGCTTCCCTCACGCAGGCCATCGATCCACTTCCTCAGTTGAATTCCCGTAATAGGAGGATTGTGAATCCCGAAATTATTATAATATCCGACGATGAAGGGGAAGAGGATCCCACTGCTGCAATTATGTCTGACCAAGAATCTGCCCTCCCGGCCTCCGAATCCTTGCAGGACATCCTCCAAAAAGTAGAGAAGGTTATACAACAAACGGTCACCGTCATTAGTTCTGGACGGGGAAGAGATTATGATTTGCTCCCTTTTATAGCAGATAGTCTTAAATACATTCAGCGTGTAGGTGGCATCCGGCTAGCTGGACGATGTGAGATAAGGTTGACTTGCTTAGAAGAACTCATATATCGTTTTGAAGAGCTAGTAGACTTCGACCCGTATGATGAGGCCACACCGCTTATGATCGATGCTCAGACTCAGAGGGTGCGAGAGCGTGAGGCCCGAGCGAGACGCATATCGGAGCAAGAAGTCATCGTTGCGAACTTGTACGAACGGCAACGTCGTCTGCAGAGTAAGATGGATGCATATAACGACATTGCTGATAGGACGGGGATCATGACCATTCAAGGGAAGAGGACTCTAAAAGATTTCGAGCTCGAGAGTGCCAGGGTTCAAAATGTTTATAGAGGAGAGCTGGAGGTTCTTCACGCGTTGCGCCGAGAAGACGTAACCGCCGACGCTGCCGCCGTTCTTGCTTATGGCTGTGAAGACTTTAGCCGCGACTGAAGAGTCCATCAGAGCCGAGTTGCAGGATGAGCTTAGGCAAGCTTATGATGAGAAGCTGTCTAAGTTTAGTCAGCAGATTTTTAGCCATGGGCTTGATGTATGATTTCATTTGCTGAATGCTTTGACTTTTGATCTTTTTAGTGGAACTGGTTTTTATCTTTATCTTTATTATGATTCCTCATTCTGTTTGAAATGATTGACCATAATACTTTTAGGATTTTTGGCAAACCCTCAGCCATCAACGGGTTTGATAAGCCTTTACCGATTACCGTTTGAATCGGGCTAGCATGTGAATTATTAAACCCGTCTCACATGTAACGTTGTGCTAAGAAAATCGCTTTTTTTAGACTTGATGCTATGATTTCGAATACATAGACTTAACCATTTCTTATAGGGAAAAGGCATCCTGCACCGCGTATTAGGCGATGACTTATCCCTTCTTAGGCTTCGGGATAAAATTCCCTAAGTTTAGACCTTGGTGTCTTTTTTAATCGGTGAAAGACTAAACCGGCCATGTGTGTTAGACATAGACTGCTGACTCATCCCTTCTTAGGCTTCGGGATGAAATTCCCCAGACTGGAATTCTGGTGTCTTCTTCAATCGGTAAAAGACTAAACCGGCAACGCGTGTTAGGCGCTGACTCATCCCTTCTTAGGCTTCGGGATGAAATTCCCCAGACTGGAATTCTGGTGTCTTCTTCAATCGGTAAAAGACTAAACCGGCAACGCGTGTTAGGCGCTGACTCATCCCTTCTTAGGCTTCGGGATGAAATTCCCCAGACTGGAATTCTGGTGTCTTCTTCAATCGGTAAAAGACTAAACCGGCAACGCGTGTTAGGCGCTGACTCATCCCTTCTTAGGCTTCGGGATGAAATTCCCCAGACTGGAATTCTGGTGTCTTCTTCAATCGGTAAAAGACTAAACCGGCAACGCGTGTTAGGCGCTGACTCATCCCTTCTTAGGCTTCGGGATGAAATTCCCCAGACTGGAATTCTGGTGTCTTCTTCAATCGGTAAAAGACTAAACCGGCAACGCGTGTTAGGCGTTGACTCATCCCTTCTTAGGCTTCGGGATGAAATTCCCCAGACTGGAATTCTGGTGTCTTCTTCAATCGGTAAAAGACTAAACCGGCAACGCGTGTTAGGCGCTGACTCATCCCTTCTTAGGCTTCGGGATGAAATTCCCCGTGCACCAAGTGCCCGGATTGGAAGTTGAGAATTGTGTCTTTTCTAAGAGCAAAGACAGACTGGGAAATGGGAGAGGAAGAATTTTATATTCTATCTCCCAGTGCTGAAGATGAAGAATTTTATATTCTATCTGCAGCTGGAAAGAAAACTCGAGGTGGGATCTCCACCCCCAGAATCCGGCAGGATGAAACTAAGAGTGAGATCTCCACTCTGAGAATCGGAAAGGTTCGAACGACCCTAACTTTTATAGGATTGATCATTTGAACCCAAAGAATCCATCATTCATTGAGGAGAAAACTCAATTTCAACCCTAACTTTTATAGGTTTGGTGGAAAAGGGAACAAAGGTGGATTTTCGTTTATCGAAAAGGAATGACTCGGTCTTAGTCTTAACTATTTGTAGGCTTGACTAAGCGAGATCGGGAACAATCCTAACTTTTATAGGTTTGACTGTTCGAATTGAAAGTGGACCTCTCGTTCATGGAAGGAATCGAGAGAGGAATTTGGCTTTGGTCCTAACTTTTATAGGTTTGACTTGAAAGCAAAGAAAGTGGAATACAGGTAGCAAAGAAAGTGCCAACTCATATTATCACTCAAAGGAAGACTTTAATGCTAGGTGATTAGGACCTAACATGTTGAGTCTGAGAAATGCCAACGACGGGAAGATGGAAATGTTGGTGGATCCACCGTCGTTTAATTTGATCAGCGGATGGTTTGGTGAGGAAAGATTAACCTATCAGAGGATTGGATCTCATCTCACAAAAATAACTCATAAGAGTTAGAGAATTTTGATAAAAATAAGAAGAAACATTCTGACATTCAGAGTTCGAACATAGATTTCTTATTCATCAATTCTACAATGACTGGGTTATCCCTAAGAATACCCATGTGGTATTCTTCTGGGAACTTCCCGATACATTGGTTATCCTGAAGATACTAAGGATAGTATTTTTTCAGGAACTTGCCGTTTATCGGCATCATAAGCCGGTCACCGTCCTTGGTGACAAGGCGATATGCGCCACTCGAGTAGACTGTCTCCACTACGAATGGTCCCTCCCATTTGGGTTCAAATTTACCCTTCTTCTTGGAGTTAAGGATCATAGGCCGCCTTTCAGCTAGAACCAAATCCCCTTCTTTGAAACTCCTTTGTCGAACCTTTTTGTCGAAGGCTCGAGAAATTCTAGCTTGGTAAAACTCAATATGCTGTTGAGCTTCCAGGCACTTTTCATCGAGCCTCTCGAGTTCTTCGAGGCGTTTCTGATGTTGTTCTTCGGTCGTCATCTGGGTTGCAAGAGCGATCCGAAGAGACGGAATTTGAATCTCTAGTGGAAGAACAGCTTCACATCCGTATACCAGCGAATACGGGGTTGCTCCCGTTGGTGTGCGCACCGTGGTCCGATAGGCCCATAGAGCCGCGCCAAGCTTGTCATCCCAGTCTATTTTATTAGTTTTCACGATTTTTGACAAGAGTTTGATGATAGTCTTGTTGAAGGCTTCAGCTAATCCATTCGCTGCAGGATTATAAGCCGTCGACGAGATATCCTGAATTTTAAACTTTTCGCAGAACCTTATGAAGGCGTTGCTGACAAACTGAGGACCGTTGTCATGTATGATTCGTCTTGGAACACCATACCTATAGATGATATGGTGCTTGATGAATGCAATGACATTACTCGTTTTAACTTCTCTGAGTGGAACTGCTTCGGCCCATTTGGAGAAGTAATCGGTAATTGCCAGGATGAACCGGTCGCCTTTGACTGATGGGGGATTTATCGGGCCAACAATGTCCATTCCCCAAGTCTCGAACGGCCATGACGTAACCGAAGGATGCAGATGCTCCGGAGGTTGATGCATATAATTCCCGTGTATTTGACATGCATTACACTTTCGGGCATACGTGATTGCATCACTCATCATGGAAGGCCAAAAATACCCCATTCTTCTGATGCGATCATAAAGCTTAGGACCAGGTTGGTGTGCGCCACACTCTCCTTCATGCGCCTCCCTAAGGACCTCTTCAGCTTCTTTGGTTGATAGGCAGCGCAATAGCAGCCCATCATACCCCCTGCGGTATAGCGTTCGATTCTCTGTATTGTAGTAGAATCTGGGTGCTCTTCGCCGGATTGACTCTCTTTCCTTCACATCTTCTGGCAAGATTCCATGCAAGACGTAGTCGATGATGGGGAAACGCCAATCTCGTGGTTCGAACTCGATTTGAGTAGCGTGTACCTCTTGAACTTCTTCTTCCTCGGCATCTTCACTGTAAAGCGGCACTAGGAGTTGGTGAGTTCTTACCGTAACAAACTGCTCTGCTTCGGGAGGTTGTGCCAGAGATACGGCCAATGCTGCTAACGCATCTGCATAGGTATTCTGTAGTCGTGGAATATGTTCGATAAAGAATCCTTCGAATGATTCCGCCATCTCCACTGCCATCTTATGGTATGGTATCAAATCTTGACTTCGGACTTCATATTCTCCTTGAACTTGCTTGACTATCAGCTGAGAATCGCCGAAGGCTAGGTCGTCATATATCTCAGCGGTGTCCGTAGTTGGATTAGCTGCCAGGAGATCACAGATGGCCTGCCCTTTTACTGACTTCTGTTGTTTAAAATGTAAGTCGTATTGGGACAAGAGTAAGGCCCATTTTGCTAATCGCCAGCTCATGGAAGCTGGTTGAGTCATGAATACTCGGACCGGATTAACTTTAGAGATGACATAAATGGTCTGCCCGACCAGATAATGCCGCATCTTCTGAATAGCGAACACCAAGGCGAGGCATTCTCTCTCAATCATAGGATATCGAGATTCGGCGCCTACCATGGTTCGGCTCAAGTAATATATTGCCTGTTCGTGACCGTTATCGTCATCTTGTGCAAGTAATGCACTTAATGAGTGGCTCGTCGCCTTGACATAAATCAAGAACGGTTTGCCCGATTTCGGTGCAACGAGTACAGGAGGTTTCGAGAGATATTCTTTAATACTCTCGAATGCCTTTTGACAAGCGTCATCCCATACAAAAGATACGCCCTTCTTTGCGAGCTTGGAGAATGGTTGGCATTTTCCTGAGAGGTTCGAGATGAATCGGCGAATATAAGCTAATCGTCCTTGCAATCCTCTGAGCTCCCTGAGGTTCCTCGGAGGCTGCAATTCATTAATCGCCTTTACCTTATCAGGATCGATGTGAATACCTTTGGTGGTGACGACGAATCCCAGGAATTTACCACTAGACATTCCGAGGAAAGACTTGGTAGGATTCATCTTCAATTGATGGGCTCCTTTGCGAGCTTGGAGAATGGTTGGCATTTTCCTGAGAGGTTCGAGATGAACCGACGAATATAAGCTAATCGCCCTTGCAATCCTCTGAGCTCCTTGAGGTTTCTCGGAGGCTGCAATTCATTAATCGCCTTTACCTTATCAGGATCGATGTGAATACCTTTGGTGGTGACGACGAATCCTAGGAATTTACCACTAGACATTCCGAGGAAAGACTTGGTAGGATTCATCTTCAATTGATGGGCTCGCATCAAATCGAACATGGTCTTCAAGTCCTTAACGTGATCTTTTTTATCACGACTCTTCACGACCAAATCATCTACGTAGCATTCGACAGTCTTTCGGAGATGCTCTTGAAAGATCTTTGACATGGCTCGCTGATATGTAGCACCTGCATTCTTTAAGCCGAATGGCATAACTGTGTAGCAGAAGACGCCGAGAGGCGTTCTAAATGCAGTATGCTTTTCATCATCTGGATGCATCTTTATTTGGTTATAACCAGAGAAACCATCCATGAAAGACATTCTCTCGAATCCGCACGTATTGTCAATGATAACATCCGTGATAGGAAGGGGAAAATCATCTTTTGGGCAAGCAGCGTTGAGGTCTCTAAAGTCAATACAGACCCTGATCTTCCCGTTTTTCTTAAGGACCGGGACAATATTGGCAAGCCACTCTGGATGTTGCTCTTCCCTAATGAAGCCAGAGTCGACAAGCTTTTTAACCTCAGCTTCGATCGCCTCCATCATTTGCGGACGAAACCGTCTGTGTTGTTGTTTGACAGGTTTGACATCCGACTTAATATTGAGGCGATGCACTGCTACGTTTGGATCGAGCCCCGGCATGTCTTCATAATTCCAGGCGAACACATCGATGTACTCTCTGATAAGAGAGATCAACTCTTCTTTCTCTTCGGGTAGGAGACTGACGCTAATAAATATCGGCTTCGGATTTTCCTCACTTCCCATATTCACTTGGACTACTTGATCTTCGGTAGGAGGTTCTCTTTGTTCGAACCTATCACCATACTACATGTTTAGGTGATGACCCCACAGATCTTCCCATGTCGGCATCTGATCGTCTTCCTCTATTGTGGTAGGATCGACCGTAACCATGTTCGACATTAACTTTTTGAACATTTCATCAAGGCTAGCGTCGGAACCCCAAGCCGAAGAGTCAGAAGAGTATCCTTTTCTAGCCTTGTTAGCAATCTGATCGATGATTTGCCAGCAACATTCGTCGTCGGATGAGCTCCGTATGGATCTTGTACCTGTTTTTTCGTCATGCAAAATGATTGAAGTGGCATATACAATTCAGGGTTATCATACAATTCTTTAGTGACATTATCAAGACACATCGAGTACTCTAAATCATCATTTATTGATAGTTCTTCGGCAAGTTGCCAATTACAACTACTTTCCGATGATTCATCATCGTCAAGATTGATTACAATGGGTACAATGTCATTAAGTACAAAACCACCATCATAATCAAACCCAGCTTCGGTGTCAGCTTCATCCCCGCTGTCCGTTCCTTGGGCCGATGGTTCAGTATCGGATTCGGCGCCGTATAGAAGGGAATCAGTGAAATAGTTCTCTAATCCCTTAAACGGTTGCTTATCCGCGACCACCGTCTTGACTTCATTATTTGAGTCCACGTACTTGAGGCATTGATGCAGAGTTGACGGGACTATAAGGTTATCGTGGATCCAAGGTCGACCCAACAGTAAGTTATAGGACGTTTCTGCGTCAATCACATAGCAGGTAACTTCTGATTTTAAATCCCCGATCTGACATTTGATTCGAATCTTCCCCAATGATCTAGACCCGCTGGTGTTGAATCCGTAAATCGTAGTGCCGGTGGAGGCTAGTTTGCTAGTCGGGATTCCGAGATGATGCATCAGTCGGAATGGCATGATGCTAACAGAAGAACCCGGATCAACTTGGATCCGGTTGACCGTGCTGGAGCCAATGTGCCCGGTAAAATACAAAGGCCGATCATGCTTTGAGTTCTTCGTCTGCATGTCTTCGCCATCGAAGTACAAACGCCATACTTGTTGGTGCGAAGTTGCGTTGACTTCGTGGGTTTCATCGGGTAGTTCATCGTATATCTCGGCGGTGTCCGTAGTTGGATTAGCTGCCAGGAGATCACAGATGGCCTGCCCTTTTACCCTGCATGTCTTCTTTGGTAAAAGAGATGCATGGAAAATGATGCGCCGCGAGATTGCAATGCTGAGCTGACAGCTCTGATCCTTCAGGAGACGGCTTGATTCGAGTTAAAAAAGCTTCAGAGTCACTCAAGGCCTCTTGTAATGCTTTCCTTGTATCCTTGGGGACAAGAGTAAGGCCCATTTTGCTAATCGCCAGCTCATGGAAGCTGGTTGAGTCATGAACACTCGGACCGGATTAACTTTAGAGATGACATAAATGGTCTGCCCGACCAGATAATGCCTCATCTTCTGAATAGCGAACACCAAGGCGAGGCATTCTCTCTCAATCATAGGATATCGAGATTTGGCGCCTAAGACGCAACAGCTCGTATAGGGTTATCCTAGCCGGGATGTTGGCCAACTGCGCCATGATGTCAAAATGAGGTGGAGAGCTCGCACTTCCCGGTTTGTCTCTTCCAATCGGGTGATTGAATCGAGACTGCCTCGGGTTTTGGGCTTCCTGACGTAAAGGCTCTTTCCCCTTCTCCTTCTGCTGGACTTTCTCCGTAGCTATAGGCGTTGGGGGAATTGCTGCAATTCCCAGTTCTGCCAATGTCTTGGAAGGAGCGGTTTTGAACCTAATTGTTCGGAAGCATCCAGGTACTTATAGTGATACTCATTCCCACTTCGGGTTGCAAAGGCCTCCTGTTCATCTTCAGAAAGCGGGAATACAGGAGGTTTCGAGAGATATTCTTTAATACTCTCGAATGCCTTTTGACAAGCGTCATCCCATACAAAAAACACGCCCTTCTTTGCGAGCTTGGATAATGGTTGGCATTTTCCTGAGAGGTTCGAGATGAACCGACGAATATAAGCTAATCGCCCTTGCAATCCTCTGAGCTCCTTGAGGTTTCTCGGAGGCTGCAATTCATTTATCGCCTTTACCTTATCAGGATCGATGTGAATACCTTTGGTGGTGACGACGAATCCCAGGAATTTACCACTAGACATTCCGAGGAAAGACTTGGTAGGATTCATCTTCAATTGATGGGCTCGCATCAAGTCGAACATGGTCTTCAAGTCCTTAATGTGATCTTTTTTATCACGACTTTTCACGACCAAATCATCTACGTAGCATTCAACAGTCTTTCGGAGATGCTCCTGAAAGATCTTTGACATGGCTCGCTGATGTCTTGGTAGGATGGTGCACCGCTCTATGAAATGCGCAGTATTTTGGATCATTGATTCTCTTAGCATCTTCCTGATCCTGAACGGGAGGCAATTTGATCTTGTTATTTTCAATGAGGTACTTGAAGATACCGGGAACTTCATCCTCTTTGAACGAATAAACTTTCGGGAACTTCGGCTCCGAGGCTTTCGGCTTCTGGGTCTGTTGTTGCCACCTTGATTGTTGAGGCGCCTTTTGCGGCTGCGCTTGCACCTCGAACGTTTGATTCGCGTTCACGGCATTTGCATGTGCTTTTCCTTTTCCCTTAGGGACAAAATTTGGTTGCGGAGCACTATTTGCTATTTGACCCCTTTCTGCCTTCTTCCTTTTAAGGAATCGTTCGGCTCGTTCTCCTCGCACCTTCAGCTCCCCGACTTGAGGCGACGATACCAATCGAAGGCCGCTCCGCGAAGAGTGCCAACGAATGACCGCACCATAAGAGGTTCATTCCCAGAAATGATTCCTAAATGAGACTTAAAATATATTAAATGTTGGGTAGGGGAACCCTTTCCATCAAACGGCGTAAAGTTGATTAAATTGAACTTTGCCGGATATGGAATTGATTCCCACTCCCTTGGGTATGGACATGGTATGCCAGACCTTTTCACTTCTTGAGCATTCATCAACGCGTTGATTTTGCTCTCCAAGTCCTTCATCTTCTTGTCTTCACTCGTACCTGTCTTCGAGTGGCTTTAGGGAGAGGTAACGTGGTCCTCTTTTGCATTATCATCCGAAGGACCGTCTCCATTATTGTTGTTGACAGGAGGGATAGTTATGTTGACATTATCCTCTCCCCGTTCATTCTCCTCTTGGTTCGTATTATTGCGACGACTAGGTTCTCCTTGGTGAGTTGTCAGAGCCGCGATTTGCTGGTCATGCATCTCTCTCATTTGCTGCATGGCCATCTCCATCTCGAACTTGAAACTTTCCTTCTGCCTAGCCAGGGCATCTTCAAGCATCTTGGTTACTTGTTCGGCGCTGATCATGAGTGATTCGTAAGGTTGCCCCGCACTAGATGTCGTGTCATCGGATGCTACAGCCGAGTAGGGGTCTGAATCAGGATCTGACGCCTTTTCTTCCGAAGGAAGTCCTTTCTGCATTCTTTGGTAATTCTTTCGCCTATTGACCCCTGACCGTAACCAAGTCATGCGCTGGGATGCTTCGGTAAGTTGGTCTGAGCTAGAGGGTCGTGTCGATCTGCCTCTGTCGGTCATATTAACGGATACTTCTAGGTGTTCGTCCTCCTGGCGAACGAACTTCTTCCCACGAAAATGTCTTGGCTTGGAAATCCTCTCGAATACCGAAACTCTCTTTGGGGTCTTAGAACAGCAGCATTCTGATAACACCGTCCTGATGATGTTGGCACACGGGCAGTGGGGTTCCGTGTCTCGAGCATCTCTCTTCCGAGACTTATTCATACCCCCAGCTCTATAGTACAACTCATCAGTTTGATAACTGGAGCAACCCATAGAGTGTTGGCATGACTTCCCAGGTATAACACAATCATCTTCAGACGAATGTGTTTCCCTCTGGGGATATGACGCTTTATTAGCGTTTTCAAGAGTCGCTCGTTCAAGTCTACGCTTTTGCGAGCGTAAAAACTTAACGGGCTCTTGAACTTCGACACGCAACCCAATGCGGTTGGCAATAGAGATTTTCCCTTTGTTATCTTCCTTGGGGGGATTAGCACGACCCCCAGTCGGGTTCATTATTTAGGGACCTTTCAACGGACTCAATCGCTCCTTGACAGGTGCTTTACCTCGGTTCCCGGGTAAAGGACCGAGGCGACCTTTCAAAGGAACCCTGGATCTTGAAGGATCCGTGTTCTTACCTGACTCCGCCGGAGGTGCGGGGGCAAGGGGAACGGGATCTGGATTTGATGAAGGTTGGACAGCAACATCGTCCGCTCTTGTCTTAGGCGCTGGCTTTGCCTTTAGCACCCACACCTGCTTGAGTTTTGACGGATTCTTGACCGTCTCTTCTTTCTGCATCTCCTCTGCTTTCTGCAGAAGGGCTCGGGCATGCGCAAGCAGTGCGCGGCGCTTCTTGATTCGCTCTTCGAGGGTTGAGCGAGTCCTCGTGACACGAACCCAATCGTTCGTTTCTGCCTTGGAGGAGGAGTTTGTTATGCGCCGTTGTTGCTCTTGGCGCTGTCTGGACTTTAGATCTTCATTGTAGCGGATCCCGTCCATCGATTCTGCGGCTTTGGCCAGTTGTCGCGCAAGGCGTTGGCGCCGTCTTTGGCGCGCCCTCTTCGACGGAGCTGGAGCAACTTCAGCGGTCGCCTTTGTGGCGGGAGGGAGATCTGGATCTGCAGCCTCGACCTCCTTGGATGCCGCCGGGATGTCACGGGGCACGGGCGCAGCAATGACGACGGGATCTTGGATCTTAGAACCGGAGGTCCCGCGAACATTTCTGGAAGAGGATGCCTTCCTGCGCCTGTTCGAAGAGGCGGATCTGGAGGAGGAGGAAGAGAGATACTCTTCAAACTTTTGCTGATCGAACTCGTATTCAATCTCTTCATTCACCCGGATCTTGAATGTCGGTTGCGTCACGACGGCCTCGGCAGCGAGGCTGTTGGCTCCCACTGTGGTCGCCAGTTTGTTTTCGTCGAAAGTTGCCTTCATCATTGATTTCATTAGAACTTTAATCGTTTACAAATGAATTCAAATAAAAAAAATAAAAATTATAACTTTCTTGAAAATAAACGCAAGATCCGTTTATCGTCTCTTGCTTGCGTGGGTCTTTGGCCTGTGACGGGGACGTCGATATCCGTGGACTACCTGACACTCAGATCTGTTCCGGAAAAATCGGACAGAGCTTCGTCGATCCGCGAGGAGATCTAGAAACTTGAAGCGCCTATCTCGGCTAAAACGAGATATTTGCTCTTCTTAGGATTACCGGCGAAGGGTAATACTAAGGAACGGACACGGGTGATGAAGAATCTGATGAAGACCTCTCCTCTGTTGAAGCGCTCGACCACTCTTCACTGCAGCAGGGCTTCGCCAACTCTCCAAAAATCCAGATCCTCAAAAATGAGGCCTAAGGTTGCTATTTATAGGCAATGGGGGCACCTGGGGCGCCTAGACACCCCTGGGGTGTCTAGGAAAAGCCTAGACACCCCTGGGGGTGTTTTGGAATTCCTGAGACATTCCGTTGAGGTGCATTCGTCCGCTTCCGCTGTAAATTCTTCGTCCGAACTCGGATTTGAGTGATTCCAAGTGCGTTGGAAGCTTGACGAAGACTTCTACCTGCTCCAATGGTTGGATTATCTGTAGAATGAACGATTGGCCCGGGTCTTCGTTGTTCCGAAATCCTATCAGCTCACGTAGCTCGTCGATTCTCTTCAGTCGTTCGTCGACTTAAATTAGACTCTTGTTGATCGGATAGTGACGTTCATCGTCGCTCTTTAACACTGAACCGTTCGTGGAGACCTATAGGTAATTTTCGATGCCTACATCACATCCCCATCCACTCATTACCTATGTGAATGTGATCCCACATTTGAATGAGTGGAGGGAGATGTAACACCTCACTACCAAGCATAACTTTCTGTGCTTGGTACCAAGCATACCCATATTTCTCTCTCTCTTCTTTTATATATATATATATATATATATTATATATATATATATTATATATATACGATATATATGAGATTAATGGGTATCCTTGTCATAGGAGGGGATTTTCCTCCTTGCACGCCTCTAAAATCACATGATGAGCCGACATATGGATAATCGCCCTCCGTTGAAACTTGATCATACATATCTCTAAAACTCCGAACACACCAAATTTGAGGTGAAATCCGTCTCGCTTTACCCTCCGATCGAGCCATGGAAAATTTCTATTCATTCAAAACCGCCTTACAAATTGCCATACGAGTGATGATGGGTCAAACGACGACGGGTTCAACCCCTAAACTTTGTGTGTGGTAAATATGTAGATCAAAGTTCAACGGAGGCGCATCATCCATAATGTCGCTCAAATCATGTGATTTTAGAGGCTCATAGGAGGAAATCCTTCCTTATGACATAGGATACCCATTAATCTCTCTCTCTCTCTCTCCTCTTCTCTCTCTCTCTCTCTCTCTCTCTCTATATATATATATATATATATATATATATATATATATATTATATATATATATATATAATATATATATATATATATATATAAGTAGTTGTCGAGTTTTGCTTCAGTGTGAGGGTCCGGTCGACTGGACCCCATTGATCAGTCGACCATATATATATATATATAATACTATATATATGTATATATATATATATATATATATATATATATATATATATATATATAAGTAGCTGTCGAGTTTGCTCAGTGTTGAGGGTCGGTCTCGACTGACCCCATTGATCAGTCGAGCGGTCGGCAGCTGGAGATTTTGTTTGGGTTCGGGTCGGGTCTGCTTATATGTGTATATATACATATAAAACCCGAACTCTCTCCCTCCTTAACCCTTCTCTCACGTTGAACAGTCATCTCTTTCCTCCAGAAACCCTAGAGAATTCTCCTTTCGAATTTGGAGAAGTTTTGAGAAGCAAAGTACAAGAGGAGGGCGAGATCTACAGTTTTTGTAAAGGAAAATCAAGTCTTCTTCCACGTTTGAGAGATCCAAACGAAATTCTAAGGCAAGTTCATCTCTTCTCAAACCCTTTCCCCTTATAGTTTTGTTTTAGGATGAACTAAACCCTAATTTGATGAATAGATCTGTAGATCCTAACACTAAATAAATAAAAGATATAATTTTGATGATTAGAACTATAAGTAATTTGCTAATTGATGAAGTGATTAGGTTTAGAACCCTAATTAAACAACTAAAATCTGTTTAGTGATGTTTAGGGAGATTAAATCCCAAAAATCAATGTTTTGTTGACGTATAATTGTTTGGCTAAGCCCCCACTATGTTAAATACGAGATTTAAACATGTTTTCACACCCAATGATGATGATGTTTTCCGAGTTCTTTTTGAGAAAATCGATTAACTTCTAAAAACCAAGTTCTTGTTCCTATACTCTGGTCGGTCGACTGACCCCATGTATCAGTCGACCGATTTGACCCTTGAGAATTATATGTTTTTCCTCGGGACGATCGACCGATAAGATATCAGTCGACCGACCAAAGCTTGTTACTTGTGCACGTTGTGCGCGTTCGCCGATCGATCGACTGATGAGATATCAATCGACTGATCCACTGTCAAGTCGACTGGTTTCAAAGGTCACTCGATTGATCTAGAGCTGTTTGCCAGTAATGATCTTCCGCGCACATTTGGTTGTGAACACGAAGGACGGGACCACACGTCGATATACGTGCGTGGCCATGGTAGTGTATGTATTGGGTTTAGGTACACACGGATCCTTGGGAGTGCGTGGCCATGTGTCGAACTGTCACGATGTAGAAGCGACAACTATCAAGTTGCATAAGTCAACGCCAAATGTCTGCATAGATGGCCTAGATAGGTTGTGAGCCGCACGAGCTTACGATGAACCGCGGGATACTGCGAGTACCTATGCTCCGCATCATACTTCTACATAGATGTTCGAATTCGATTGTGAGCCGCATGGTACTGCGATGAGCCACAAGATACTATGAGCATTGAGACTCTACATCTCTTTTGTTTGCATTATGTTTTGGATTAGACTGATATGCCTATACTCCGCTTGGTGTCCGAGTTAGGTAGTGAGCCGCATGGTATTACGATGAGTCACAGGATATTGTATTGTGAGCACCTAAACTCCACACTATTTTCGATGAAGAGGATTACACAGGATTGTGTATTTGCTCCCGTGACACCTACCCCTAGGTAGTGTATTATACTATGATTGACATTCATATTATGTTCTAGATGAGATATTTTTTTGGCGACGTTTTGTTTTATTATCTATTTATAGTATATTGGGAGTTAGTGTTTAGCGATTCACAATTTAAAACATATGATATATATATATATAGAAATATGGGTATGCTTGATACTAAGCACAAATTTTGTGCTTGGTAGTGATGTGTCACATCCCCATCCACTCATTACTCATGTGAATGTGATCCCACATTTGAATGAGTAGAGGGAGATGTGACACCTCACTACCAAGCACAACTTTTTGTGCTTGGTACCAAACATACTCATATTTCTCATATATATATATATATATATGAGAAATATGAATATGCTTGGTACCAAGTACAAGTTTTTATGTTTGGTAGTGATGTGATATATTCCCCTCCACTCATTAAAATCGGGGCTTACATTCACATGGGTTAGGGAGTGGTTGGGAATTGGAATGAATGGATGAGAATATGACACTTCACTACCAAGCATACTCATTTCTCTCTCTCTCTATGTGTGTGTGTGTGTGTGTGTGTATATATATATATATATATATATATATATATATATATATATATAGAAAGAGAGCAGGCGGAGATGTTCTTGCTAGCGTTCTGATGCTGTTGTATTCACCTCTTTTCAGGTAACGGATCAGAGTTTCGAAGAGCCGTAGGCTGACGGGAATTCAGCACAGTCACTATCATTCATAGGTAGCTAGTTAGTGCTCCACAATGAACTATTTATGATTTTAGTTTTTTTTAGATATGTATTTTATTTTAGAGGCGGAGTGCCTTTATACTTTTCAGTTGACTATTATGTATTAGAGATTCGATGTTCTTATTCCAGTTTATCAGATGTATTTTCTTTTCTTCTGTTGGAACATAATTATAGTTATTATTGGATATCTCTTCTCTATAATATATTCATTGTATTGTCACATTTGATATATCTGCTAGTACCCTCACTTCTTATTTTTGACATCTGCTAGAGTTTTATATTAATATGATGGTGAAACACACTGTTTTAAAAAACTTCGCCTAGTTCGCTTAGACGTACGCCTAGGCCTAGGCGGTACCTAGGCCGCCTAACTAGCGCCTAGCGTCTAGACGATGTTTAGGCTACCCATCTAGATTTTACGAGCATTTAGGGGAGCATTGTCTGCTTACGTGGATTGCACCCTATAGGCATTGGTTGTGATTTTATATGTTGTAGCTTACACATCTTCCAAACTCCATTAACCTTCAAATATGAACACCTCCACTACCTCCTCCGACCTTCAGCAAAACCTCATCGACCACCACTTAAATGAAGAAAAAAATCCATCTAGACACCAGTCCGACATCTAAGCTTTCTATAACATTGACATTCACTATTAATTATTATAATTAAAAATAAAAAAAGAAAACATCTTAGGCTCTAGCATTGTTAATTATTATTTTGACTATTTAGTATCTAAGTATGCATGATTTATTGTGGAACTAAGATTGCTATCTTTTTTAAAAAAATTATATGAATTTAATACATATTTTTATTAATTATTATAAGTAAATAATTTAAAAATAGTCAAACGCCTGGGCGTACGCCCAGGGGTCTAGGCACTAGGCGCTCACTCAAACATCTATTTTGCCTAGCACCTTCTGTAACATTGTCGAGCTCCCCCGATCTCTGTAACTACTAACAAGGTAAAGAGTACTTTTTAAATATCTATTTAAGTTAGTTAATAACAATAACTTAAACTTAAGAAGTGTAAGTTTACAGTAAACTTAAGTTTAAGCTAACAGTAAACTTAAATTTAAGTTTAAGTTAAAGTTAATATTAAGTTTTTTGTTGATGGTAAACTTAAGTTTAAGTAAATAGGAAACTTAAGTTAACAATATTTTAGTTAACAATAAACTTAAGTTTAAGTTTATTGTTAACTTAAACTTAACAGTAACTTATATATCTTCAAGTATCACAATTAAAAAAAGAAAAAAGAAAATAAACGCCCAGAAACCGCTTAGACGCCCACCTAGACGACTAAGCGCTGGGCGCTAAGTCCGACGCCTAGAAGCGCTCAGCGTTTAATGTAACATTGAAACATGTTTATGCACAGTGTTGGGTGCATGGCAGGTTTGACATCTTTGGGTTCACATTAGACTGTAGCCTTGTGTAAAACTATGGGCGTCACAATACATAAATGCTTTGCTCAAGATAATAAATGTAAAAACACACACAGTTACACAAACACATACTCATGAACACATACAAATGCAACAGACATACATATGTTTCTAAACTAATAATAGGATAAATATTTTTTATGACTTTATATAGGAAATAAACACATATCATCATTGTATGTGTATGTCTCACTATGTCAAAGCCTTTTTCCATCAAGTAAGCTTTTTAACCTATGAAGGATTTATGCATATCAAATTCTCAATGCACAAATTGTATGAAAGAATATCGAAGTAGCATAAAAAACATCTTCTAGAAGTTTCGAAATAGTGTAGAAAAGTTAAAAGTATAAACAAGACATGCCCGGGCAGTGCAAAAAGTGTCGGTCTTCGGCACATTAAGATGAACATGGCTAGGACACAGAAGTGTGTAGATAATAAATGACCAATGATCCAAACAAAATAAATGGTCTTTGTTAGATGTATTGAGTTATATGTGTGGGTATACATCTTATTGATTGTATACCCTCCCCTAAACTCTATTGAAATAATTTGGTGGCTTTCACTTCTCTATCTTAAATGGTATCAGAGCAAGTTAGGTTCAAATCCCACCAGCAATGAATTTAAACCAGATTTTAAAAAAAAATGATACAGCTTCGTAAAGTACTGGTTTCGTCCCATAAAAAGGGTACTCAATTTGTAAGGGCATCTTAAATTATAAAATTATAACCCTTAACTCCGACTATAACTTCAGAGTTTTCATACAACGGCAGAGACTTTAAGAGAGCCAGCAAGGTAAGCCTTTTTACCTCGCTCTGCAATACATTCAACATCGGTTTGATTCCTCCAATGAGCTATTGACTATTAATACCTACGAAAATCCTTTGCTCTAAATAGCACCAGCTAAGCCATGCCTGCCCCATATGTTTCTAATGAAACACTAGACAATATCAGTTACAGTTAAACCAAATAATACACCACATTTTGCACTGGAAGAGAAAGCACAAAAGTGGAGGGAGGCACTCAGTATAATTGAGAATCCCGTACAGGAGAGAAAGCACATCGAGGAACTTAAATTTTTAAAAGAAAGTAAGGTAATCCTCTTATCAAACAAGGGACGTATATATGGCATCAGGGGGACTGTACAATTTTGGGAACTACAACTTGTATTTCGATTAGTTTGTTTGCATGCACACACTGTGCCTCCAGCATGGTCTTCTATAACAGCTTAAGTGTCCTGATAAGATACTAAGTACTTTGCATGCCATTCACTGATCAAGTGATCAGGGATGAAGAACATCCAGAAGTATGTTGAACTGGACTCTATTTTTCAGCCTATTCCAAAGCCAGAAAACTTCAGATCAATATGTTGCTTAGAAGTCAGCAGTTTCTAATTAAATCTGTATTAGTACTTCATAAAAGAGTGTAAAGTGCAACTTCGCAAATTTATGATAACAAGTATAAGAATTAATGATAACAAATACAGAGAAGCTCATTCAGAAGCCTAAAAACAACCTAAGATCAGTCGGCATTGATAGCAAAAAGATAAATAAAATATACTGAGAAAGTTAAATAAGCATAACTTTAAGCTTGCAATATGAAAGTTGCATAAGCAACTAACCTGGTGTCGGAAAACAACGTAAGATAAACTGAAGAAGAGAACTATGAAGGGCAGCAGGATAGGTGTCACCACTGAATAAACAAAGCCAAGCAAGAAATACAATTGTATTCTTGGTTCAGATGTTGCAAATTCCAAGCTCCCAGGATCCATAGCTTCTTCCCTATCTTTCTCAGTTTTAACTAAAAATGCATTCTTTAAATGGAAAACAACCAAGGGCTTTAACCTAAGAATCTCAGCAGCAACACCTGCCCAACCATCCACCATTATGTAAGTGATGAAAAATGTGGCTTTCATGGGAATGGACACACCAATTGTTTTTGGAATCCTGCAAAAGGAGTCAACAACAAGGTAACAAAGTCTGATTAGAGGCTAGAGCTATTTATTTGCAACTTTGTGCAGGTTGCAAGAAAGAACAGAGGGAAATATGTGTGTGTGTGCCTGCGTGTGATTGTGCACGCACGCGCGTGGGTGAGTGGGTGAGTAGGGTGCGCGTGTGCGTGCGTGTGGGTGGGTGGGTCAGTTGTTGGGTACGGGTACAGCATAGGTACAGCTCCAGACAGAAGTATTCCTGCAGCATAGCTTATACTTAACCAACCTCTTTAAATGTGAGATTAAAGTGCTCAACGAAATGTGTGTGTCTGCAATATCAAACTTTTAAACCATTTAAGCCTGAATATTATTTCAATGAATCTAAGTTTTAAACAAAATCATACGAATTCATTTGAAGAGCAACATTTTTCACCAATTGCTCCATCATGATTTTGATCCTCTAATATTTCCTCAGATGGCAATTTGCTGCTTTTAACAACTCACTTTGAGAACCCCATTCAACGTCACTGTCCACACATTTTCTTCATATAAACCATATTCAGGATGCAAATTACACCTGAGAACTCTTGTCCAATATCGCCATGTTACCAGAAAAAATTCTCAGATCGCAACACATACTGACATTGGACCAAGGCAAGCACAGGTTTGACCATACACAATTGTTCAGAATGTATGTTCCGGCTCCCATAAATTCAATTGAAGCAATTATCCTCTTTCATCAAACCTCCATAAGTCCGAAGGTGATTCAAGTCTCTAGAACTATGTAACATTTATTTCTGAACTAGAAGGGCCTGCTTTTACAGTAAAGACCAATGAAAGATTTACATATCGGTTTCCACCATTAGCAGCACCACAACTTGACGTCTAGGTTTCATCTTTGAAATTTATCTTATGTTTTCTTTGTATTGGAGAATTTCACAGGTTCTTTTTGGTTCATGAATGTAAGCTGCATACTGATTATTAGTGGTTTACTTCAACAAGCTTACAAGGCATCAGTGGCAAGCTCATCTCTTACTCATAAACAGTAAATTGAGACAAACTTAGAGGATTAATGCCTCTGAATAAATGGTTCTTCTTAAAGCCTTCTCAGTTAGATATGTCAACAAAACCCAACCCTGTTAGGTAAGAAACAGTTTGAATGATGATGTCGTTCAAATTAAGAACAGAAATGAATGTAAAGTACTCTATCAGCAGCTAATATTTAAAGTTTCAATGTCTTGGGAAAGGGGTGGATCCATTAGCCCACAAAAAAAAGCAACCTTTCAATACTCTAGTGACCTATATAAGACAAGGTATTGAAAGATTAGGGTTTTAAGATTACATCTCACTGATAGAATAGATTGGCTTATATAGCCTTACACCCACATTTACATAAAACCCCTCTAATATTCTTTAATTATATTATATTTTCAACACTTCTCTTCAAGATGAGCGAAAGATATCTATTAAGCCCATCTTGTCACACCCTCTAGCTAGATCTACTGAGCTAAGCTCTTTAGTCAAGCAGTCTGCAATCTGCTCATTAGTTGGAACATGACCTAACTCCAATAACCAACTGTTCAGCTTCTCCTTGATGAAAAATCTATCAATTTCAATGTGCTTAGTTCTGTCATGCTGAACTGGGTTGTTGACGATACTGATAGCTGACTTGTTGTCGCACCACAAACTCATCTTGGCCCCTTGGTCAAGGTTCAGCTCCACCAGCATGTTCTTCAGCCACATCAACTCCGCAACCCCCAAGGCCATGGCTCTGTACTCTGCTTCAGCTGTTGATCTTGCAACCACAGATTGCTTTTTACTTTTCCAGGAGACTAAGTTGCCTCCTACAAATATGCAATACCCTGAGGTAGACCTCCGATTATCTCCGTAGCTAGCCCAATCTGAGTCACAGTAGCCCTCAATGTTCACATGGTCACTTCTGAATCTTAGTCATTTGCCAGGAGCACTCTTCAGATACCTCAGTATCTAATATACTGCATCCATATGACTCTTCCTTGGGTCATGCATGTAGCGGCTCACTACGCTTACCGTAAATGAGATATCTGAACGTGTCTGACTCAGGTAGATCAGCCTGCCCACCAATCTCTGATATCTCTCACGATCAACAGGTTCTCCTGCCTCAGCACTCAGCCTGAAGCTCTGATCAATCGGTGTAGCAGCAGGTTTGTACCCCAACATCCTCGTCTCTGTAAGAAGATCCAGTGCATACTTCCTCTGGGAGAGAACAATCCCCTTAGGTCCATGAGATATCTCTATCTCAAGAAAGTATCGAAGCTGACCCAGATCCTTCACTTTGAATTCTTTGCTCAATCTTACCTTGAGCTGAGCAATCTCCTTCTCATCATTCCCTGTGATGATCATGTCATCCACATACACTGTCAGCATAGTGATGTGACCCCCACTTCTTCTGAAGAATACAGTATGGTCGGCATTGATCTGTTTGTATCCCATACTAACCATGACTCTCCTGAACCTGTCAAACCATACTCGAGGGGACTGCTTCAGCCCATACAGAGACTTCTTCAATCTTCAGTCTGCAGACCTTACCCACAGTCTGTCCTGTGTCACATCCAGGTGATATCTTCATATACACCTCTTCCACTAGATCTCCATGAAGAAACACATTCTTCACATCTAGTTGGTGTAGTTCCCATCCACCATTTGTTGCCAGAGAAATCAGCGTCCGAACAGTACTCATCTTCGCCACTGGTGCAAAAGTCTCATCGTAGTCAATGTCGTATGTCTGGCTGTATCCTTTTGCCACTAGTCGTGCCTTATATCGTTCAACTTCCCTTCTAGGTTCTACTTCACAGTAAACACCCACTTACATCCCACTGTTCTTTTCCCTGCTGGCAGTGTCGCTAACTCCCACGTGTGGTTCTTCTCAAGAACACTCAGCTCCTCACGCATAACAGCCTTTCACTTTGGGTCCTTCTTAGCATCCTGCTAGTTATTAGGTATAATAACAGAATCTAATGATGCAATGAATGCTCCGTGTGAAGGGGATATATGAGAATAGGAAACAAATTGAGCTAGATCCTAACCATATCTCTTAGGGGGATTTTCCGTATTACTGCGAGTGGTCCTCCTTTCTGACATTGGTGCAGGGAGAGGGGCAGGAGTAGGAATGATATACCTAGATTGGAGGGTGGTGTAGGTGTCTCAGGAGTTAGAGCAAAACTGGACGAGGGACTAGGCACTGGCACTGTTATTATAGGCACCTCTGGCTCCTTCCCCCTCCTACTGTATGTAAGCAACTCCCCTTGAGCTGTAGGCCTAACACCCCTTGTCTCCTCCTCCTCCCCTTCGTCTTCATCCTCCTCTTCTGAGTACGGGATCGAAATTGGGATTGACCCCTTTGAGCTCTCACTATTCTCCCCCTCTTGCCTCATACCTCCAGTATCGGGCAAGTCGCCAAAAGGTGAAGTAACCCCCACTGTGTAATACGGCTCGAGCTCCCGAAACTGCACATCCATGCTGACTAACAGTTTTTTTTCCACCGGGTTCCAGCAGACATACCATTTCTGGGTGTCATTGTATCCCACGAATATACACTTCACAGCCCTAGGGTCTAGCTTCCCAACTGATGGTCTGTCATCCTTCATAAAACACAAACAGCCAAATACCTTCAATGATAGGACCCCCCGTTATCTCCCTTCAGTGTCTCACGGGGAGACTTCTACTCCAACACACTTGAGGGCATCCAGTTGATTAAGTGAGTAGCAGTCAAGACTGCTTGTCCCCACAACACCTTTGGGACATTCATCGCCATCATTATACTCCTAGCAACTTCTAGGAGATGTCTGTTCTTCCTCTCTGCTACCCCATTCTGAGCTGGGGTGTATGGGCATGTAGTTTGGTGTAGAATCCCCTGAACTGACAAATACTCCCTAAGTGTTCTGTTGGTATACTCTGTCTCATTATCCGACCTCAACACCTTTACTGCTGCACAATACTGAGTCTGGATGTGCTTATAAAAATCTTTGAAACAGCCAACTATATCATTTTTGTTTTTCATAAGATACACCCAAGTGACTCTAGAGAAGTAATCAATAAATGTTACAAAAAACTTGCATCCATTTATAGAATTTACCGGGCAGAGTCCCCATACATCAGAGTGTATTACTTCAAACTTACAAGAACTCCTACTACCCGAACTAACATAAGAGCTTCTAGTCAGTTTCCCAAACTCACAAGCATCATACTGCAACTTCTGTTTATTTACTTTTCCAAACAGAGTTGGATACATTTTACCTAAAATGCCAAATGATGGATGTCTCATTCGTTTATGGTAAAGCATCAACTCATCTTCTGCACAGACTTTAGCTCCTCTTGTTCCCGTCCTCTCCACCACGGATGTCAGCGCTGAGTCCATCTCTTCACGGTCCAAGTACCACAGTCCGCTACGTCATGTTCCAGTCCCAAGTCTTCGCCCTGTTCCTTTCTCCTGAAAGATCACCTTGGAAATGTCAAAAGAAATAATACAATTTAGTTGGAGGATAATGACACTAATGGATAACAGGCTAACAGGAAATGAAAGAGCATACAGAACATTAGATAAAGTTATAGAACCTGTACAACTAACAGTGCCCTTACCAACCACATCCTGTGTTGTACCATCAGCGATCTGGATGCTCACTGCTTCTGCTAAGTGCGTGTAGGATAAAAACTCATTGGCATTGCCTGTCACATGTCTGTATGCTCCAGAATCCATTATCCAGGCGGTAGGTCTTCTCTCGTTTGGGTGTGCACGAAGGGCATAATTAGCATAGTCTCCTCTAGAGAGAGTAGTGGATGACCCCTCAGACACATCACCTACTGCTCTTTGCTTCCTCCTCAGTGCTGCCAAGAGAGCCCGATCCTCATCAGTGAATATCATCTCAGCTTCTTCTTTCTTTTCTGCCACTGTCAAGTTTACCCGGTGACCTCCTCTTCTACCTCGCCTGCCTCCATAGCCACGGCCACGGCCTCCAGCCTGACCACGTTCACCCCAGTTCCTCTCCCTGGGTGGATTAGGGCATATCTGTCTCAGATGCCCTACCTCTCCGCAGTTAAACCACTGTCTAGTCTCCCCTCTGAATATAGTGTTATCCGGATTGGATACCACCAGTGCAGACTTCTCCCCTGTAAGTCCACCTGTTCCAGCCTGTAGCCTGATACGGCTCTCCTCCTGTATCATGGTCGAGACTACCTCCTCCAATGGTGGGATCTTCCTCTGGGTTAGTAGCAATGCTATCCTCTGCTCATACGCTGGAGCCAAACCACAGAGAAACATCATGGTCCTCTTCTGCAAAGAGGCCCCGCGCTCCTTGCACTCCGGGTCCTTGCAACTCGTTAGGGGCGAGAAGTGATCGTGATCGAGCCACAAGCGCTCCAGCTCTGTGACGTACTCCTGTATAGTCCTCTCTCCCTGGACTATAGCGCTGATCTCCTTCTCGATCTGGAATACCCTAAGGTTATTCTCCACTCCATCGTAGGTCCTCCTTAGCTTCTCCCAGACATCTTGCACTCTCCCAAGGTCATTCACTGTGACAGCAATTGGCTGGACTACAGAATTTAAAAGCCAGATGTACACCAACATATGAGTGGACTTCTACTCATCTCTTTCTGCAGAGCCCTCAACCGGCTCAGTCTTCTCTCCTGTTAGATATCCCTCCAGGCTCCTCCCGGTAAGGGTATATTTCACCCGTCACGACCAACTCAGATATGTCGTGGGTCCATCGAGCTTTACATTGATAGGTGGAAGCTCCACCTTCTTGGGTGGTGGCTTTGTCGAGCCTTCTCCCTTCGACAACTTCATCAGTTGCATCAGTGTTGAGATCTCATCAGGATTTAACTTCTTGATGATCTCCTCCATCGGATTTTTACCCGTCTCCGTCATCGATCCAACTTGTATTCTTGTGGTGCGCAACGAAAAATCCGGGAACACTTTGACAGCACAACAAGAGAGTTAAATCAATAAGAATTCCTGTTTCACTAAGGAAACAAGAACCAAAAAGCAAGATATCTCAACAATATGAGATATCAGCGTTTCCTCTCATCAGTTTGAGGACTGACCTGTCGAGGGAACCTAAACAAGCTATTATAATTCGAGAAAGTAAAAAAGAGTCATCTAATACAGATTACAGATCCCCTTTATTTTCTTTTTTTTTTCTTTTCCTTTTCTTGGATCTAATCAGCACATCCTGACCATCTTTTCTTCCCTATAAATCAATAAATACCAACTCCCAAAAAAAAGATTACAGATCCCCTTTATTTCCTTTTTTTCCCTTCTTCTCTTTTCCCCCGACAAATCCCCGAATCACAAAAAACTCCCCAAAACAGTGGAACCCTAATGGCGACGACATCTCTTCGAAAGCCACCACTCGCCTCCCTTCCCCACAATCGGGTCCTCTACGTTCGCGTCTCCTTCATCGACGCCGACGCCACTAACTCCTCCGACGGTGAAGACGACGGAGGACGCTATCGTTTGAGATCCGAGGATGCGCGCGGTGAAGGTAACCGAAACTGGAGCCAAAGTTGGGCGGCGGAAAGCGTGGTACTTCTAGAGTTCTCCGGCGACGATGGCGGAGAGCGATTGAAAGATTAGGGTTTTAAGATTACATCTCACTGATAGAATAGATTGGCTTATATAGCCTTACACCCATATTTACATAAAACCCCTCTAATATTCTTTAATTATATTATCTTTTCAACACAAGGTCTGACCAAGATTAAAGGAAGTTGATAATTCAAGGCCCACACTGAATTCACATTAGCAGCTGAACATGATTAACTCCCACCCTTCCCCTGAGATAAGATAGAAACTTAGAAGTAATATTTAGTTTAAGGATCTACCAATTTTATTATTTCCTTTTAGCATATTTTTATGGTTAGGTAATATCTTGATAGAATAATTTCTTGGTTAAAAATGAAAAAAGTTCAGTGCAAATTCCAGTTAAAGTTTACACTTCAGGTCAAGATTCATTGTAACTGCAACAATTTTTTATACTTGCTCCTGATCATAGATCCTTTCGGATAGGCTGAAAAGTTACATAAATTGGATGAAAAATGAATTAAAAGAATATGGGAAGAGATATATTTAGAACCATGGATCATAAGATAACAAGCACAAGGATTAGAAAATTTAGATCAAAATTTCTTCAATGATGGGGCTCTTTTGTCCTTTTGATTATGAAGGTGTGTAGACTTATACTTACAAATTTGCACTTTATCTCCTTTAGTAAAAAAAAAGGGACTAGAAAAACTAAGTCAATTTTTATACTTAATATTGTTTCCTGTTCTAAATTAACTAGCTATGACATTTTGTAAGTGATGTAAGTAATTTTGGTTGCCTATAATTTAATTCCGGGTGAAAGATGTACATATTTAAATCTTTATAGTTAATGTTACTATCGTTAGAACATTTATTTTTATTTATATGGAAAGGACCATGGTCCATATATTTATATTATTGTTATGCAACTTTTGAAGTTTAAAATGCATCACAAGTTTAAAATGCATCACAACATTAAGAGATATAAAGAAAAGTTATGTGCATATGTTATATGGTGTTATGGTGCTTTCAGTCGTCAAATTATGATCCCTTGTCAACAACAGGAAAAATCTCCCCCATTACGCCTAATTCGGTCAACTCGACCCATGGGACTGCCAGGGTCCCGATCTAGCTGACTCACCGAGTCGACATCTCGTTGGGTCGACTCAAACGACGGTACTTGTCAATACTCTCGTCAAAGACGACCCGCCACAAGCCTACTCAGCTAGTTAATTAGCCGGCAACGGGAACCGACTCGAAAGGCGGTACTTCTCGACACCCCTCGATACAAGCCAAAAAACAACTTCAACCTCGAACTCCCCGCTGACAGCGCATCAACATCACATTAAATATTTGACAGGCGTCATATTTCTCCATCCCCGGCACTATTTGTGGTACATCGAACCACACCGGCTTCGTACGCCGTCTATCCCATCTCATTAATGACGAAATGACCGCGCCCATTCCTTGACCACTCCATAGCTGACACCTGTAAAGTCGACGCTGACTTAGCCGCCAGCTCAGACTCGGCCGAAAGAGACCAAAACGCCCCTCCTACATGACTATAAAAGGGAAAATTATTCGCAATGCGAATGTAAGCAATTTTTCTGCTTCTTTTCTCCATTTCATAGCACTTTAGAACTGTGACAGTTCGTTTTTCCCAATTGAGCACCTTGCTAACTTGATCGTCGGAGGAACAACGGGAGAAATAGGCCCTGCCCTTTTACGAGTTGCTACCCGTGCAGGGAAGAACAGTTCAACTCAAAACCAGATATTCGGAAAAGTTAGCAGTCCCTAATCAACTCAGTTCATATTAGTTTACCTGTGTGATATAGACCATCAATATATGGGTGTTGTAACATTCATTCTATTATGCCCAAATCGAGAGAAAAAACATGTCTTCGTCACTGCTTAGAGGAATCTTTCTAGAACCTGGTCTATATACATAGCAATCCCACTCTTGAAAGAGAAAAAAAGTGATAAGCCGTGTTAAACATCTTAGTGCTAGAAAGTTCTGTGTGCAGCAAACTAAATACAAGAGAAGACATACTCGTTAGCAGATTGATTGATAAATTTACGGAGTTGCTGAAATGCTGTTCCAGTGATTATGCTCCCAAGAAACACATTAACAAAGATGAAAAGGTAGTACTTCGCTGCTGATCTTCTGTCCAATGCTGACAGCGATGTGTAGCCCTCTATCTTGGACATAGTCATGAGTATGGATGGAAGAAGGATAAGAAAGATTTTCAATGCGATCCCTGGCAGAAAACCTTGAATGAACGACTTAATGACAGGCCTGCGAAGAATTTCCTAAAAGTTAGCATTTTACATGACAAAAAATAGTTTAACACCACACGCAAAAGCATTTCAGGCTAACCAAGTAACTAGAAAGGAACAGTAATGAACATGAAAAGATTCGCTTGCATTCAACCTGAACAAGGTTGACCAGCTGGTCTGCTGCTGCTTATTTTTACAATCCTGGCCAAATCAGGCTAGTATTGGGACTTTCTGGTGAAAGTCGCTGAGGTTTCGCACTTGTAGTAAAATGCAATTCTCCCCAAGTAGGAGTTCAATTGAGCAGAGATTGTAGCATGAAAGAAACCTTGCAATTCTCATCTTCTAGTATCACGGAAAAGGGCAATAAGAAGAATCAGTAGGACCATATACCTGCTCTCCCAAAAATGTCTTGTGTCTATATTTTCGTTTTTTCATTGGCTTAAAATTCTGCACAATTATAGATATCAATTTGAGCATATGGAAGCTGTCTTCTCCAATTTCAGCAATCAATTTCCTCTCCATCCACAAAAATTTTCTCAAAAAAATATAAATCTAGCAACATCAAATTGCGTTAGTTGAGCTTTTCTAGAGCAGTAAGAGGCCTCTTTCTCTCTTATCCTTCTTCTTTTTCCTTATCTGTCTTTTAGGAATAAAAACTTTTTCATTCTACTCTTGCGTTAGTTATATATGTAGCACTCACTTCTTGATCTGGTTTCAGCATTAGTTCTTGTAAGATTTGGGAGCGAACGTCTTCTCTAACTCGCTTGTGGGGTGGGATTCACCAACTTCCTAAGAAGAGAAGTTTTATTCTCATTCAATCTGAGAACAAGAAGTTTTGTTCTCATTCAATCTGAGAACAGTTAAGAGGAGATTAGATCATGGATCTAATTTGGGAACAAATTGACAACAGCTAGATTTAGAGATCAATTTCAGAATATTAAACCTTTTGGGGCAGATATTTTAAAAATCCTGCAGAATATTAAACCTTTTGGGGCAGACATTTTAAAAATCTTGCAGGATAATTATAGGTCCACCACTCATAAACTTAAGTTTTAGGATACAGGGGCCATTAGCATGGTTTGAAGCACCAAAATTAAACACTGAGTCAACTTCCATCTTAAACATTAACTGCCTCCTCCTCACATATGTCATCTTTCAAAATCTATGCATGCAGACTGTTGAAAATGTAGTACAATAATTGTTGGTCAACTACTCGCCAGCTTAAACCTTTTCCTACTTCTCAACAAATGAAGACTCAAGTCGGTTTTTCCATAACAGAAATAGCAATAAAGGCTACTGGTTACTATCCACTACCACTGTAAACGGTTTAGTGTCACATGAATGGTACACTAATAATAATTCTTTTTCGACACGAGAAGATTTTACAATTACTCTAAATTCCTATCTGCACTCAATTTCAATAGATAAAATTATGAGGTTGGCGTGCTATCCTTTCTCCTATCACATTGTGACAATCACCGCTGACCACATTGCATTTACATTGCAACAGGTCACTGAACTGCCTCTGCACCACTAAATATAAACATGGATTTTTCACCTTAATGACTGAAATTATTGTTGGATGGAGCTAGATGGAGCTGCAATTTTTGACCAAAAGGATTGCGGTCCACGCTCACATTGTTTTTGATAGGAAGGAGCCGCATTCCTTGATATATCAGAGTTAGGCACCGAAAACGAAGAAATTGCGGAGCCACATTTGTTGATAATTTGGAATTGAGTTTGCCTATAAAAGGAGCAGGCTTCAGAGTTCATCCTCACTTAGATCTTTCCAATCTCCAAATTCAAATAAAAAGTGAGAGAAAAATAGAGAGAGTTTATCCTTATATAGAGAGATATTGTAACTTCTAAAATTTTCTTCATAGTGAACTCTTCTACTGTTGCCCGTGGTTTTTACTCCAATTTATTTAGGGGATTTTCTACATAAAAATATGTGTCCAATTTAATATTTCTGAACTAATATTAGCTGTGACCCTGCTCTATCTAGTCCCGATTTGCTTACAATTATTGGATCATCTTCACCAAAGCAAGCCCACATAACACTCCCTAACAACAAGTAAGATAAATGAATAAGATCTTAAGTCTAGTATAATTTGATCATGTTCTAATAACAGCTAGGTTATTTGAATAGTATCTGAATTCCATACTAGAAATGTAGTATGAAAATATTTATGTTAAGAATTCCATTTTATTTAGTGCAATATTTGAGCCCTGTATCTAATTTACAAGGTCCTATATAAAGTAATTATTATGAATGTGAGCACTGACCACATAATGAAATTAAAGTTCTGTGAAGAATTTTATTTGAGCAAGAACAAATATTGAATAAATAAAACTGACATTTTATTCAAGCAAGAAATGAAAAGCTGATTATATAAAACCAACCATAAACTGGGAAAAATATGTAAAAGGAAGATTAAACTCACATTTGTATTATAGGTTTTAAGAATGGTGCAACCTTCTGTATACCCTCAAGATTAGCAAGAGACTGAACAAAAGCAATCGGAATCATGAAGAAAAAGGTCAGAAAGAAAACTGCAACAGCCATAAGCAACCTCCGAACAGTAATATCCACAAATGGGATAGCAAGATTTTGCCAATAAACATCACGAGGTTCAGGAGCCCATTCAGTTAACCACAGAGTTGGATTATTTGATTGCTGAGTTTGAGCACAAACAGCTGCACCCCATCGGCTTTTGAATGAGACGAATGCCGCTGGAACTATTGCCTTAGGGTCTGTGGTTATCTTTTCCTTTTCAGTAGCTTCCTGCATAAACCTTGACAGAAGTAAATCCAAAAAAATTGAATTCTTTATATATTAGGATGTATTTCTTTGATATCTGGAGCGGGATAAAATGGATGGTTCGAAAAAAAATCTGCATAAGTACGTAGATTAAAAACTTGCTTCCAACAGGTATTATTTGCTTTTTGAAATTGCTGGAGGACAAATGAGGAAGAGTATCTCAGCGTACCCTTGTTAGAATATGCTAATTGTTATGTCATCATTTAACCTAAGTGTTAATCCTCCTCTTGGAGTCGATACGTGTCTCATATTAATTATCAGCTCGGCTTATACCCGCCGGGGGCGATTCGGGTAGCACGGGTACTCATCCCTTCCCAATAGGGCTAAGTCGAGACGAGCTCTCGCTCGACCTCATCACTTGTATCGACCCCCCATTCACTCGAAGCTAATTATCAGCTCGGCTTACACCTGCCGGGGGTGATTCGGGTAGCACAGGTACTCATCCCTTCCCAGTAGGGCCAAGTCGAGACAAGCTCTCACTCAACCTCATCACTTGTATCGGCCCCCCATTCACTCGAAGCTGGGTCGACAACTTGTGAGACCGACAAAAAAGACGGTACTTGTCATCCAGCTCAAAGAGCCGAGTCGAGGGGCGGTTTGTCCTTAAACTCCTCGCCAACAACTATCCATTATTAACAATGGTGACTCATCACATCTGCAGTTGGCACCTATGAGTTATCTGCCGATTCAGTTGTCTGCCTGGATTCCGTCAGAGTTATGCTACTACCCCTCTCAGGTGGGTATATATATGGGCTCATCGCTTATTGTGAAGGGATCCACAGAGAACCCTCCACAGGGCCACAGGTACGCCAATTCTGGCTAACTATCTTGACACATTCAGAACTTATTTAGTTCATTGATTCCCCACTCAAGCTCTATACTAACTTGATTAACGGAGGAATCGGCGGAGAACCCAACTCCGGTCTTCTAGCATGCATATGTTGCAGCTTTCTTATTCTCAACAGGGATTAGTCGTATGAGGAAATGAGGGGACCCATATCGTCCATATTCACTTTAAGCCCGATTACTAACTCGGGATTATCCTCTGATCTCGCTGCTGAGTCCCAAGACATCAACACTAACCATCAGAAAGATACATAATACATTATTAGGTGTTTTAAGAGATCCAGATAAGAATGTAGTATGAAAGGATCAAAGTAAGACACAACAGCAAAAGGTTATAGTGACATAAGAAAATTTTGGCCTACTGATGCTGGAATAATATAGAATATATAGTTAATAATTATCTCCAAGATCTTCAAATTCCCAATAATAAATATACAATGAACTTACTTCATTCCTTAGCTTCTCAATCTCAGCATTGTAATAGTCAATTGCGTCCACTCTCTTTCCAAAGATTCCAAAAAGTCCTGTCTATGATACAGTAATTTTATAGATAGGTTAGTGCACCAGAGTCTTTTGAACTCACTAAGAATTAAGTAACAAAGAAACTGCAAAAGAGTGCAAATAAAAGTAACTTTCATAAGCTCAGAATCACCTTAGTGGTTGGCCTCTTTGTAGGATTTCTAGTAAATTTGTTTTCATAGTAGACAAGCCAGTTCTGTAAACCTTTCCTTTTCTCGACCAGTTTCGTAAGTGCATTTGCATTATACACAATCTACAGTCAAATAATATGTGGATATCTCAGGGTTCTTATAATAAATGCTGAAATAATGGATATTTGAAAGAGTATAAAACCATATTTGGCATAGAAACTGCACATAATGTATCCTTATTCACCAATTCATCCCAAGATGTAGAAAACAACATGATACCACAAATTGCACGAATCAACACAAACAGTGCTGTTAACAATTTTATGCAAAATGTATGAATTTAGCAGAGACGCAACCAACACGTATTTTTGGTCTCTTTGTTTTCTCACACCATGATTATCCAAACTCCAGTGTCCTCAATATGATAAACCTATAAAGCTTTCGGTATATTTCTGCAAACCCCTATTGTTCAAAATGCATGCGCTAAATGAACTATGATTGCAAAATGTGCACAGACATGAAACCGTCAGGTATTTTATTTAAAACAACTATTATAACAAACAACTGAAAAAAGAGCTTAGAATAGGATATTTAATCATTGTCAGTGAACAAAAATGACGAACAAGGTACACAAGATGGAGTTTCAGTAATTCGTAGAACTTTGTCATCAAAACGCATTAAAAATCTCAGAGACCTATAATGAATCTATTGTACATGTAGGTTCCTTTAAAAGCCATCTATCTAGAAAAGGGTTAAAACAAGATGAGGAATCACAGGGGATCAACTATAAAAGACCCCGTTGAGTGTTAGTCAAAGAATGTGTGCAGACCACCGAGAGCACACAAAAGAAAGTTTTTTTTTCAAACTTCTCATGCCACCAAAAGAGCCTTTGGCTCTTTCGGCTTTGTCAAAATTCTCATGCCACCGGAAAATCAGAAGAGGATAGGTGAGCGGGTCCCAGAGCAAGAAAAAATTGTACGTGGGCCCCACCGCGGGCCCCACCACTAATAAAATATTAGTGCATAGTATTTTCCCAAACACTATAAATAGGTCCCAAACTTTTAAGGAAAACTCATCCCAGAAACAACTCCTCTTATAGAAGAACAAGAGAGAGAAAAGAAAGGCTTAGAGAAAAGTCTTTGTGAGAGAAAATTATGAGCAATTTTCAGAGTGGAATTAAGTTGTGAGAAAAAATTAAGAGTGTTGTAAAATTTCTCTTCATAGTGAAAGATCTGCAGCAGCCCGTGGACGTAGGCAATTTTGTGCCGAACCACATAAATCTTGCGTGTCCCCCAATTTTGCGCATTTAATTTTCGCTCTTTCTTAAATCTGGCACTAAGGGAATCCGAGTAATTTCCCAACAACTGGTATCAGAGCTCTGGTTGTGACGTCTGTCAAATTTCTGCAATGTTACTATTCATGTGAATAGTAAATTTTGTGAATAGTAGAATTTTGCCGGCGGTACTGACTTGTCGGCAGAGGTATCTTAATACAAGGTGGTTCGCAGAAATTGTCAGAAACAATCCAGAGGAAGTCAGATTCGAGTGGGAGCGATGGCTGCAGACGAAGGGAAGGTAAAAATTGAGAAGTTCGATGGTGCGGACTTCGGCTTTTGGAAGATGCAGATTGAAGACTATCTGTACCAGAAGAAGCTGTATCAACCTCTCTCGGGAAAGAAGCCAGATGATATGAAGGATGAAGAGTGGGCTCTCCTCGACAGACAAGCCCTTGGAGTTATCCGATTGACGCTATCCCGCAACGTTGCCTTCAACATAGCAAAGGAAAATACCACGGCGGGTCTTATGACGGCTCTCTGCAGCATATACGAGAAGCCCTCTGCCTCAAACAAAGTTCACTTGATAAGGCGGTTGTTCAATTTGCGAATGACGGAAGGCGCGTCGATAGCTCAACATCTCAATGAACTCAACATAGTCACAACCCAGTTGAGTTCAGTTGGGATTGAATTTGATGAAGAAGTACGAGCATTGATACTTCTTTCTTCTCTACCAAAAAGCTGGAACGCTACAGTCACGGCTGTGAGTAGCTCATCGGGAAGCAACAAGTTGAAGTTCGATGATGTTCGTGATCTGGTTCTTAGTGAAGAGATCTGACGGAGAGAATCGAGTGAAGCTTCAACCTCCTCAGCTTTACACACGGAGTCTAGGGGAAGAACTTCAGAAAGAAGTTCAAATCACGGCAGATCAAAATCTAGAAGGAGCAAATCTAGATCAGGAAAGAAAGACTTCAAGTGCTACAATTGTGGCAAGAAGGGTCATTTCAAGAGGGAGTGTCGGGCACCGAAGAAAAACACCGGCGCACAGGAGTCTGCCAACGTGACTGAGGAAGGAGGTGATGCTATGATTCTAAGCGTCAACAGTCCGATTGAATCATGGATTCTTGATTCAGGGGCATCTTTTCATTCCACCCCATGCCGAGAAATCATGGAGAACTACGTCAGCGGTGATTTCGGAAAGGTACATCTAGCAGATGATGAAACCTTGAAGATTGTTGGCAAGGGAGACATTCGATTAAAATTGCTAAATCAGACCACATGGAGGCTGCAAGGAGTAAGACATATTCCTGGTCTTAGAAGGAATTTGATCTCTGTGGGACAGCTTGATGGAGAGGGTTATTGTACAATCTTCTCGGGTCATGAATGGAAGATTACCAAAGGAGCACTCGTCATTGCTCGAGGTAAGAAAAATGGTACTCTCTATATAACCTCTAACTTAGAGAATATCATTGCAGTAACAGATGCAGATGAAAAATCAAACCTATGACACCAAAGGCTTGGCCATATGAGCGAGAAAGGGATGAAGACACTTCTGTCAAAAGGCCAAAGGCTTGGCCATATGAGCGAGAAAGGGATGAAGACACTTCTGTCAAAAGGGAAGCTACCGGATCTAAAGCATGTAGTTGTCGGCCTATGCGAGGATTGTATCTTTGGCAAACAGAAGAAAGTCAGTTTTGCAAAGATTGGCAAGACACCCAAGACAGAAAGGTTAGAATTGATTCATACCGACGTATGGGGACCATCTCCAGTTTCATCTCTTGCAGGCTTACTGTACTATGTCACCTTCATTGATGATTCTACAAGGAATGTGTGGGTTTATTTTCTGAAGAAGAAATCAGAAGTCTTTGATACCTTCAGAAAATGGAAGGCCATGGTGAAAAATGAAACTGGTTTGAAGATAAAGAAGTTGAGGTCAGACAATGGAGGAGAGTACAAAGACAGTAGATTCAAAGAGTTTTGCGCAAACAGCGGGATCAAGATGGAGAAAACAGTTCCCATGACACCGCAGCAGAATGGCGTAGCGGAGCGCATGAACAGAACTTTGAATGAACGTGCCAGAAGCATGAGGATACATGCCGGACTGCCCAAGTTCCTATGGGCTGAAGCTATCAATACCGCAGCCTATCTAATCAACCGCGGACCCTCAGTTCCCTTGGATGGTGGAATACCGGAAGAAGCTTGGAGCAGAAAAGAGGTAAACCTTTCACATTTAAGAATTTTTGGTTGTATCTCTTATGTACACATAGATTCTGCTGAAAGAAGTAAACTTGATGCCAAATCTAACAAATGTGTTTTTGTTGGTTATGGTGGTGATGAGTTTGGTTACCGATTTTGGGATTATGAAAATCGGAAGATCATCAGAAACAGAGATGTCATATTCAATGAGAATGTGATGTACAAAGACAGATCAACTGCAGAATCAAGTAGCTCCAGTACAAAAGCTGAAACAAAGGAATTTGCTGAATTTGAGGAGATTTCTGAAAAAGATGTTCAGACTAGCCCTGAAGCAGTTCAAGAAGAACCAAGCACGCCAGAAGTGAGACGCTCCTCCAGAATTCCTAAGCCAACCCAGCATTATTCGCCTTCTTTGCACTACCTGTTGCTGACTGACAGTGGTGAACCGGAGTGTTATGACGAAGCAATACAGGTGAATGATTCAGACAAGTGGGAGTCTGCTATGCAAGATGAGATGGACTCGCTCATGTCAAATCAGACATGGGACTTAGCTGAATTACCACAAGGTAAGAAAGCTCTTCATAACAAATGGATTTACAGGATCAAAGAAGAACATGATGGGAACAAACGCTACAAGGCAAGGTTGGTTGTCAAAGGCTTTCAGCAAAAGGAAGGTATCGACTACAATAAAATTTTTTCTCCGGTTGTGAAACTAACTACAATCAGATTAGTGTTAAAAATTATAGCTGCTGAGAATTTACATCTTAAGCAGTTAGATGTAAAAACAGCTTTCCTTCATGGTGATTTGGAGGAGGAGATTTATATGAAGCAACCAGAAGGCTTCATAAAGGCAGGCAAGGAAAATCTAGTATGTCGTTTGAAGAAGAGCTTGTATAGATTGAAACAAGCTCCCAGGCAGTGGTACAAGAAGTTTGAAAACTTCATGGGCAGCAACGGTTTCACTAGATGCCAAGCAGATCATTGTTGCTATA
This sequence comes from Asparagus officinalis, assembly GCF_001876935.1. NCBI lineage: Eukaryota > Viridiplantae > Streptophyta > Magnoliopsida > Asparagales > Asparagaceae > Asparagus > Asparagus officinalis. The sequence goes on from NC_033800.1 coordinate 21,911,134, forward strand.
TCAAGAGGTTTGACAATAGCTTCATTATTTTATTGTTATACGTTGATGACATGCTCGTTGCAGGATCAGATCTGCAAGAGATTATAAATTTGAAGCAGAAATTGTCAAAACAGTTCGCGATGAAAGATCTTGGTGCTGCAAAGCAGATTCTTGGAATGAGGATCAAGAGAGACACGAAGTCAGGGATTTTGATGTTATCACAGGCTGAGTACATCAACAAAGTACTCTCCAGATTCAACATGCAAGATGCAAAACCAGTGGGTACACCTTTAGGTGTTCATTTCAGACTTTCTAAAGAACAGTCACCGAAGACAGAGAAAGAGCGTGCACACATGGCGAAGGTCCCGTACGCCTCAGTAATTGGAAGTCTGATGTATGCCATGGTCTGTACAAGACAGGATATTGCTCAAGCAGTGGGAGCTGTTAGCAGGTATATGAATGATCCAGGCAAGATACACTGGGAAGCAGTCAAATGGATCCTCAGATATCTACGGAGCACCACAGGTAAAGCACTTTGTTTTAAAGGTGGAGATACAATACTAACAGGCTATGTAGATGCTGATCTAGCAGGAAATGTTGATATCAGAAAGAGCACTACAGGGTATGTATATACTCTAGGAGGTACTGCAGTGAGTTGGGCTTCTCAACTGCAGAAGATAGTTGCTCTCTCCACAACTGAAGCAGAATATGTCGCTGTTACAGAAGCCAGCAAGGAAATGGTGTGGCTTCAAAATTTCTTGGATGAATTAGGCAAGAAACAAGAAGACAATGTCTTATACTGCGACAGTCAAAGTGCTATTCATCTAGCGAAGAATCCGTCTTTCCATTCCAGAACGAAGCACATACAGATGCGGTATCATTTTATCCGGTCACTTCTGGAAGATGAAATTTTGAAGCTTGAAAAAATCAGTGGAGCTCAAAATTCGGCAGATATGCTGACAAAGACGGTGACTATTGACAAACTGAAGCTGTGTTCAACTTCAGTTGGCCTGCAATAGTATGAAGACCGGGAAGAGTTGCTGCATAGATCGAGATGTGAAGACAGATTAAAATCAGTCTTCAAGTGGGAGATTGTTAGTCAAAGAATGTGTGCAGACCACCGAAAGCACACAAAAGAAAGTTTTTTTTTCAAACTTCTCATGCCACCGAAAGAGCCTTTGGCTCTTTCGGCTTTGTCAAAATTCTCATGCCACCGGAAAATCAGAAGAGGATAGGTGAGCGGGTCCCAGAGCAAGAAAAAATTGTACGTGGGCCCCACCGCGGGCCCCACCACTAATAAAATATTAGTGCATAGTATTTTCCCAAACACTATAAATAGGTCCCAAACTTTTAAGGAAAACTCATCCCAGAAACAACTCCTCTTATAGAAGAACAAGAGAGAGAAAAGAAAGGCTTAGAGAAAAGTCTTTGTGAGAGAAAATTATGAGCAATTTTCAGAGTGGAATTAAGTTGTGAGAAAAAATTAAGAGTGTTGTAAAATTTCTCTTCATAGTGAAAGATCTGCAGCAGCCCGTGGACGTAGGCAATTTTGTGCCGAACCACATAAATCTTGCGTGTCCCCCAATTTTGCGCATTTAATTTTCGCTCTTTCTTAAATCTGGCACTAAGGGAATCCGAGTAATTTCCCAACATTGAGCTCTCTAATCAAATATAATTCAGGCGTCAACTCTACCTGGCTGACTTTGAAAGAATTGCTTCACCAAACATATTAAGCTGCCATAGACCTATTACGGGTTCCTCATATGTTTAGGTTTCTTAAAAATCAGGCTACCGAGGAAAGGGTTAGAGAGAAGGTGGGAAATGTAGGTCCGCTTGTCATTACCTTAAACAAGACATTACGCAAAAAAGAATTTATTGTCCTAAACCTGGAAAATATGTTATAAACGCAGAGAAAGTTAACGAACTAAAGTATTCCACTAGTGACATTAATCAACTGTATATGGATTATAGTATGAAATACAATGTTTAATTACAATGATGAAATAAAGCTTCTTTCTGTGAGAAATTCTTACAAATCCAAACCTGATGGGTGAGGTAATGCTCACGATGGTTTACGGAAAAGAAATGCTCAACATGCTCGCTAACTGATTCATCTGGATCTGGAGGAACATTTCTCACAAGGACCTACAAGAAAGTTTTTATTGGGGTGTAGGGGAATCAATAGATGGTTAACACAGCAGTTGCAAAGAAATAAATAAAGTAGTGCAAGGCTACAAACCACAAGAAAACATGCCATTAAGATTTAATTATTTAAGCAACAGGAAAATACCTTAAAATTATGGTTGATGTTTCTATTGCATAAATGAACATTGAAACACTATATGAACCCTAATAACTTAATATTAAAGATTGAGAGGCTGATAATGGACTTAAGTAAACTATGATTCAGCAACCCCAAGAAAACCACCAATGTGTATGATTCAATGTTCATTTATGCGGCAGCCCACAACAAAACATCCAATGACAACTGCCTATGATTCAGTGCCAAATTTCTGACAAAGTAAACTACATGAAATGATGGACCTTGTCATGTCTATGATTAGTACTTTCATTCAGCATTTTGAATTTTACTGTTGCGCTGCATCAACCCCAGTTCAAAACAAATTGCTCAATCAATTATGTGAATAGATTTTTTCTATGTGCCTCCATAAAATTGAGGAAATCGGACATTCTCTGGCTATATTACACGTCAATGGAGAAAATATTACACAATCATTGTGAACATCACAAATTCAGAGAATGATGCTTGAATATTTCTCGACTTTCGTTGATCTCTTCTCTAGTTTGCTCGAGCCCCCTCCTCACATCAACACACAGATATGAGTTGTAATTCAATTTTTTTGGAAAACATTACATGTGCTCTTCTAAGGTTTATGATAACTTCACCAGTCCAATCATTTCTCTTAATGCCACACCATGTCATGACATAAAAGCTTCTCACAATCCTGTAAGAGGCCTGGGGTTGGTCTTCCAATTATGCCAGACTAACGCCTTTACCTTAAGAAAGAAAAGTCATACAATTTCTCCAACTAGTGTATACAGTCAAGAAGAAACCGATATGTCTAACCAACCATGTGCTTTTCACGATCTGCCTCAGACTGAATTCTTGAGCACATGTTCTCAGAAAACAAGAAATGTTCTTTGCTATCAGCAATGACTGCATAGCTGAGTTTTTGTTGCATCAGGTTGTTTCTTCCTTGAGTGACATGAATAAAATACTACCCTTCAGATATTTCAGAATTACTATCAACATGTCTGTCAATCACAATAAACTTAGTTTCTAGCTTAGTGTTATAAGTCCAATGATAATCCCACCAAGAGTCATGCCAATGGAGTTGCCTATCTAGTTCAGGTTGAATTGTGGCTTGTGGGTACAGAATTTGAAATATGGTTGAGGATTTCTCCAGGTCATCCATCTTACTACAATTCTCGTCCCAGTAAGTCTCATGGAGTCTTTCCCAAAAGGTTACCTAAGACTTTGGCATTTTGTTCCCTGACTTAACAATTGATTCCATGCAGCCACCTAGATCCGCCCACTTTTTCTCCTCTTCAAACTAATCTCAACTCTGATACTATTCGTAATGTAGAACTGAGGAATGTGCTGGAACTCATCTATCCTAGCATTATTCTTACTCTTAACTACAATGATTTTTGCCATACTCCTACAAGAATACTAGTTTTTTTTCCTTGAATTTCTCAGTAGCCAGTATTATTATAAAAACCGATTATCTTCCTGGCTCAATATTGATTTGGTAATATTCGCTTTTGTGTCCATGACAGGCTGGGTTGCATTTGGGTTAAGGACTTAGGCCATTTTGCTTCCATCATACAACTGCATCCCAAATCACATGACACATTTACTAACAAACTAGTATGCCACGCGTGCGTTGCACGTGGCATACTTGGTTTAAGAAATTATTAGTTAATAATATATCCTATATTATTGATTCTTAAATATGGACTTATGGTACAGTTATTCTCAATATATCACGCACGAAAGTTACAAAGGCCACCAAGATAACAAATAAATATTAAATGTCTAGTATCTTGTTGGAATAACAAAAATTGTTATTAATAACAAAATTACAAAAACTATAATAGCAAAATGGAATAGCAATCGATATAAAGATATTGTTTAAATAGCTCAGTTCACGGGAATTGTATAAGTCAATTTTTTAATCCAAATTAAAGAATCGCAATCAAGAGACAAATTAATCTGGATTTCATATAAGAAATCAAATTTTTTATGCAATTCAATCAAATATATCATGTATATATTTGTGTATTATGATTTACTCAATGAATAGAGGATAGATAGCCAATATATGTTATTAGTTAATCTTTTATAGCCTAAAGTTGATAGGAACAAAGAGCTTATTGGTGATTAATAAAAACGAAGACAAACAAAGTTTTATGATTCAACATAATTATTAACAAAAGAACATAAAAGATGCTTAATAGAGGTACGAAAAACAAAAGGACAAGAAACATTAAAAGCATTGGAGAAGCACATCTAAACTGAAAGTGCATATGAACCTAGTAATTAGTTAAGAATTAAACCATGAATATATCTAAAAATAAGAAAGCAGAACTTATGACATATGTTCAAACGAAAAAGCACAACTTATGATAAATAACACAAAATGCTCTTTACAACATTGTGCAAAGGGGGATCTTTAAATAGCTTTGCATAAACTCCAAAAATAAGATCATACATTCTTTCTAAGTATTAAAAGATCAATAAAAATCCTACCCAATCCATAGAAAAAAGGTACACACTGAAAACAACCTTTGGTTCCCAAATCAAATTTATACATATTCTTAAATATCAAGACTTTCAAATAATAACATTCCTATAATCTATTACTCTTCTCTTTTTCAAGGATTCAAGAGACAAAACACAAATCAAAAACTACATACACGTGCACATACATACACAAATATTATCCAATGTATGCACGTGCACATACATACACAAGCTACATACACTATAAACCATTTGACAACTTTCCATATAACATATTTCAGAAACCATTGTGTTGATGTATGAATTGGGCTTAGTAGGTGATGTGGTGGGTTGAGGAGAAAGGATGACCTGTAGATGAAAAAGAGGTTATATAGAGGGAAATGAAAGAGTCGTTAGTTACTTGGATCCATAATATATGAATTTAATTAAATAAGCTATGGAATCTTTAAGAGCCTAATAAACTAATTAAATATGGAATATTTAAGAGCGTAAGAAACTAATTTATTATGATGATTTTTAATTAATTTAATTGAATTTAATTTAAGACTCAGAGAATGAGACTTTGAGATAAATTAATTAAGTAAATAAAATAATTAAATTAGAGGGGTAAAAAAGGCAATTAAAAGTTTTAGCACCCCAATCCTCTTTTATATGAAGTATAGATGTTTATATAAAGTGCTTATTCTTCTCCAATTTCAGTTACGCAACAATAACTTAAAATTAAGAAAAATTGGAAAACCTCAGAATCTCTAATTTCTTTGCATAAATTTGATATTTCCACGTCTTGATTGAGCCTCTTAGAAATACTTGATTGTACCCTTGATTGTACCCTCGATTCTAATAAGGTGTCCTTGATCATTGTAAGAAAGTCAAGAGAAGTAATTTCTTCTACTAACCATCACAAACTTGATTGACATTTAACTAAGGAGTATTTCTAAAATAAGACAAATTTTAAAAAGAACGACCAAGTGGAGAGGAATCTTTATATGAATGTACGCTCTCTTTTTCATTAAACTTAATAAGAGCAAGAAGATGTTTAAAATTATAGGTAACCAAGTCAATCGTAATAGTTTAGTTAAAGTTCCACTATCACTTGAAATTGGAATTTAAATTTGTTGTTTCATGAACACTTAATAAAAGCAAGAAATGTTCAAAATTACATGTAACCGTGTTGATCATAACAGTTCAGTTAATTAGAAAGATCCCAGTACAATCACTCTTAGAATTTGGAAGTTATATAACCTCAAAAAAATTCAAAATTGAATAAGCACTGATGTACAGAAGATTACTTACTGTAAATTGATCTGGACGACGGGTTGCAGATGCAAGATAATGTAACCTTCTAGTTGCTATAATCTTATATTCTTTATGTAACACATAGAATGTCCAAAATGTAAAGACATATGCCATTACTAAGTGAGCCCAAAACCTGAATGTAACAATGGAAACATTGCATTAGAAAATGTCGATTGACTGTACATAACTAGATATAGAAAGACAAATGGAATAATTAGAATTCTGGGAACCATAATGCAATTGCATCTAAAATCAGAGCTCTTATTCCAGCAGTTCCCATCACTTATGTTGTAAAGTGTAAACTATGAAGGTATTTGGCATCCAAATGATAATTACTATATAGTTCTTGTGATGAAATAGAAAACATTATAAAATCACAGTAGTTACAATCATAATGTTACATGTGTCACTAGAAAGATTCTGATGTATAATGGTCAAAACAAGCTCTTGTTTATTCTCTCTCTAAGAGAGAGAGAAAGAGAGAAATGAGTATGCTTAGTACCAAACACAAGTTTTTATGCTTGGTAGTGAGGTGTCATATTCTCCTCCACTCATTGAAATCGGGGCCCATATTCACATGGGTTGGGAAGTGGTTGGGAATTGGAATGAGTGAATGGGAATAGGACACCTCACTACCAATCACAAAATTTGTGCTTGGTACCAAATATATGATAATTAGAATATTTACATAGATATTTCAAGAAGTTGTCCAGCTAACATGACTTTTGGGTATTAGAAGTGGACCATGTCTCGTTGCTATGGTCACTATATATTTGGCGTTCCATGGGATTAAGGTCTCTCTAATGAGTATCGTCAAGATTTTAGACTGGAGTGCTTTACTTTTATAGTTATGTGAAAGAGCTAGGTAGCATGGAGCATGAATGTCATCCCTGTGACATCTACCATCTTCCTCTTAAAATATGATCCTATTCATCATTGGTTTTCAGGGTTAAAATAAATATACCTCACAGTAACGTAGTATACTAGTATATGTATGGTATTGCAACCACCCTAAAATATATCTCTCCACTTAACTGTTACTAGAAATCTAACCGAATGAGGGCACCGATCCTTCTTTCTATTATTTCCCCTTTAAAAAGCTTGATTTCCTTCTCCTGAAAACATCATGAGCTCTCTCCATCCCTCTCTATCTCCCTCTCTCCCCTCTGCTTTTGGAAGATCTGACCAGAACCAGGTTTGAGTCTCATCCTGTTCCCCTAGAGAGGGGTGAAAGAGGGAGTCTTTCGAGGAAGAATTTGCACGAGTGAACCCGATTGGTCTGGATCTTTCATATAAGGAGAAAGGTAAAGCAGAGGTACAGAATGGAGAAAGGAATAAGGAGTAAGTACAGGAATTATATACATCCGTGTGCATAGTAATAGTGAGGTATAATTCAAGGTCAAACCACAAAGTAGGGGGTAAATTGGCAAATATAAAATTTTAGATGAAATTTAAAGATACCAAATATTTGGTGCATACAAGTGAAAACCCTTTTTGGATAAGAGAAATAACAAAGAGAAGAAGAAAGGCTTTATCACAAATTGATTGATAGCCTGTTCAATATAATTTTCCACATCAAGCTTCTTTAAGAGTCATCTCAGTTAAATTAAAAACTATCTTGTCCTCTTTGACAATCTCCATCCATGTGCATTTAGGTCTTCCTCTAATACTCATTGCTAAGTGAGATAAATGTTTTCACCATAAAAACAAATAAAATGTACTGTATGCAATAAGTGTAAAACGTAACCATTATCTGATAACCTATAATCAGGCTTATTTCCATGTGCAAATCACCAAGAGACTCAACTATCACATACATACAGTTAACAATTATGCAGACAAAAGCCATCATAGCTTTCAATTGCCATGAATCGTTTTCGCCAATAGAAGTATGAATAAGGGCATATGCTCAAACCTTTTTGATCCAGATGCAATATTAGATATAGAAAGCTTGTCAATGTCACTAAATGTTAAATCATTACTATGCTCCAGAGTTCCATCAGTCCAATTAACAGGCACCAAGACGACAAAAGCAAGGACAGTTAGGGGCACAAATATTTTTAAGCTGCACAGAATAAAAAAAATTGTGTAAATCATCAGACTTTCACGTGTAAATTTGTAATACCTAATAATCAGTTGATATAAATGTAAATCGAAACCGGAGGGGAACCTTTTTCTAGTTACATTAATGCTTGCTAAGCTATAAAGGAAGTTCAATTATAAAATCCATTTGATGGCAGATAGCAGGCAGCAAAATGAACCACACACTTTCCTACTCAAAACACATAAACATGGTAGAAAATTTTCAGATCGACGTAACTGAAATAATTTGCAAGTGTACAAGTTCATTATCTGGCATGGAATAAAATTGAAAACGGATGCAGGCTTAATTCCATTAGGTGAGAACCAGAGGTCAACGATTCCCTCAAAATCTTTCTGACATATGGCAATACCAACAAAAACTACAACATTTAGATTGGTTACTATATGTGAGGCAAAGAAATATTTCATGCCACTTTTATTCTGAAAGATCAATTTGTCATGGCCTCTCAAACTTTCCAAGGAACGCCAGAGATGCAATGTGTATTGATACCGATAAAGAATTTTAAAGCAGAACTCACCCGAGCAGATAGATGCGAACAAACATGGCAGAATCAAGGCCTGCATGATCAACTAACTCAGGTTCTGGCATTGCCAATGCTGCTGGCATCCAGTTCAAAAATTTTAAGTACGTTCTGAAGTTCAAGTTAACAAACTTGGCTACAACATTCCCGGAACGTCCTGGGCTATTTCTTATCCCTTTAAGGTACCATTTGGGAAAATATACTCTGTCATTAACTGGCTGAAGTCGCAGTATAGCAAATGCAGTAAAGATGCAAATGCAGATAGAATTGTTAATTCCTGCGCTGCCAAACAACTATCTCCAAGTGAGGCCATGTATCTCTTCAGTGATTACGTTCCCTGAAAGTTAGATAAAAGGTATAAATGAAAAGAAACTGCAAAAAATACTGATAGCGAGGAGAACTAATAATAACTATAAGACTAAAAAGTGGCATACATACTAGTAGAAAGGCATTCCCTCTCTCTGACATTAGTTTCAAACGTTTGCAACTTGGCATATTAACCATAACTGACGACATCAGGCCTTTCTCTAACATCACATCCGGATTCATATTTACAAACTAACACAATGCTCGTGTGCCGGACATACGACGTTGTGCTCATCTTATATCAATTTCTATGATTTCTGCAGTAAACCTAATTTATATATCATAACACATTAACAGAAGAAATAACACTAGTATCATGAAGATAAACATGTCACAACTGATCTAATTTATAATAAAGAAACCCTAGTTTGGAGTAATAACATGAAAATAGAGGGGGGAAATGCAGGGGAAATTGAATAATGATGATGATGATGATGATAAATTATGACAAAAAATACCTTGTAAAAAGAGAAATTAGAAGATATTGATCTCCTCTCGCTTCCCTCTCCTTCGGCTTAAAGACGCCAGAAGAGGTGAAGCGAGGGCAGCCTCCGTAAATTTCTTCTTCCTTAAGCCCTTCACAATCTCAATATGAAATTTAATAAATCCTTTATATTGCCATTTTTTTTCCGAGGAAAGAGATCAAGAGGAGGAGAAAAAGGAAAAAGGAAAAAAGAAAAGGAAAAAACTTAAAAAAGGTCTTTTTTTTCTTTCTTTTCCTTCGTTTTGTTGATTGCAGCGAAAGAGAAGGGCGCGCAGCGAGAAGCGTGACTCTCTCTCTCTCTCTCTCTCTCTCTCTCTCTCTCGTACTATTTTATGGGCTCCTTGGCTCTCATGCTCGCCTTGGAATGAGAGTTTAAATTTTACCGAACTTCCAATTCTGCCCTCATTCACCCACGAGGGGGTTGTCTTTCAATTGAAGCAAAGTAATTACCTTGAGAGCATTGTTGGTTTCTTTTTCATAAATTAAACGAAAAATGTTAATTAGACATAAATTGTTAATTGGAGGTGTGCTGTTATTATATCACAAGATTACATAAATAAACGTAGGATCCATAAAGTTTTTTTTAGAACTTTATATTTTGTGTCTAATAATAGCATAAGAGTATCCTCGGGATTCATGCTAAATTGAGAATTTATTTTATGTCTAATATTTGTTTACTATTATCTATAAGCCTTGATTAGCAGCGAAAAATAAATAAATAAACATGCTGTGGTTTTAAGCTAGTGAGAGTTGTTCTTTAAAAAAATAGAAAAAGGACATGGATATTTGTAGAATATATTAAAGGGACAACTATCTATACGCATTGATGCACAAAGTACTGATCCTATCAAATTTTGTTTGGTTGCATATGAATTTTATTGAGGATATGCGACTAAAATCATAAATCCGAGTGAAATCAGTATAATTTTTAAAAAATCACATTTGATGTATCTATCTTACTTCAACCCCAAATCCATAGTATGAACAAAACCAAGCAAACAATGTATTTGATGGAAAATCTATGATTTTAAACTTACGGATCCTATTTTTCAATGCATGGAAATGAATAGCCCTTTTGAACTTTTATTATGATAGATGCATTTCCAAATAAAAATCTAAAGTTTGGTTAGCGATAAAATTTACATATTTTGTTGTAGGAATTACATTTTCTTTGTAAATCACGTGTTTATTTCTCTTCACGTGTAAAAAAATCTATATTTTTTAGTTTACTTTCACTAATTTGATGATGTGGCGGTAGTTTTTAGGTTTTTTAGTTAATGCAAGAACTTGTAATATTTGTTGCGCAATAAATGCTATGAGTTATTTTCCTACAAAATGTAAATCTAATACCATCTATAATATCCTTGTTGCACACTAGACATTGAGATAGAAATATAGTTGCAACACTTACAATAACCTTGTTGTAAAATCATTTCCTGCCAACCAACCAACCCCTAATTTGTCACCTCTCCAAATTTTAAGAAACCCCCTAGACTATATGATATTCTCATTAAATTCTCAAAACTTTTCCAAGGGAAAAAAAGGGTTTTAATTCTTTTCACAAAAAGCCCCAAGAAAGTGGGCTGGTGATCTTCCTTGTTTTCTTGGGAGCTCATTTTTCTCTTCTCCTTGTTTTTGGGGTTTTGTTGAGAAAAGAAAAACATTCTGGTGTTTACTTTGCACAATTTACCCATTTTCTAACTTTCTTATTTGTGTGTGTGGTAGAGGTGCTAAACTGTATCCGTATCCGAGAAAATATCCGTAATCGTATCCGTTAGGATACGAATATGGTTACTCAAATCTATAACCGATAGGATATGGTTACAGATATGGTTTTGTAGTGAAATATCTGTATCCGTATCCGAAATATCCGAATACATATTAGTCATACTCTTACGATAGTTTCGATTCTTAGATTATGGATTTGTGGTTAATTTTGATGATCAAGATGTCTAATCTTAACTTTTCAGTTATAATGGACATATTAACGAACTCTTTTGTATCACATGAACTATGTTTTTCTCAATACTATCTAGTTTTCTCATATCTGTTTTGCATTTGCATACATATCCTCTTATATATCCACATGTATATCCGTAGCCATATTCGATTTTAGCGGATATGGTTATAAATTTTTCTTACCGATGTATATTTGTATCTATATCTGTATCCGAGATGGGTGAGTGGATAAGGATATGATAAGCATCATATACAAGCTATATCCGAACCGAATGCACCCCAGTTTTCTTCTTTTTTTTTGGGTGGGGGGGTGGGGGAAGCGTGTTTGTGACGCCCCTGGGTTCACACAAGGCTGCAGTCCAAGGTAAAACCAAGAATGTCAAACATGCCTTGCACCTCACCGTGCAATAACATGTTTCACCATCACAATTAACATCTATCTAGCAGAGTCAACAATAGGTGTAGGTACAAAAGCAAGTAAAAGATAGTGCAAGAAATAACTGATGAAGTGATAGGGAGGAGCTCCAAAATAAAACATAGCTAAAATAGACAGCTGAACACTAAAGTGTGTCGCCATCAACCTGCGACTCTCCGGGCTCCTGGCTCGTTACCTGAAAGGGGGAGGGATAACGAGCGTCAAAGCGCTAGCGAGTAACATCACAACCAACCCCAAGGGAACAGGGCTCGTTGTATAAGAAAATACAGTTAATACATAATAGATCTAAAATCATTGATCTTACTAAAGAGGATTTTAGTATTTAGAAATTTACAACACGAGCATAGGTACGTCGAGCGAAATAATCCAAACAAGGAAACCCTCATGTATATACCTTATATCTCAAATTTGTAAATCCCTAAACACAAATCCCGAAGTTCTAGTACAAGAAATAATAATAAAAGAAATGCAACTAATCTCAGAGCATAGATACAGTGCCATGTCATAGCTTACATGAGCATCAGGTTATTATTTACATGTATGCCATGTTATAATTTACATAAGTGTCATGTCATATACTCCTGTGAGAAAATCATATATAGGGTTAAGAAATATGTCCGATGCAGGGACTAGATGTTGTGGTTTTCAAACACATGGAATAAGTGGCAAATATCCAACACGAGGACCGAAATGGATTATAGTCCAACACGAGGACTTCTATGGATTATAGTCCAACACGGGGACTGTGTAACTGTGAAAAGTATATGCAGACAGATATACATTATCTAAACTCACCCGCATCTCGGTGTACATGTCTAAACTTATGTCAAAAGTCATCCTACATGTACAGATAAATCATTAACATGGTAGACTAGGGTCAGGTTATCGAGGCGACCCCGTAAAACAACTCAAACAGATCAAGAATCTGTAAAACAGCTCATTAGTCGACTGATGTGTCGACTGATGACGTCAGTCGACTCATATGTCGACCGATAAGGCTCAGGCAGCACAACCTCAGCTCACCAGTCGACTGACCAGTCGACTGAGAAGCTAAGAAAACAAAATCAGCCCGTTAGTCGACTGATTAGTCGACTGATGACTAAAAATTTGCCCGTCAGTCGACTGATCAGTCGACCGATAGACTGCAGAAACTCTGCACAGGTTGCTATTTACACAAAATTCGATCTAAACTCATCCCAATCAATCCCAAGCATGAAAATACTGATATTAACATGTATGAACTAAACTGAAACAAAAATCCCATATGTGAATATATAAACAAAAACCCTAGACATGTGTATTTATGTTTTAAAACATTTTTAAAACAAAACTCATGTTAAATCTCATGTTAAAAATAAAACTCATGTTAAATCTCTTATACACACATTTCAGATCTAGATCTTTTTAATAAAACATTTTTGGTCCTTTTATAAACTGAGATGCTCAATACCCCCACCTCATATACCATAAAGATTCATTCTTTGTACTAAAAATACGTTTTTGGCTAAATCAAAACTCATTAAACTCAATAAATTTGTGTAAAACAAAAGGGACAGAGTTGGGCGAGATATTACTCGCCTCTGGGTGATGAACAACTCCTGGGTTTGAGAGAGAGAGAATCCCCTTTGCTGCAATGTGAAGATTTCGACAAAAATCCCCTAAGTTCTTCCCCAAATCACCAAGAACAAGGCTAGGGTTTGTGATAGAGGAGAGGGGGCTAGGGTTCTCTCAGATCTGAAGGTGAGAGGGGTGAATTCGGGTGAAAAAGAATACATATGAACAGCTAAACCCGACCCAAACCCGAACCAAAACAAAACAGACCCGAAACCTGTAAAAACTGGAAATCAGCTTATCAGTCGACTGATGTGTCGACCGATACAGTCAGTCAACTGATGTGTTGACTGATCTGGAAAAATTCAGTTTTTGTGCATGTTTTGCTAATTTGCAAAACCAACGCACAAAACTCTACCCCCAAACTCTCATATCATCTCAAATAACTTATTATCATGTATATCAATAACCTCAAGCTATTTATCATAAAAGAATTATTTATTTACTAATAATTCACATATATTCATATAAAAATTTACGGGGTTCTACATTCTCCTCCCGTTAGAAGAATTTCGTCCTCAAAATTCGGAAACCATACGCATCTCGCAACATAAACTTCCAGATAAACATATAGAGACGTTTATACTTAACGATCTAAAATAGTAATATTCCCGCTCAAATCCTAATCTAGTGGAACTAGAACATCAGGTGAAAAATCCAAACAAGGAACCCCCCATATATATACCATGTGTTCTGAAAGATTAAGAATTAAGCGCGAATATTTCCATTCTAGTGTTAAATGTAAATATAATCAAAGATATGAACATCATGCAAGATACACATCATTAATTTTTTTTTTAATTTACCTGTTCAAACAGGTGTGGGTAGTCGCGATGCAAATCCTCTTCGCGCTCCTAAGAAATCTCCTCAATGCCTCCTCGGTTCCACTGAACTTTCACCAAGGGAATTACCTTGTTTCTAAGTCTCTTGTCCTCTCTGGCAAGAATACGAACCGGAATCTCGACAGTAGTTAAATCCTCCTGAAGCTCAATCTCTGGTGTATCCAATACTCGCTGCTGCTCCTCATCATGCAAGTGTTTCTTGAGCGTAGAAACATAAAACACATTGTGTATACTAGACATCGATGCCGGAAGATCTAGTCTGTATGACACAACTCCAACATGCTCCAGAATCTGAAATGGTCCAATGTATCTCGGCGCAAGCTTCCCCCGTCGTCCGAATCGCTGTACGCCTTTCATAGGCGACACCTTCAGCATAACTGAGTCTCCAACCTGAAACTCCAAGGGTCTTCGTCTCTTATCAGTATAGCTCTTCTGCCGACTCTGAGTGCTAGAATCCTCTCTCTGATCAAGGCTATTTTCTCCCTGAAACTCCAAGGGTCTTCGTCTCTTATCGGCATAGCTCTTTTGCCGACTCTGAGCTGCTAGAATCCTCTCTCTGATCAAGGCTATCTTCTTAGTAGTCTGCCTCACCAGCTCCGGTCCAAGCATCAAGCTGTCCTCCGGCTCGGCCCAACATATCGGTGACCTACAAGGTCTCCCGTACAATGCCTCATATGGAGCCATACCGATCGTCGCTTGATAACTATTGTTATAAGCGAACTCGACCAGTGGAATATGATCCTCCCAACTGCCTTGAAAATCAATGACACAAGCTCGCAACATGTCTTCCAACACCTGATTTACTCTCTCTGTCTGACCATCCGTCTGAGGGTGGAAGACACTGCTGAATGATAGACTGCTACCAAAAGAGTCCTGAAAACTCCTCCAAAAGTGTGAAGTGAACACCGAACCTCGATCCGATACAATCGTGTCTGAAACTCCATGAAGTCGAACTATCTCCCGGATAAATATCCTCGCATATGCCTCGGCAGTATAAGTAGTCCTCACTGGAATGAAATGTGCCGACTTCGTTAACCGGTCCACAATCACCCAAACTGAATCATTCCCCTTCTTCGACTTCGGCAACCCCACAATAAAATCCATGGAAATATCTGCCCACTTCCACTCTGGAATGGGTAAAGGCTGAAGTGTCCCTACCGGTCTCTGATACTCTGCTTTCACCTGCTGACAGGTAAAACATCTAGCCATATAGTCTGCACCTCTCTACGCATACCGCTCCACCAGAAATGTCTCTTCAAGTCCTTGTACATCTTGGTGGTCCCTGGATGCATTGTGTACCGAGTACGGTGTGCCTCATCAAATAACTCTCTCTTCAGCTCTGCACTGGCTGGCACAACCAATCTACCCTTCATCCGTAGACCTCCATCAGTTCCAATGGTCCAATTAGTCTTAGGCTCTTTGGAAATCTCCTCCTTTCGGATTTGAATCCAAGAGTCTCTTAACTGAGCTCTGACAACTCTGTCACTCCAAGATGGCTGCACTAACATAGCTCCCAAGAGTGCACGGGTTCCTCTAATCTCGGGTCTAAAATCAAACTGGCTAAGAGTGATAAGATACCGATGTAGTTGTAGGCGTATAAAATTGCCTATAGGTCCCTTAGCACAGCTCGACGCTGATTTAACAAACGGACCACCGGGCGACGTATCCAAACAAGACCGCCAACGCTGAAGCGCCGAGATGCGACTTGAAATAGATCAAGTGCTGAGTTGGTGAACCCCTGCCATCAAAAGGAGTAAAGTTAATCAAATTAAATTTCTGGGGATAAGGAATCAGGTCCCACTCCCTCGGGTACGGGTATGGGATGCCCGTTTTCTTCACTTCTTGAGCCGTCATCAAAGCGTTGACTTTGCTCTCAAGATCGTGCATCTTCTTGTCCTCTTCCTCGCTTTTCTTCAAATAGATCTGTGGAGGTTGAGTGGCTGACTTGGTCGGATCGCTTCCGGAGTTGTCTTTATCTGGAGGAGGATCTTCAAATATCGTCTCATCCTCTTCATTACGCCGACTGGATTCTGCTCTTTGGCTTGATTCCGGTTGGTGTTGCTGAACCTGCAAATCTCGCATCTGCTGCATAGTCAACTCCATTTCGGTTTTGAACTCAGCTCTAATTTCTTCGCGTTGTTTAGCCAACGCTTCTTGCAGCATTTGAGCTAGTTGATCCGGCGTGATCGCGAATGATTCTCTGGCTCGTCCAACACTGGATGCAGTATCGTCCGATGCAATAGCGGAACAAGTATCCGACAATTCTTCATCTGAAGATAAACCCTCGTGCATTCTCCTGTAATCTCGACGTAAGTTGGCTCTTCTTTGTAACCGCGCCATCCTTTGAGAAAGACCCCGCTCAACTCTCCCTCCCGGAGAGAAATCAGGGTCGTAGTTAACTGACTTTTGCTTTCCTTTATTGGTCATGTTGATAGTGACCTCAGGAAGCTCATCTTGTCGGATTACAGATTTCTTTTTGTTGAAACGTCTTGTTTTGGGTCTTGACGCTTCATTGGACAATCTTTGAAATACGGAGACTCTTGTTGAATTATTCTTAGAGCATCCGCATTCTGTCAACACTGCTTTAATGAGTCTCTCGCAAGCGCAATGAGACTCATTTTCTCTGACAACTCTCTTTCTTGAGTTATCTTTCTGATAGTACAGCTCATCATTATTGTGATTCGAGCAACCTATCTTTCGCTTTTGAACTTTGTTAACATGCACAGGACGACTGGTCGTCGCCTCTGAGCGATCCAAAGTTGAATTTTTGAATCCACCCCCTTGCGGGAGTGGAGTTTTCATAGGTCCTAAACGAGAGTGAACTGGTATTCTCTCGTTTTGGACTTGTGCAGTTCTGACAGGAGGGTGTTTACGACCCCCTGCATATGAAACCACCAAGGGTTTGTTTACAGGACTTGGATTTTCTTCAACTGGGGCTTTGCCTCGATCGTTAGCCGAAGGACCGAGGCGATCCGCCATGGTGATCTTGAACTTGGACAAATCTGGGCTAACCCAGGGTTCTACTGGTGTTGCAGTAGACGGGCCCGGAACAGATGCTTGTGGTGTCTTTGGCATCCAGACTTTACGATTCTTCGGTGACTTTTCAGACACTGTCTCTTTCTTGGTTCCTTGCGCTTGTTGACGAAGAGCGCGAGTTTGGGCAGCCTTCGCCTTACGCCTTTGTATCCGTTCCTTGAGGGTTGAACGGGCCCTTTTGACGAGAGTCCACTCCTCCGTCGTAAGTTTTGCAGAAATACAATTATTTTGCCGTTGGGGCAATTGAACCGCTTTCTGTTTCCTCGACTCTAGGTCCGCATAGTAATGGACCCCGTCGGTTTGTTGCATGGCCTTAGCCAATTGTCGAGCACGGCGCTGACGCTGTCTCTGACGAGCTCTTTTCGTCAGCACCGGTGAGCTATTGATCAACGACTCCGTAACTGGTGTAGAGTCGTTTTGAGCAGGGACGTTGCAAGGAGATTCCTTAACAACGATCGAGCCAGAATCTTTGTCTGCGGCCTCCGTTGGAATTGCAGACTTGAAAGTTTTCGAAATCTTCCTATATTTGCGAGACGAGGAAGATTTCGCGGATGAGGATGATAAATACTCCTCAAACTTCGCCTGATCGAATTCGTATTCGATCTCTTCATTGATGATGATCTTGATCGGTTGCGACACCGCGGTCTCGGCAGCGAGACCGCTGGCTCCCACTGTGGTCGCTAGCTTGTTTGGTTCAAAAGTCGCTGCTGTGGAATTCATTATAACTTTGTTCGATTACAACAAATTCGAAAGAATAATCTTTTTATAAGACTTTTTCTACACAACAAAACAAAAATTACAACTCTTGAGAAACAAACACGAAAATCGTCTATCAATTCTCGTTTTCGTGGGACTTTGCCTGTGCCGGGAACGCTTTGGTTCGTGGACCGCCGATTCACAGATCGTGAAGAGGGGGCTTATGATTCTAACTTCGTTATCGAAGTAGAAATTGAAACGATATCTTATCGAAGTAAGATAGTCGTTCTTCTCAAAATCAAGTCAAAGCTTAATTTCAAGGCGTTGCAAGAAAAGAACCCAAATCTCTGCTCTCTCTGCTCTGGAATGCTCTAACAAATGCTCGATCCTCGTCAGAAGTGACCCTAGGGGGGTATTTATAGCCTCAAGGGTCTGTAACTGCAAAAACTTAACAATCGAAGAAGTCAGTACGGCGAGACAGTGTTTACTGTCTCGCTGGGCGAGACAGCGTTTGCTGTCTCGACCCGCGAGACAGTAAATTTGCTGTCTCGCTCAGCGAGACAGTAAATGCTGTCTCGGAAAATGGCAGTTTCTCGCTGTAACGCTGGCGAGACAGCAAAGACTGTCCCGCTGGCGAGACAGCAAAGACTGTCCCGCTGGCGAGACAGCAAAGACTGTCCCGCTGGCGAGACAGCAAAGACTGTCCCGCTGGCGAGACAGCAAAGACTGTCCCGCTGGCGAGACAGCAAAGACTGTCCCGCTGGCGAGACAGCAAAGACTGTCCCGCTGGCGAGACAGCAAAGACTGTCCCGCTGGCGAGACAGCAAAGACTGTCTCGCTGGCGAGACAGTTCATACTTGTTTTGATTTTTTCAAAACAGTATGAAATCCTTTCTTGTGAATTTTTGAGTGATCTTATCTATGCTTGGGATATCTATTAGCATTTTTTGACGCCTACAGGTTTATGCTAATCTAATCCGATTTATGCCTAATTAAAAACTAATTAACAAATATATCCTAGCAAATAAGATATGAACAATATATGTACAAGGATATACAAGTTAACACAAGGGTAAACAATCTAAACTAGATAGTGAGTAATATAAATAACAAGCAATATACAAAGACGATATAAGATATGAACATAAAACTAAGTGTGTCAATGCTTCTCTCGTGACTCGCGGACTCGTTTGGTTATCGAGCACGCTTCCGCAAAGGCTCGCAACACATAGTAGTAGTAGCATATACTTCAGTTCATCTCAAATATTAGCTTGATGTCATTTAGAGTGAGGTCTTTTCTAAGCTAGAATGGTGATATTACACAATCCAAAAGTTAAAAAAGAAACTTCTATAAAGAAAAAGTAATTTAATATGTTAAATTAACAACTAATTTATAAAATATACATGGGCAGTGCAGATAGCTATAGAAAGTAAGGTATATATTTTCATAAAATTCCATAGTGAGTGAACAACTACAATCATCATAATTTAAGGATGAGTAATTATTATTTTAGTTAATAATTTGATATATGTAACTATAGAATAAATCTTAAGCAAAAAAATAGGAATTAAGATTGTATTTATCATGTTGGTAAATAAATAAATGTTATTAGAGCTCCTCTTTATATTAAATTTAAAAATAACAATTTAAATTATTAAGTGTCAAATATTAGTTCATGTGAGAAAGTAAAGTAATCTATGGTCTATATATGTAAAACCCTGAAAATTTGAGAAATAATTTTAAATTAATAATAAATTATTTTTATTATAATAAATGAGTTTTATTATGATTGGTGATCATTCTGGGAAGAATGGATCAAAATAGAATTAATTTGAGATCGATTCGTAGTTTCAGTCTCAGTATCGCGAGTCTGCTAAAATCTGATGTATTTATATTTTTAGTAATTTTTTATTGATCATATGACACAAGGTTTGCACCATTGATCTTATAATTTTGAGACGGTGTTGTGGAAAAAGTTTCGTTGCGTTCAGATAATGGAGACTGAAGCCTAATTTTTAAATAATAAAATACTATTTACATATATATACAATAAATATATATATAACATCACATCTCTTTTGGCTAAATGACCAAATTGGTATATTTTGTTTACTTATAGTGACAGGTTGGCATATAATTTTTTTTCGGTAACACATTGGTATATTTTCTGAACTCTGACGACAAATGGGCCTTAAGTTTGGCCGGATCCAATTTTCCAGCGAGATTTCTCACATGAGTCGTCACGTGCTGCATACGTGGCGCCGACGTGTTCCCTTTCCTCATCCTTCTCCTCTCCTCCTCCTCCTCCTCCTCCTCCTCCTCTACTCCCTCGATCTTCTTCCTCCTCTCTACCCTCCACCACCACAACCCCCTCCCTCCTCCCCCGCCCTCCCCTTCTCCTCCTGCCTCCTCGTCTCCTCCCTCATCCACCGTCGCTGCCTTCCCCTCTAATATTTTTGCTTCTTAGAGTTTCCACAGGTCGAACTTTATGAATAATGATGATGACATGGATTCTATTGATTTGGATGATAAAAGGTTCTCAGAAGAAACCATTATGCTGATAGAAGGATAAACTCGAATATAAGGTTTGATGATTCAGACGAATTAGATTCTGATGAAGAGATAGATAGCCACCCTCCACCAAATCATGTTTATATTAGATATTTATATATTCCAAATCTTCTCCCTTTGGAACTTCCTTATTCTTACATGTTTGACGAGAACTTTAAGTGTTTCAACTATTTGTATAAAAGGTTTGCTTGGTCCATGCAGTGTTCATGGAGTTTGCTCTATCTTTGCTCAGAAGACGAGGGTCTAAAGCTATGAATAGAGTGTTACTAGATTCCGTATTCAAGCATTGTCAATAGTCTTGTTCTTACCACATTGTAGGATTTAGTCAACAAGTTGTTTGTGGGTGCTGATTATTTTTTGATTCATATTGTATAATCATATTACAATTTGAAGTTAGCATAACAATGTTAATGCCAACAAGTTGTTTGTGTATTCTCTATTTCTCCTAACATTTTAGCAAACACCTTGCATGTATTCTCCAACTTCCCAATCCTACATAACCCCTTAATCAAAACAGTACAAGTAAACACATTAGGACAAACTCCACTCCCCACCATCTCCCTCTGCATACCAAACGTAACACGCAAATCCTCAATCCTACAATCCCCATTGGTCATAGTGTTAACACTAACGACACTCTGCCTCAAGCCAGCATGCGAAATCCCATCAAAATTGGTTGTTGACCGAGGCCAGAGTCGAGGAGGCGAGGGAGATTGATGCTGCTTTGGCTGCCGTTAATAGAGGTGGAAACGGTGGTGGTGATGGTAGTGATGGGGTTGGGGAGTTGATGGACATGATCATTAGGGAGTGGCAAGACTGAATGCAACATGGTGCCAGTGGCATGCAATATGTTCGATGAAATTTCTGAAACAAAAAGAAAAATAAGAGCAGAAATATTGCCACGTTGGCGCCACGTATGCAGCACGTGACGACTCACGTAAGAAATCTCGCCAAAAAATTAGATTCGGCCAAACTTAAGGCATATTTATCATCGGAGTTCAGAAAATATTCCAATGTGGTACCAGAAAAAATTATATGCCAACATGTCACTATGGGTAAACAAAATATACCAATTTGGTTATTTAGCCCATCTCTTTCTCCCATTCTCTCTTCTTCCTCACCTCATGCAGACAGCAGTGCCCCCTTTCCCTTAAAAAAATTTCTAAAATTTTTGTTTTGAATTTGGAAAAACTTTATGAAGGAAAGTTGTAGAGGATACAACTCTTAAGGAATTTCGTAGGAATCGACCGTTTGAGGGATCAAAACCTCGTCTAAAGGTAAGTTCATCTTTTTCCAGTCCCATTCCTATTAGTTTTGATTTTGATGGTTTAGACCTTAAATTGATGACTAGAACTTTACATCCAATCCAAAAATGGGGAAAAAAAATATTATTAGGATGATGTTCATCGTCAGAAATCACCATTCATCGCTGGTTCACTGTTCACCGCCGGCAATCACTATTCACCAACGGAGACACTGTTTGTCGCCGGAGTTATTGTTCACCACTAGAGTTACTGCTCAATGTCGGAATTACTATTTATTGTTGGAATCATTGTTAACAGCTGGTGTTACTGTTCGCCATCAGAATTACTATTTATCACTAGTGTTATTGGTTACCGTCGGTGTTACTATCTACCATCGGAAGTGCTATTCATCGCTGATGTTACTTTTCACCATTGTAATTACTATTCACCATTGGAAATATCTTCTATTCGGTCGACTAATGAGAAAGACCAGTCGACCGATAAGTTTACAATGTTGGATTTTCTTGATGGTCGGTCGACCGACTGATGTGATCGGTCGACTAATGTGATTGGTCGACCGATTGAGCCTCTTTTGCTTGTGCATGTTTGTGCACATTACTGTCGGTCGACCGATGCCAAAGGGTAGTCGACCGACATGTCAAATTGTTTGTGATGATTTTTCATACACGTTTGGTCGTGAACACGTGGTCCAAGTTACACGTTGATACACACGCGTGACCATGGTGTACAAACATTTATTTTGAGCATGCATGGACCTTTGGGATGCATAGCCTAATGATTTGTATTTTTCACGATAGAGAGTGATGATTGTTTCAGTTTTCAGTAGCTTTTGGATGCTTGAATGGCGTTAGTTGGTATATTGTAATGAGACCATGGTAGACTACACTTGGAGTGCGTTAGTCCGTGAACCGCAATGAGACCACGGTGACTACACTCCGTAATGTATCATTGTTTCCGCATGTTTATGTGCAGAGGTCGATGTGCCTACATTATTGTTTTCGTATGTTTATGCGGAGAGGTCGATGCACCTATATGTTGATCTGCATGATGCGCGATGAGGCTAGTGAGCCGTATTTGTAGGATGCCCTATTGGGTAGTCCGTTCTGCATGATGGTATGATGAGGTCAATGCACCTATACTCTGTAGGATACCCTATTGGGTAGACCATTTCGTATGATGATGCGATAAGGTCGATGCACCTATATTCTGTAGCCGTAGGATTTTGTGAATAACAATATTCTAAACTATTTGATCACTGGGTCTAAGGTGGATACTATTTATAGACGTGGTCCATCATTGAGGTAGACATTGTAATGATGTATATTTTGGTAATGATTACTTAGGATGGTGTAATTACTCCCGTGCCACCTACCTGAGGGTAGTGTGAGATACTGGGTCATGAAATGTACGTCTTGTTGAATGAGGTTTGACGATGTATTATTTTATTATTCGTTTATAGCATATCGGAAGTTGGTATTTAGTGATTCATAATTTGAGCTATATAGTATATACGAGGGTTTCCTTGTTTGGATTATTCCCTTGATGTACTCATCTCATGTTGTGGGTTTCTAAATCTTAACTCATTTTAGTATATGTGACGCCATTGTTTTCACACATGGCTGCAGTCCAATGTGAATCTAAAGATGTCAAACTTACCATGCACCTACACTGTATAACAATACGTTTCACCATCACAGTAATATCTCTCTAGTAGAATCAATATAAGTGCAGGTGCAAAACATGCAAAATAAGGGAAATAAATGCAATAGACATGATGTAGAAAGAGATATCTAATATATATAATCATGTCTCAATAAATGCAATAGACATGATGTAGAAAGAGATATCTAATATATATAATCATGTCTCAACTGAATAAACTAAATACAACTATAGACATGATGTAGAAAGAGATATCTAATATATATAATCATGTCTCAACTGAATAAACTAAATACAACTGAAGTCTAAAATAAATATGAAGTATCTCAATATGAGTCAACTGAAAATAAACTAAGGCACATAGTCTTTACAAGATAAAATACAAAACTCTAAATGTCTAGAGATAAATATCAACTACGATGGAGTCTCATCTACTAAAAATATGGGACGCCGACTATATTGGAAGTCCGTCATCCTGCGGCTCTCCGAAACTCTGAGCTACTGCCTAAAAGGAATTAAAAAATAAAAAGAGAAACAATAAGAGCATCAGAGCGCTACAACAAGATCATCTACATCCGTCCTAGGGGAAGGGCTACTAGATGTGATGAATGCTCTATCTATTAAGCATAGTCTACCTAGATCATTTACCATGTATCTAAATAGAATTAATATTTAGAAACCTACAACACGAGACATAGTACGTCGAGCGAAATAATCCAAATAAGAAAACCCTCATGTATATACAATTATGTCTCAAATTGTAGATAACTAAATATCAATACCGGATTAAGAATAAATAATCTAAATAGAATCAATCTCACAATACAAGACTGGTACGTCGAGCGAAATAATCTAAACAAGAAAACCCTTATGTATATACCATATGTCTTAAATTGTGAATCGCTAATCATCAATCCCAACTAAGAATAAAAGATAGCAATACAAGAAAGTAAAATCATCACAATATCAGACCAAAAATATCTTCCACTATCCTTTGGAAGATAATGTAAATAACTGCATATAATCTCGCGTACTTACAAGAGTAAAGTACCTCAGTCATATATAACGCAACGATGAGTCATGTTCATAAATGGCGTCCACTAAGACTCAGGCTATCAAATAGTTATCACAATGCAAATCATTACAAAATTCATAATTCATCGTATTATCATGCAGGACGAACTATCAAATCGGCATCCTAAAAGTATACACAACTCATTAGTCTCATCGTATCAACGTACGGGACGGACTACCAAATCAGGCATCCTAGGTATACGACTCACAAGGCTCATCACATCTATGTGCGAGACGGACTACTAGATCAAGCATCCTAAAACTCGACTCAATAGCCTGTACTAATGGTATATCGATGCACTATCCCAAGTAGTCCTGAGTGGTGCTCATCAACGATATCCATACAAGTATATAATATTTAAATAACTTATATCCCTCGTGTAATCAAAATAATAACTATATTAATCCTCTTCGAGATACCTATGTGTGTGATACGACACTATACATGTATGCTCATGATTGTACGTGTATCATTATGCTCCTCGAACCTCGCGTTAAAAAACAAAAGGTGAAAACAACAACACTTCAAACAAAAGAGAATATAGGTCGGTCGACTGCCCCTAGGGCGTTGGTCAATCGAATGCAAACGTGCACAAAGTGCATTCACAGGATCTCACCGGTCGATCGGCTAGCCTTGGTCGGTCGACCGGCCAGAGAAGATCTTCACAGTTCAGGTTTTAACATTTGTATTTTTGTAACTTTATTAAAAAAATTAACTTTATTAACATGAGGCATATAACAAGATTTAAACTTTCATATTTTCTTAATAGAGATTAACTCAACATGATTTAAACTCTTGAATTAATCTAGTTAGGATTTACAATCTCAATTAACCAAAATTTCTCAAATAAAACATAAATTATCAACATGATTAACTAAGCATGATTGGAATTCTCAAATAAAACATAAATTATCAACATGATTAACTAAGCATGATTGGAACTAATCATTGAACAGATATAAAATAATTTAAACATAAATTATCAACATGATTAACTAAGCATGATTGGAACTAATCATTGAACAGATATAAAATAATTTAAATATGTTCACATCACTTAGGTATCACAAACCTAGGGTTTATACATCTTAAATTAACAAGAAAACCCAATTAATTGTTAAACTATGGTTTAAATATTATTTAGCATGGTTAATAAATTAAAACAAAAATAAAAGCAACCCTAATAATCATAGTCATCAACTAATATAAACAGTAACTAAATCTACAGAATTTCACATTGGTTTAAAGATTAACATCATAAACTAAGATTTTAAAACATCGGGTTCAACTTTAACTTGAGATTCATTAATTAAACATATTAAATCTTGAATTAAAGATAAGGAAAGATTTGGAGGAAGATGATCTTGCCTCAAACGTTATGTTGAACTTCTGAACACGTGTGTGCAAGATCCCTCTTCACCAAAGTCGTAAAATCCCGTCTTCCTCTCGACAAACACCTCAAGAACTCTCCCAAATCTCACAAATTATGATTAGGTTTGAGAGAGAGGAAGAGAGGCTACTAGGGTTTGGAATAATGATAAAAAAATATTTTTCATGTGTAAACATGTATATACATAATTGTAAACCCGAATCAAAACAGCCTAAACCCGAAACAGGAAACCTAGTCAGACTGGAAAAATAGTCTTTGGTATTTTACTTGTAACTTTCACGTACGACCTTAGAATAAGGTGATTTAAGATGCCTTGGAAAGATATTGAAGATACCTACAACTTTTGTCTTTCAAGTTTTTCCATATTCGAACTATATCGGTATATAATACAGATATACTCTTAACTAGTCATTTTTCCATATTTCTTCTTTGTGCATGTTTAACCTTTATACACTCTCATATATACTCTTAATTAATCTCAAATTAATTGTTAACATAATAATTCATCCATAAATAATATTCATCATAATTAGAGCTTATTTATCAATATAATTCACACTATTTTCTAAAATTCACGAGGTTTTACAGTATATGGAATATGACATAGGAAGATTATGTATATTATAGGTAGAGCCTCTATTATATGTGTTAGTTCATGCGTTGCATCAGATTATAGATGACTACACTCCGAGATATGTTTTGTTTGAGTGCGCATGTCCATGTACTGCATGATATCGCGGGCGACTGCACTCCAAGCGCGTTAGTCCGTGAGCCACATGATATTATGGATGACTACACTCTACATTGATTGAGATGCCTAGAACTCAGGCGGGTACTGTTTGTAGACATAGTCCAACCTTATGACACTTATATGTGACAGTTCATGAGGATTTCAGAGGATCCTATATTTTTTCGTACCACCTACCGAGGGTAGGATGAGGCACTGTGATTGATATTCATGATATGTTCTGGATGAGATTTGGTGATGTTTTGTTTTATTATTTGTTTATAGTATCTTGAGGTTAGTGTTTAGCGATTCATAATTTGAGATATATATATATATATATATATCTCGTGTTGCGGATTTCTAAATATTAATCCTAATTAGTATAGAGTAAATGATTTAGGTAGACTATACATATAATAGGTAGAGCTTCCATTATATGTAGCAGTCCTTCTTATGGGAGCAGATGGAGATGTTCTTGCTAGCGCTCTGACGCTGTTGTTTTCCCCTCTTTTTAGACAGCAGATCAGAGTTCTGGAGAGTCAGAGGTTGACGAAGTTTCAGCATAGTCGTCGTCATTTCTTGATAGCCAATTTATGTTCTACGGTGGTCTAGTAGTGATTTTAGTTGATTTCTAGAGTTGTATTTTAGTTTGGAGGTTGAGTGCCTATGTACTATTTAGTTGACTCTTGTATTTGATATTTATTACTCTTATTTCGGTTTATTGGAAGTATATCATTTTCCTTCTGAAGAGACTTATTCATTTATGTTGTTGGACATTTATCCTTTATGTTCTACTTCTTGATTTCATCTTTCTTATATCTGCTTGTACCTGCATTATCTTTTATTTAATTTCACTAGAGTGATAGTAAATGTGATAGTGAAACGTGTTTATGCACAGTGTGGGTGCATGGTAGGTTTGACATATCTGGGTTCACCTTGGACTGTAGCCATGGGTAAAAACATGGGCGTCACAATATACCTATATAATTAATCAATCAAACGTATTAAAATTATTATGACCACAGTCAAAATTATATAGTGGGTTCATATTAAATATAATTTATAAAAAATAGTACATTAAAGTCAAAATCCTTTTAACCACTATATAGATTGTCTAAAAAAATTTATATATAAACTATACTGCCTAGGTATAGTGATGTGTGACTTAATACATCTTAAAAACGACTTACTCTTCAATATCATCGTTAATTGACGTATCTATACATTACACTGAAAATACAATGAAAATTTAGAAAACTACAAAAGAAACACCCTCAAAAGTTTTAAAAACTATAAAATATCCTAAAATTTTGTAATTTATAAATACACAAAACTACTAAACAATATATTGAAATCAAGGAACTACAAAAAATTATTAAAATTTTTCAAACTTTAGAGTGGTATTTTTTAATGTACTAAACTTTAAGGGTTTTTTTAGTAAATTTTAAATTTAATAGATTTTCAATTAGTTATGTTCTTTCCAAAACAATTTATGGGTAATATTACCATGAAAAGTATTTCCTAAACCTATAATTTTAAAGAGAGTATGATATTTTTTATAAATTTTTAATTTGTAGGGGTTGTTAGTAATTTTGTATATTCATTTTAGTGTCTATAGGTTAGAAATTCTCATGATATTTTTTTATAAATTATAAATTTTAGGGTTTTTTTATAATTTTTTAAACTTATAGGCCTTTTATACATATTATAAATTGTTTATAGATTATTTATATTTCTTATGTTTTCTAATTTACTAATGAGTTTGAAATTCTAAGGGTGTTCTTTGTAAAATTTAAATTTTGAGTGTTTGATTATAATTTTTGAAACTTTAAGGGTGTTTTCTATAAATTATAAATTATGTAGGGGATATTTATAATTTTTATATTTTTAATGTACCGTTAGCTTGGAAATTATCAGTATTTTTATAAATTTTATAATTTTAAGGGTTTTATTTTGTAATTTATAAAAAGTTTAGAGTATTTATTGTAAATTCTATAAATTTTTTGTGGTTGTTTGTGTTATTTGTAGGTTTTTATTGTGTTTATAGGTTTAATATCTTCAAGGTGTTTTTTTTTATAATTTTGTAATTTTTAGGGGTGTTTTTGTAATTTTAAAACTTACAAGATACTTTCTTCAAAGTAAAAAATCTTTCAGTTTCTGGCTAGCATATGTTTTTCATATTTATTACTGAATTAAAATAAGTAAATTTTATAATTTTAAGGTATTTTAATAAAATTACTTATAATCAGGGTATTATAAGTCTCGTTTATTTTTCTTTGAAAACAGGTTTTGTGTGATTTTTTTCATCTCAAATAGGTATATTTCAGGTCAAATCAGGTACACAATTCATATCAATTGAATTATGTTATTCCAGGTTTCGTATGATATTTTTAAGGCAAACAGATATTTATAATGAATTCTCTAATTTATTATTTATTCATGTTACATTCTCACTTTTATTTTATTAAAATTACTTCACATAACGATTACAAATAAATTTGTTTTTAGTAGGGGTAATCTTATCATGGTGACCATATACATTTTTCCCTACGCACTTCAAAACTAACCAAACACAAGAAAAATAGAAAATGTCAAATCAACAAAAGTTTTCCCTTTGTTTCCATACAAACCAAACACAAGAAAAGTCCATAGATTGGTTTCACACCTTATTTTATGTGCGAACCAAACCAAGACAATCTATTTCTAGGAGAGGTTTGAAAAACTCAAAACTTGAGTTTTTTTTACATGAAATTGCATTTTCCTATACTAGGAAACGAACCAAACAGCCTCTAATATAAGATATATGAGATAGCAGTAATAAATAGAAGTAATAGATAATGATAACTATAAATTGTGTGGGGGCGGGGGCGGGGGTTGAACATTGTCAGCAGTGAAAAATTATCTAAATTGAACTTTTTCTCTGGAGTATGTTTAAATATTTGCTATTTAAGGGCTGTTTGGTTCGCTTTTAATCCCCGTGGAAAACCTTTTAACCCCTCCATGTGGGTTTTTTCCCTTCCACATTGGTTATTTATTTTTGCTATTTTTCTTTCCTAGCTTTGTTTCACTAGGGCTAAAGAGAGAAACGAAGGAGGAAATCGCCGCCACCTAGGTTTTTTTTCTCTCCCTCAATTCCTTCCCCAACCAAGTGAAATCGACGGAAACCCTGGCTAAGTCATATTTTGATCTTCCTCGTTGTTTTCTTTGGTGAGCTACTATTACCTCATTGCTCTCCTCTCGCCATAAACTCCCATGACCTTCTTTGTGACTGTATTCGAAGAAATTGGGGGAGATGCGTCTGATCTTGTGCCGACGCTATTCAGATCTGATCTTTGTCGACGTTGTTGCTTCATAAATCAAGGTAAATATTTTTTTTAATTTTTAGATTATTAGTTTAATTTAGATCAATTTTCTGAGAAATTGAGGAAGGGGTATCTGATCTTTGCCGACGCTATTCAGATCTGAGCTTTGTATTTGATTAATTTTTTGAGATTTTAGAGTAATAAATTTTTTTTAGCAGATTTAAACTTTTGCGTTGTTTAATAGTATGAAGACATTTTGTAGTTTTATAATGTATATATAATCTCTACCTACGTTTTTATACCTACTTAAAATTTATGACTTATCCTTTTTGACTGAATTAAACTATATATGTAACTTCATCAAATTATTAACTCTAAAAATTGAGGAAATTTATGAGCATAAATAAATAGTAAATAAAAACTATATGGTATCACTAGATGTATGGTATATCCAAATATTAGATGATATGAATATTAAATATCTATATCTAGTAGGATATAGAAACATATATTGTTGGAATAATTAAGAATTTTTTTTTAACTTTTTGTTGGATACTACTGATTTATGTATATAGTAGATAACGTTTCTAGCTCATCAAATTAAGTTATATTATGTTCTATGCAATAGAGATTGTTCCTATATGACTTCTTGAAGTATTTTTCATGCAATTAATTGCCTGTTTTTAGTGAATTTGTTATTGCAATAAAGAAGTATATTTAGCAGATTTTGAGAAAAAATAGTTTTTGCTAATTGTCAATTTTGTGCAAACTGTTTGTAGCTCTTATACTTAATGACTCACCGTTAAAGAAAACTGAGAACTGAGTCTCACGTTCTCAGTTTCTTTGCTTGAGAGATTTATTAAATTAATGGGTAATTATGCAATTGGGTTGCTTTAGGTGGTACAATCATTCATTTTACCTTTAAATCTTTAAGATAGTATTTCATTTTATTTTGATGCGTAAGCGTTAGATTCTGAGTACTTTAATCTTCCTAGGTTTAACTTTTTTTGGGATCTTGTGTGATGGATCTAGAATTTTGATAGCCATATTAGTGACTTTTTTATTATTAGTTTTGCTATCAAAGATGAAATATTGGTAGATGGTGATTGAATTCTTAGAAAGAAAGGAGGATGTTGAATTCATGAAGGATTTGGATCTGTAGTATTTTTGGATCTCGATAGCTTGTTTAGAATTCTACTTAGTTTATCATTAATTTTTATAAATTGAAATTCATTCAGGTTTTGTCATTAATTTTTGGGTCATGATGTGAATGTTGTAGAATACTAACTTTTACATTGAAATTGTGACTGCAGAAACTTTATAAGTCACCATACGAACATGACAATTGATAAAATTATTTGAGCGGCAAGTAACCTACAATGTACACGCATTGTATTGGATGACTATTCCTGTGGGTTATTAAGGTATTCGGTTGTCATGCCCCGAGTTTAATTTGGTATCTTTTTTACTTTTAGGCTATGATGATTGTCAATTTCTAAGATTAGCAACCTGTAATATCTATTGATATTGTACTAGATGGCTAACAATGATGATATTGACCAAATTCTAAATCCTAAGAAGTAACCAGTAGCCAACAGCTAATTACTTGATGTTTGTTGGTTGGTGTTGTTGGTTGGTTGGTTGGTTCGTGTTGTTGGTTGTCTTGTTGGTGGGTGTTGTTGGTTGGTTGGTTGATGTTGTTGTTGGATGGCTGGTGGGTGTTTCTCGTGGCTGGTGGGTGTTGTTGGATGGATCAGGAATATTGGTTGGTGTTTGTTGTTGGATGGCTGTTTGTGAGCCTGGTTGTTTTCAGGTTTGTGAGCCTAGCTGTTTGGTTGGTGTTGTTGGATGTTCAGTCACTTGGTGTTGTTGGATGGTTGTTTGTGAGCCTGGTTGTTTTTAGGTTTGTGAGCCTGGCTGTTTGTGGATGCTTTTTTGTTCAAGTTCTATTTGTGCTATGTTTTGTGGATGTTGTTTTGTTCAGGTTTGTTCTCAGCCAAGTTTGTGCACAGCAGCCTCCTTATCATCAAGTTTTATTCATGTTTGTGCAAAATAGTCCATATGAGGATGTTTTGTGTTCATGTTTGTGCACACCAGATTTCCTGATGCTTGGGTTTGTGTTATGTTTGTGTTCAGTCACTTGAAGTTCTATTTGTGTTTAGGTTTTTCGCACTGTTTGTGCTCAGTTTTATGTTCATGGATTTGTTGTTTTTGATACTATTTGTGGGTGTTCAATTGAGGCTATGATGATTATCAATTTTTCAGGGATTAGCAAACTGCAATATCTGTTGATATTGCACTAGATGGCTAACAATGATGATATTGAACAAGTTCTGAGCCCACAACCATAATTTGCATATACATGTGTCTGATTTATTTGACATGATGTCAAGACATATTTTCAATTGATTTTTGCACATAAAGTTCATCAACATGCTCTGATTTATTTGACATGATGTCAAGACATATTTTCAATTGATTTTTGCACATAAAGTTCATCAACATGCATAAATTATCAGAAGACATATTTTCAATTGATTTTTGCACATAAAGTTCATCAACATGCATAAATTATCAGGTTTGATGCCTTGTTAGTTCTAATTTATGTTTCGTTAGTTCTAATTTGTACCATGTTAGTTCTAATTTGTATCATGTTAGTTCTAATTTGTACCATGTCAGTTCTAATTTGTACCATATTAGTTCTAATTTATGTTATGTTAGTTCTAATTTATGTTATGTTAGTTCTAATTTGTACCATGTTAGTTCTAATTTGTACCATGTTAGTCATAATTTATGTCATGTTAGTTCTAATTTATGCTATGTTAGTTCTAATTTGTACCATGTTAGTTCTAATTTATACCATGTTAGTTTTAATTTTTGTCATGTTAGTTCTAATTTGTTCTAATTTGTACCATATTGGTTCTAATTTATGCCATGTTAATTCTAATTTGTATCATGTTAGTTCTAATTTGTGCCACGTTAGTTCTAATTTGTACCATGTTAGTTCTAATTTATGTCATGTTAGTTCTAATTTATATCATGTTAGTCCTAATTTGTACCATGTTAGTTCTAATTTATGTCATGTTAGTCCTAATTTATGCTATAATAGTTCTAATTTATGTCATGTTAGTCTTAATTTATATCATGTTAGTTCTAATTTATGCCATGTTATTTTTAATTTGTACCATGCTAGTTCTAATTTATGTCATGTTAGTTTTAATTTGTACCATGTTAGTTCTAATTTATACCATGTTAGTTCTAATTTGTACAATGTTAATTTTAATTTGTACAATGTTAGTTCTAAAATGTTAGTTCTAATTTATGTCATATTAGTTCTAATTTTTACTATGTTAGTTCTAATTTGTATAATGTTAGTGCTAATTTATGTCATATTAGTCCTAATTTATGTCATGTTAGTTCTAATTTGTATCATGTTAGTTTTAATTTGTACCATATTAGTTCTAATTTGTATCATGTTAGTCCTAATTTATGAAATGTTAGTCCTAATTCATGCCATGTTAGTTCTAATTTGTATCATGTTAGTTCTAATTTATGTCATATTAGTTCTAACCATATTAGTTCTAATTTGTACCATGCTAGTTCTAATTTGTACCATGCTAGTTCTAATTTATGAAATGTTAGTTCTAATTTGTACCATATTAGTTCTAATTTATATCATGTTAGTTCTAATTTGTACTATGTCCATGTGTAGTTAATCTTACCATGATGACCATAAACACTTTTTCATATCCACTTCAAAATCAACCAAACACAAGAAAAGTGAAAAATGTCAAATCACAAAAGTTTTCCTTTTTTTCATGCAAACCAAACATAAGAAAAATAAATATATTGTTTTCCCACCATATTTTACATGCGAACCAAAGCAAAACAATCTGATTTTTACAAAAAGTTTAGAAAACTCAAAACTTAAGTTTCTTTACATAAATTACATTTCCGGATTTCCCTATATATATATATAGGAAGCGAACCAAACAACCCCTTATAATCACGAGAACTAGTGAGTAACAACTAAAGCATAGAATTATTCATATAGATACGATCAGTAATTGTAGCATTATCAGTGGGCATCACCTACGTAATTAAATCGTACGTCAGCCTACATAAATGTAATTAGGCTTAGAAATTGTACTCTTTACGTCTTTTCCAAACAATTTTTTTTATTTTAATCACAGATAAACATTCAATTATTAAGCTCGGGCATCAAATAATTATGAGGTCCATCCAAAGAGGCCCATCCATTACCTAGATGTACGTAAATTACCTAATGTGCCCATTCCCAACTCTCCACGCAACTCTCACGGCCTCACCTCCTCGGATATGAGTACTCTTTAATTAGACGGTGATTAGAGACTTTTCCAATTACCTTAATTCTTGTTTTTTACTTTAATATCAAAAGATAAGATGATACCACGATTATTACTATTGTCTTGAAAATCACTATTATGTTGAAAATCACTATTACAAAAAACAAAATCACATTATTAAAAACCCTACATGATATAATCTTGATTCTTAAAAATTGGGTTGAATTGTAGAGATTCGAATTATTAGATACTCTTCAATTACTGCCTAATTGGGACGGAACCGAATCCCACCTCCATTAACCCACTTCTCCCTCACGCACGCAGCACGTGACCCTCTCCCTTGCCCGATGCCAAGGATAGCAACCAGAATCTAAAGGGGACCTCTGAGCTTGCCATAATTTTATGTACCTTTTCTATTTCTAGAGAGATAAGCATCAATAATCATCGCCATTATTTTGGGTCGTCTCTTTCAATCATACTTATTAGGTTCTTCTATTCTCTATTATCCTTTACCCCTTTTCTCTCCTCTTATCATTAAAAAGCCAAGCCCTTTCTGATTTTTATTATTCTTCAATTATTATTACCTTTTCTCCCCCCAAATTGCGCACTGTTGCTTTAATCCCTACAATTTCAGCAGGTAGATTGTTTATTTAATTGTTTTGTTTGCTTTTTATTTGTTGTTTTGGATGGGTTTCATGTGATTCTTGCGATTTTTGCGTTGGAGAGCTGGATTGCCGATTTGGGTCCTCAAAAAATGCAAACTTTTTTCATGGATTTTTTATTTTGGAATTAATTTACTAGGTTTTTGTTTCGTGGGTATGATTTCAGGTACATGTTCCCTTTTATTTTTAAGCGAATGATCTCATTTAATATTCAATTTGCACTGGTTGAAGGATTATTATGATATAAAGATATGTATTGATATGGGCAGCAATTTACAACCTGTCTTGATAGTTATCCTATTATTTATGGTTGGTAGAGTGGATTCATGCAATAATTCTTCCAACCAATGAGTATTTGATGGTTTAATTTTGGGTCTATTTAACAAAATATTTTCTCTATTTCAGGGCTTTAATTCGAGCTGTTTTTGTATCAAGTCCTCGAAGGCATCAATCCGGCTACATACTGGTAATTGTTCAAATTATGTATGTATATGTTATTACATTACCTTCAGAAAAGTACAAATGTTACCTTTGCGATAACGGGGAACTTCATCTGGTTGGAAGTACATTTTGTTCTCTTTGTTTTGGCTTGAAATAGACATGATATTGCCGTGGTAATTATGTTGATGCGAGTTATGGAATTTGTTCTGACATGTGCTTTGACGTCAAGTGAATATGGGAAGAATCTTTAGTTGGCATAGGATGCTGATTCACATTATTTTGCTGGTCTAGGCAGCAGAACTTATAGTTAAGCATTTTTCATTATGCATTATTATAAACACTTTGGTAGGCCTCTCTTTATGCATAATTAGTTATATTTCTCTATTCTATTCCATATCAAAGCAAGTATTCTTTATGGCAACATTTAAGCTTGTTAATTGTCATCTTGTGCTAATCATATTCACTTGATAACTAATTCATATGTATACCAGCATACATGAGAATTATTTTTTTTGTTCTTAAACCATCATTAGGATCAAGTTTTATCTGGCTCTGGCTCTTGTTTCGTCACTGATAATTTAGTGTTAACCAGAAAGTTAACTCTATGGAGTATGTGACCAGATTCCTTTTCTTGTTTTTTAAATTTTTTTAATGGAACTTTGAAACCTCACAATATGATATATACTATATAGTTGGTGTATCCACAAAGAGTATAGTTCCTCTGGGAGCGAGGGAGGTGCTGCTTGGGGTTAGGATTGCAGACGTACAATTCAATGCTATTGTTCTCTGTTCTTTCAATTGTTATTATGCATGTAATTAATCTTGCCAAACTATAGTGACATTGCAATACATCTATGTAATATGTATATTTGTGGTTTTAAGTTGAGGTGTCTCCATCTCTTCGTAACTCTTGGAGTTCTGAATTCTGCTACAGGTAATCTTGTCGAACCTCCAACCTTCAGCGCTACTTCTGTTGTTTGATCTGATGCATCCTGATAAATTATGAAGTGAAGGCTAGTACTTGATCATCAACAAGGAAGATAGTATCTTAAATAAAACATAATTGTGTCCATCCAATTTGCAAGTTAGTGTATAAAAATAGCTAAGACGGGTGCTCTTTGTTGTGTGGCCGCTGGGCCACATGGAACAAAATCCAATTCAGTCAGCAGGGACCATTCAATGGATCGTATTGAACCCCACTGGAGAATAAATTCAAGCTTCTCTCCTCCACTGCCAAGGAGATGGGACTGCCAGTTTCATCCTGATGGCTTATCTCGTGTAACTAATGGGCCTGTCATCTATGAGTCTTCAGCATCATCACAAAGCAGAGGAAGTAGAAACATGGTCAGCAGCGAGCCACTCCCAAGTCATTATCATTCTGTCTCTGATGGTGCACTCTCTTATTATGGTAGCCCATCTGACAATCACCAAGCACCTCGTTGGACCCCACCTGTACAAAGATATGATCTTGGCGAGTTTTCCACACCTTCAGGAGGTATGTTTGATTATAAACTTTCTATATATGGTCATGAATGCTGAAAAATTGTTAATTGCTTGACTTTTGCAAAAATGCCTGATGTTATATTATTATGTCATATACATCTATCTATAATTCTTGTAGTCAACAAAGAATAGTTAGTTTGCATTCTTTTGCTTATCTCTTGGTTGCTTCTAGTTCTTATGTTGTATGTAACATGGTTGAACACAAGCTTATCCAACTGCTGGTACTGGATATTACAATGGAAGTTAGGTAGAGGGCTTTCACAAGGTTTAGAAAAGACAGAAAAGATTATAGGTATTATTAAAGGATACGCCAATTTCATCTTCTAGACTCTTAGTAACAACTTTAAAATGGCAAGATCTGAACATAAAACATCAAGGTATCATATTTGACCGAAGAAGGGGGAAAGGTTAAACAATTCTGTGTTTATGTTTAGATATGTGAGTTGATTTTTCATTTTTCTGATTGCTTGAAATTTGAAACATTTGTGGTGAATTTGAAGAGACTTGAGTCACTTGAAGCTTTGTTCATTTTCAGAAAGAGGCAAAAAAATGAATGACATGTGAAGGAATAGGCAAAGAAACCTGTTTGCTCCTGTCCTCTTCTATCATGTATTAGCTGTAATCATCTCCATGTTGCAAATTAGCATTATTGTTGACTAGGTTGATTCTTTGCCTGTTCATGTTGGGCACAACAATTTGTTGACACTCCTTGGACTTTATGACACTTCTGATATTGGAAGACACATATCGTCGCTAATTCTACAGATTCTAAGATTCTTGTTTAAAATGTGATGAGAGCTAAACGATATTTCTAATGTACAGTGTACTAAATCATTGTCTTTTTTAGTTGTCACTTTTATTATTTTGATGCTTATTTTTTATGTTATAAATGACTAAAAAACTATATATGAAGGTTTTGTATGTCTAAACATATTGTTATTTCTTATCTGTTACTCAGTATCTTGGTCGCGGGCATCCTAGTGCTTCAAGATTTTCACATTATATGTATTCTATTTTTCCATATCTCCATATCCATGACTGTGCAACCTAGCAAATTCTGTTTACTTAATTGCCTGGAATTTCTTATCACTCATTTTTGTTTATACTTTGATCATATCATGACTGCATTTGGAGCACAAAGGGTGCATATTTATATCAGAACTAAGCCGTTCCCTTTACCTTTCTGCTTATTTTACATGGCATAAGTTTAAGAGTTATTTGGAGCCGTGCATCCTATGCTTTAGAGAGTTGATAGTTATTATCACTCATCTATGCTATCAGGAGACTGATCTCCAGTACTACATCGTGTAAGCTACTTAACATTCCTCGTATTTTTCTTAGAAGATGAACTCCCTGACTACTTGATATCGTCAAACTATGATATTCAGAGTTGTCACATACCCTCTCTGGGTCTATCTGCAAAATGTTTTATCCTCAGGAGGTCAATCCACAACTGAAAATAATCGGCATATCGATACGGATATATCCGCAGATACGCATATTTTTTTGGCACCCCTAATAGAGAGCATATCGTTGGAAAGGGTCTTTCCAATCTCGAAGCCCTGAATTCCCCTATTAAATATATTATCAGAAAGGACATAGGTTTAATCCTTCTTTGTTTGACTAAGTAGTTGAAGTATACTTTGGAGAAGGATGTCGCATTTTGCTTATCTTATTATTTATTTAAGACTGGCATGGTAACCAAAGTGGTCATGATTCTTTTGTTTTAGAAGGATTTACATGTATTGAAATAATAAGGATATGCCTGAACATGTTTGTGGTACCCACAATGTGAAGAAGTGTGATGATTTGATGAGACATCCAATTGCTTTTTGTTGGCACTCAACAAGGTAGTCCAATTATTGAACTCACTTAAGACATTAATTGATTGCATTAGATTTCTCACGCATCAAGGGATAGCACTCTTTATTTTCCTCTCCAAACCCAATCTTAAATGACGCCTTAAAGCTCCTCTTGATAAAAGGGTGCCACTGATATCAAACACCTACACCATCTTTAGGTTAAAGTCTATTAATCAAAACCAAGTCAAAAATTGCTTTATGCTTGGAAAGCTTCTCATTTCCGATATGAGATCTGTGTTTGGGTTGCATAACTATAAGATATAAACTCAATCAAATCACTTTCAACATACTCTTCTAGTTATCTTAAATGTGTGGTTATCTATGACCAGTTGTATCACATAGTGATCTCCAAGCTCGTCAATGCACTCGATTCACTCGATAATCTGCATTCCTTCATCTACCTTGTCTTGATCTTTATTGGACTTGATGAAACTCATGTATTTATTGTAATGCGAGCACTAATGCACCCCTTCTATGCTTCATCCTTGTTACCGAGAATGTTGCACCTATGTTTGATTTAGTATTTGCTTAGTCCCTTTAGGCTGCGTTTGCTTTGAAAGAAAGTGAAATAAAAGAAAATAAGAGGAAAAGGAAAAGAAAAGGGAAAAGGAAAAGAAAAGGAAAAAGAAAAACAGAAGGAAAGAAAATTATTTTCGATGTATGGTTAGGAAGAAAATTCTAAAAGAAAATTTGAAGGAAAATAATAAAGATTAATTTCTTTGGTTGGCAGTTCAATAAAATGAGATTGAAATTGCAGTTAACTTATATTAATGATAATCATGTTATTAAAACTCTATCAAAATTGAGAGAACTAATAGCAATTTAAATGATTTTGGGGACTAATTTAAAAAATAGCTTCAGAATTGACTATTGAGGGACCTGACAGCAACTTCGATGATCCGAGGGACTAATTTCAAAATATGAAAGATTTCAGGACTAATCTGAAAAAAAACCAAAAAAATTGTGTGCCTAATAAATCTGCTTTCGAACTGGGGAGTCCATTTATACAGCCAATTTCAGTTTTTAGTCGGGCCCATATGAATCACATATGCCCTTCCAGAGTCACGTATGCCTGTGAACCGAGCTTGAGGGATTGCTCGTCAGGGAGCCCAAATTTTTTTCCGTTCATTTCCTCTACCT
This sequence comes from Asparagus officinalis, assembly GCF_001876935.1. Classification (NCBI taxonomy): domain Eukaryota; kingdom Viridiplantae; phylum Streptophyta; class Magnoliopsida; order Asparagales; family Asparagaceae; genus Asparagus; species Asparagus officinalis. The sequence continues at coordinate 21,951,156 of NC_033800.1, forward strand.
CCTTGTGAAGAAGATTACTGGGAAAATTTTAGATACTTTTCCTCGTTAGATTCCTCAATATCATTTTCTTTTTGCCCTTTGGGTTTCTTCCAAACCAAACAATAGAAATTAACTTTCTCACACATTTTCTTTTCTTTTCTCTCATTTTCACTCAAACCACACACCCTTACTCTGTCATATGCATGTCAGCCTAACTAGATTCGCAGAAGGAACTAATTACTGCATAATTGAACATATACCATACAGCGGGGGGGATTAAGCTACTCTTGCCACTTCTAATAGAGATGAGGGTTGCAACGTTCATATTGGAGATGAGAAAGGAGAATTCTTTGTAGGGTTGATAGACTGTGATAGAGAGACTTCACATCCACTTCGTGGGAAGGGAGAAAGCGATATGGTGGGGAAAGAGGGAGGGAGGAGTCTGCTCTTTCTCTTTACATTTCATGTTCGAGAGAGGCAGGATCCATAATTTCTCGATACTTCTGTCTTTGAGTTTCATTTTTCAAGCTCATGTGGGTTCATAATTATTAAATAGAAATTACTTGGAGATATGGCCGAAAAGGAAATTTCTTAAGAGGAAGTAATGCAGGCAGTTTGGATTGAAATTAACTAAAAGTGGCGAACACTAATCTAAAATTGAAACCTACCCAACCGAACACGGTCAATTTTTGGGATCCAACCAAATAGCTCTCTCCCCTAGCCTAGGCATCCAAAGTAATCTGTGGGTTTTGAAAATCCAACATGACTTTAGAGTTTTACGATATGTGTCAGGTTAGCATTGAGCAAATACCAAAATTCATATTGTATCAGATGTGGACTAACAAATATCAATATTTGATACTAGTTAGATATCAATGTCAGAAATGAATTGAATCTAATAGTGAGATTTTCACATTTATATTTCTCTGAATCTTTGAATCTGAACCCGAATTTGAATGTTTGACTGCAAAATCTTGATTATTTGGACTTTATGTGTCTCAAGGTCATTATAGAATTTGATTAAAAATATATGAGTACCAAATAAAACATTGTGTATGTAATAAGTCACTAATAATATAAAATATAAGAGATTAGACATTCAACAACTATTTGATAAGCAAACAAATTGAATATGATTTTCAATTAGTATTTGGGTTTTCTTAGATGTCGTCTCTTGAATTTGAACAAATAGTTGGATGAATAGCTATTGAACTATTTTATGATTACCTGACCAACTTCCACCATATACGTATATACATAGTTTGAAGTATTTTCACAGAAAAAGATTTACAATCTCAAAGGACCAGTCCACTTTAGTCTCATGTTAGTCTCATGCGACTAGGTAAATTGCTGAAAAGAGAGCCTGATTACTCTCCTTATATACTGAATTGGATCCTTGAATCCATGGCATTCTGCTTTGTTTAGATGGCCTTGTGACAGCATTGGATCTGGATACGTGACAACTCCTTGAACCGGGGGTTGTTTACCATCATCTGATGTCAGGTTGTTGTATTCACTGTCAATTCACTGTGAGGTTTTTAAATTTTGTGCAAATACCCAATTAGATTTTTCATGATTCTGATGTTGCTGCTGAGCCTCAAGGTTCATGGAGAAGGCTGAAAAGACCCACATTTTTAGTTAGCTCCTCAAAATTATGAACATTAAGGCATCAACCAAAACTTATGCAGATTACTTAAATTCACACCAAGACAAGTATGTTAGCACCCACTTGGAGTCACAAGCCGGGATGCCATAAATGTTCCCCATCAGTTAGCTGGTAGGAATCTGTGTCAGCGCAGGTACAGTTTAAGCTTTAGCTCTTCGAAGGCACCATATGCAACTAATTTGGGTGAGATGTCAGAGAAGTTAACTTGTTGATGGGGCTTGCATCCATCTTCGTGTCTATGTAAAACTTTGAACATGGAATTGCATTCATCTTCAAGTTCATATAAATTTTTTGACATGATTCTAGTTAATTATGTATATAGCTGACTGGAATATTAACTTTTTTCTTTATTTTATTCTCCAATATACTTATAGATATTGGGACCATACACAGAATTGCACCAAGTTGGAAAATTGAAATTAGCTTGCATTGGCTTTACCATTTATCTTAGAAATGCTTGATGATTTTTGTCATAATTCAAACTACATATTCTCAACTAATCTAGTATTTTTCTCTTTCACTAGGAGCAAGGCCTGAGGCTTCTGTATTTTCTCGGAGAAACGAGGTAATGAATCTTGTTGGTTTCATTGTTTTCAATGTACATCGATTTTCTTTATACTGAGGTTATCTTGTTTTGGGATTGTAGCGACGATTTACAAGCAGGGTTCCCTCAGTATCTAGCAGTCTTAGCTCTCCATCTCCATTCTCAGAGTCCAGCCAATGGGCATCGACAAGCAAGCCAATCTTCATCCCACCATCCCACTTCTCTGGCCGCCGCTCTTTCATGTCAAAGCCAGTTTATCCCCTTGTCTACCCTAATCCAGTCTCAGATGCAGAAATTTACAGAAGCACTACGACACCGAGATACACTTTCAGTCCTGACCTAAAGTTTCATAAATCCCTTACACAACTTCAAAGGATGGAGGCCTCTCCAGACCCCAACACGAGCTCGTCAAGGAGAGAAGGGTTCAGATGGAGCAACGCGAGCAGCTATGACTTTGGTTTTGATGGAGACACCGTTGACATCACAGAGCATATCGGTTTGGAAACCCTGAGCTCTCCATGTACTGATAGTTCAATGCATCAGAGATGTGGATTATGTGAGAAGCCTTTGTGGCATAAATCTCCATGGAGTGCACGTAGAATCGTTAGAAGCAATGATATGCCAGTGACCGGGGTTCTTGCCTGTGGTCATGTATTTCATGCCGAGTGCTTGGAGGAGACCACGCCCAAGAGCCAAATCAACGAGCCGCCTTGTCCGGTTTGTCAGAAAACTGTCGGTGGGGGTGACAGGTCTATTTCGTTTTCTGAGCCTTTGCAGGTCACATTGAGGTCCGTTAGAGCAGGGAGTAGCAGCAATGCAAATGTTGATCTCAGTCAGTCTCTACCTATGCCAAGGAGAGGAGGATCGATGGTAAAGAATCAGTTCAAGAAGCGATTTTTCAAAGGGAAGAAAATGGGTAAAGATATTTTTGCTTCATCATCATCCTCGTCGATGATTCGAGACAACAACCAGGGACGTCAGTGGCGGCTGAGGTTTGGTCAGTCATCAAAATAGCCGACCGTCGTCTTTTTTGGTGTATGCCCATGTACAGTGGTTTCTCTAGATTCTGAAATTTTAAGTTTATTCCATAGACTACAGCAGATTGTTTGTTGTATCTTCTTCTGGTTACTTTCAGATATCACATGGAATCAGCAGGGTTAGGTAACCAACTGCTTATTTTTATGTCTTTTAACTCAGAATGGTACTTTCTTGATTGGCCACAGTTTGAACTGGGATCTGTGTCACTGTCTTTTACTTGATCCAAGAGAGGGAAGACCTGTGAAATCTTTGTGTTTGTCTCCTGTGACTGCTATAATATCCTCTACCAGCTCACCTCTCAGCATTCACTTCATTCACGTTTTACGTTATGGTTTCCATTCCTTTTAACTCTCTTGAACAGACTCCCATCTCTTCCCACCTCTCCCTTTATTTTCTTCCCATGAGAGATCTCTCTCTGTTCTTCCTGAAGAATTCCTTTGCCTCCAAAATGAGGAGAGCCATTCGAAGCTCCTGTAACGGTAACAAATCCGATGCAGATGTTTCCTGCATCGCCGCTCAATCTCTCTCTGGTTCTTACATGGAGGAGGCGAGCAATGTCAAAGGGAGTCCGAAAACACTTGAGGAGATGTTACTGCAGTTGGACTTGGAGGAGGCAGCGGCGAGAAGAGCTAAGCTTGAGGGCTACGGTGAGATCAACCGAAGGATGTCTTGCGTGAACAACTCGGATATCTTGAGATCAGCAAGGAACGCTCTGAATCAGTACCCTCGGTTTTCCTTGGATGGCAAGGACGCAATGTATAGATCCTCCTTTCGCAACTTTGGCGAAGGATGCAGGAAACCTATGAATGGTGGGAAGAAAGGGTATGAGATGGATGTGGAGAGGAGTCTTCGAATGCCCCCGACGGTGGCGGGAGAGTGCGTGGTTTGGTGCAAGCCCGGCGTCGTGGCGAAGCTGATGGGTTTGGATGCGGTTCCGGTCCCTGTGCCAGTGCCAGGGAGAAATCGGCATAGGAGGAGACTGAACCAGAACCCTGATGTAATAGCCAGGAGTAGGAATTTGAGGAGACTGGGGAGGTATGAGATGGAGAAGGATAGGGTTGCAAGGAACTTGAGCGGATGCAGGGAGAGGCTGAGGAGGGAGAACTCGGCCTCGAC
>NC_033800.1:21955508-21958058 GCF_001876935.1 Asparagus officinalis
GGTGGCTGCGGAACCGGCGAGAGGTTGTGGAGATGATAGGCAATTTAGGCGGGCTCGGTACGATATGTAGTTTGAATGTTGATTTGTGGTTTTGTGTGTTTGGGTTCAATAAGAATGTCTTTGCAACTTGGTTATGATACATACAAAGTGAGTGATCTCATGTTTAACTGCTACAAATTTTATACGGCTGGCTGACATTTTGTCGATCCCAACTTCTGACATCAATCATGGGTTGGCTTCTAAGTTTAGGAAGTTTGGTCTATAAGAACAAGCCTATGAGCATAATCAGATCATGATGCAGCTTGTGATCAACAAAAATTACAGTCGAATGCTCAAACTTTAGCCTCACTTCCCCTATGCCGATGTTTTTTTTTTCTTTCCTTTTTGCTTTTAACATTAGCGGCAAAGAGACACGCGTACAAACACAGACAATTCAACTCACGGGGTGTTCCGCAATTCAAAAGTATAAGATGAAAATGTGTAAGTTACCTATTTTTTAAAATGACTTTCACATCCACGTCAGCATGCAAGTAAAATATAATGTTAGTTTGAAAAGTAAAATTATTGTTGAAAGTATAATGTGAAGATGATGTGGCAAAATATGATTAAATAGTAAAGAATAACATTTAATATCATTTACTTAAAATTGGTTATCATTTTTATGATTTTCATATGACTTCACCACTTTTTTAGGGAAAGTCAAATTTGTATTAAATTCTATATGACAGCTTTCTTGTATTTCACTTTTGTGACTACTTACAATTTAGGGCTGGATTGGTAGGTATACCAATTATATTTTTCTAGTACCAAGTACCAACCAATATATAATTGGTAGGAAAAATTCACCATTTCTACCAACCAATAACGTTGGTATACCAACTACTTGGTACGGTTGGTACTCGGTTGGTACGGTTAGTATTGGGTTTCTACCAAGTATGTCTTTTGCTAGTCAGTCTGTAGAAGCTCTAAGATCTTTCATACATATATGAGCTTATACCAAGTTTCTTACAATTATATTTTCATGTTGCTGTCTTTCGATTCACTGCTTCAACGAGTTCTTTTTTTGATGGAGGTCGATTTCGCTTAATAAATTTTAAAAAGGGTCTTTTTTAAAAATTTGTCCTTTTAAGAGACAATGGGCAACCAAGTTCTTGATAGGAGTTAAGATATACCTTCACGCCTTCAACTTGAGTTATAGTCTGTTTGATCGGTGCTAAGGTAGGTAAGGGGACACCAGCATCAACTAGTTCCATGACACTGTACATTATATTGAATGAGAAATCATATTAGATGATTAGGGAAAAAACCATATAAAGCAGCAAAATAACTTGAACCTAATTAATCAAACGAAAACTGCATGTATGCTAGTTAATGTTCATTTACAAGCCACTAATTGTGTCATAAAATGAATGTGAAATAGAAGAGTTAGACAACGTATTTGGTAGGTACGGTTGAGATTTATCTTCCCTAAATCTATGGTTGAGATTTAAGGATATATATATAATTTATATATTAAATAATTTAATATAATATAAGTTGGTAGGTACGGTATACCATGGTAGAGGAAAATGTGTACCACCTACCGTACCATATTTTGAAGCTGGTACGGTATACTGTACCGTGTACCATGTACCAATTTGATGGTATACCAACGTATTTGGTACGGTTGGTACATGAATTGGTTGGAATGGAATTGTGTACCATTGCCAGCCCTAACTTACATGCAAATGAACTTCTAAAATATTGAAAAGAAGTCACTTTCTCACTTTTTACTTGCAGACCAACAAACACCCCTAATAATAGGGAGATTATATATACACAGACAGAGATGTAAATGAAAGATCTGCACGATCTGCTCATTGTGATTTACATTTCAATATAACCAGGCTAGATCAAAATTCACTTTATATAAGATCATCTCTTTTAATAATTCAAAAATATCAAAGCTAACGGATTTTAAAACAGTTATTTATTTAAGATCATGGGATGCTCATGTTAGAAATTTCCATCCATATGATTTTCGCAAGTCTGAAAATCCGTAGCTCATAACTACCCACATGGAGAGTAAATGCGTTTCATTTAAATTTAGAGATAATGAACCCGGCTCGTATATTAGGGATGTCATTCTCTGTTAATGCTGAAGGTGGTGTTGTTCCAAGTGCTAAATCTGGCCCCGGAGATTTTAGGTTTTGTTCGGATACCATGGTGTTTTAGTTGTTGTATTTTTGTTAAAAAAATATCATTTTATTGTGTTTTCCCTCTAAAGTGTTTTTAAAACACCATGCTGAGTATTTTTGGTTGACACTTATTTGACCAATTGTAACATTAGTATTAAATATATTATTAATAGTAAATGTAATACAATATAATAATATATAATGTATTATTATATTATATAGTACTTCAATGTATTACATTATAATTATTACATATTATTTTCAAATTAAAATTTATTTAATTATTTGGTATATCAATTTGTTATTGCTATATATTATATAATATTATTAAAATAATATTATTTTATCATTAAAATAATATAATACTATTATT
>NC_033800.1:21958078-22020526 GCF_001876935.1 Asparagus officinalis
TAGTATATTATTAATAAATTAATATATTTAAATATTTTAATATTACATAATATTTTGTAATTTCTAACTTATTAAAAAATTACTTTAATAGTATATTAATAATTTATGATATAAATAAATATTATTATATTTATGAATATATTATTATTACACTAACATTTGTTAGTAATAAATTATTTTACATCATAATATATCATATTATTTATTATATAATATTATATTATTTATCATAGAATATATTGGTATTTTTATATATTATATTACATTTACTATATAATATAATGGGTAGTAATAATGTATGTTGTATATTATGTGTCTATGTTATTTGGGTGTTTGTATAAATAATGTTACTATATATAAATTTTTATGTGAGTATACTACATATTATTTATTAAATATTAATATATTTTATTTATTATCATATTATATAGTATATTATTATATCATTATTACATTATTATTTATTCTCAATAATTTTTTATTATTTTTATTAATTTATTTATATTTTATTATTATTTATTATTAAATTATTTTAACTATATTGTTATGTAATACATTATCAACATATTAAATATTAGTATTTAATATGTTATATATTATTGTATTAGATATTTTAATTATTAATATATTTTATGTTATTTAATAAATATTGCTAATATATGAGATTAACTATAATATAGTATAATATAATATAGTAAGCATGTTAATAATAACTATATATTAATTATATCTAATATATTATGTTAGATATTATATTAACCACTCTTCAAACTCAAAACGAAGATCTTAAATTTAAAACATTTAAAAGTGTATTAAAATAAGAGGATTGCTTCGGTACACCGAAATTAGACATTTTTATAATTTAAAAAATAGTAGAAAATTCGAAAACATGCAGAAAAATAAAATGGGCAGTTTTGTTCTTAGTGTTTAGATTAGATCATTCCTATTATTTCTCTTTCTAAATCATTATTCAACATCGGTTTGAGTTCTCAACGCAGAAGAGGAGAAATCCTCCCTTCTCGTACTCACTATTTTGATTAGAAAATAACATGAAATTTTAATAAAGAAAAAACTAATTTTTTATAGAAAATTCATGGAATTTTTTTCCCAAAGAAAAGCATTTTTAAGGAGAAAAGGTTATTTGCACTTAAATACCCCAAACTTTTCCTCATTTTAAACTTTGGTGCCCAAAGTTCATTTTTTGTCCAAAAAATACTCCAAAGTTCAACAAAATTTGCTTTGATACCCCATATTTAGTTTTGCCAGATAACCCCATTAATTAAATAAAATATAGCTTTAAATGCCTCAGAGTTCACAAAATTTACCTTTGATATCCAAACTTTAATTTCCAGTTAAAGATTGTGATACTAAAATAAAAAAGTTCATGACTTGGATATCAAAGTAAAAAGTTATTGAATGTTACGGTTCATTTTGGGCAAGAAAAAAAATTACAGGTATCAAAATAATAAATGATTTAAGTTTGGGGTATTTATTGGGCAAGAGAGTAAGAAAAAAAATTACAGGTATCAAAATAATAAATGATTTAAGTTTGGGGTATTTATTGGGCAAGAGAGTGTTAGACCCTAGGGGGGGTAATTAGGGTCTTATGCTAATCTAATCCGATTTTATGCCAATTAAAACTTATTAACAAGTTATCCTAGCAAGTATGAAATACAATAATATATGTGAGCTAGGATAAGCAATATGAACAAGGGATATATCCTAGTAATAAGATATACTATGAGTTATATACAAGGATAAGAAAATAAGGGTGATATAAACATAAACAAGATAAACAAGATAATGGATAATATGAACTAAGAGCAAATGACAAAGGCGATATAAACAATAAGCATGAATGTAAAAGAACGCCAATGACAAACTCAAACACACGATATGATCACGGAGTTCGGACCTTCCGTCCTACGTCTCCGCTACCCAAGCTAACCGAAAACTCTACAACTCACACTCTTGCAATCACACTCTACACCCACTAAGTGTTGGACCTAGCCGTGTCTCCCTCAAGTGCTCGGTTACAACCTCTCCCTAGGCACGTCAACCGACGCCACTCCTCTTGGGACGATCCCCGACTCTCACCACACACTCCTCACTCGGTGTACAAGTGTATTACAAAGTGAATCTCACAATAAGCACAATATAACAAATGATTGTTCTCAACTATGGATGAGAACTCAATTAAGCACAACTCAAAGTTACAATCTCTCACCACCCAACTATACTATGTATGAAAGATACAATAAGCTCAATGTGGGTGTGTGTAACAATGAGTAAAATAAAATCTAACTCAAATAGCAAACTAGCAATAGTAAGAATATGAAAATCAATAACGAAATTGCTAGAGAAAAGAGTTAGAAAATTTCTCTATAAACACAAAGAAGAGGATGAAGAGGATTGAGAATGAATCACTCAATCTGCAGTGAAAACTTCCTCCTTTGTAAACAGAAACCCAATCTTTAAACAAACAGTAAAACCCTAAACCCTTGTTTAAAAACTTTGTTTAAAACACTTCTTGATTACCTGAAAAGAGATCAGCAATTGGGTATTTATACCCACTAAAGATCGTCGACCGATTTGAGCTCTCGGTCGACCGGACCGGTCAACCGATGACTTTCTGGAAAAATACTGACGAATGGTCAATTGATCGGTCGACCGTACCGGTCGACCGAAAACTGACATTTCAGGAAACAACGCTGATTTTAAAACACTGTTTAAAAATATCAAATAAATTCCAAAAAATGTAAAACTTTGGGGAATGATTGTAGACATGATAATAAACATGCTACAGTGACTGGTTATCAGAAAGGACTTCCCAAATGAAAAATATCATCATTTTACAAAATAGTCCAAAACATGAAAATATGAGATACTTGAATTTTGATGTTTTGACATAAACCAACTTTTGAAACTTTGTGAAATGTTTTTGTAGACTTAGTAAAACATGTATAAACTGATATTGAAGTCTACAAACTATGAATACAATATTTTCACAAAATTACATATTCTATGCAATGTTTTCAAAAACACAATAGTAAATATGAAATATGTGATTTCATATTATAAACATGAAAACTCAAAAACTATGTATGTATATATATAATTATATATATGTATAGAAACCAAAACTTATGTATATATATAACTATATATATATACTAAGAAACTAATAACTGTGTGTGTATAGATATTGAGCTTAGAGTATATAACACACATAATATAAAATCTAAAACTACATTACCCAAGCAATCTTGATATTCAATTAATCTTGACTTGGTACACTTGCGGATGAAGCTTAAACTTGATCTTTAACTTGAATTGTATAGGCTTCAACCCGACATTCCGCCAACCTCCATTGGATATTATTGTTGAAGCTTTATTCCATCCATCCTCCAACTACGTTGTTTGTCTACAATACATAGGAATGCACAAACACTAGACAAACAACATTAGTAGTAAATTGTTTGTAAATCATCATCAAAACAAGAAGGCCAACAGAGAGTACGAAAGTTACAAATTGTGTAAACTGTGAGGTGTTTAATTGTAAAAAACCTCAACTTTTGTTAAATATGTGAAGAGCTAGACATGCGTGTATCATGATATTCTAACAAACAAATCAGTTCCTACCAACTTGACATTAATTTCATTTCCTAATTTGCCCTTATTTATACTTCCTATTTCTTTTCTTATTTATACTTCCTAAAATAACCTTTTTTGGGTGTGGAACTACTGTCAACTACCTTATCCCTCAAATTTGGGATGTGAGAGAGATTTTCAAGGAAACAAACTACACCAACTGATTTGGAGCACCGAAGTTGTTGGCTTAAAATAAATGTTGTGTTTTTAATTAATTACTTAATTTTTTAGATTCCATTTTGTTTGATCGATCTCTCCTAAATTTGTACCAGATTCGATTTCGTTTGATCTCTCGTAATACGTTCCACAATTAATTAATTACTTAATTTTACAAAGACAACGGTAAACTCTATCTAGATTTTTCTCACTTGTTAGTTGCTATTTTAGATATGAGCTCAAAGACAGTCCTCTTCTTCTCTTTAATCCTGTGAATGCTGCTCCTGATTTGTCTTTCACATGTTTGTTATGAGTTAATCTCGAATGTCTTAGCCTTTTGCATGTCTAAAGTGGGCTTCATGTATTAGAATATATGGTATAGATATATATGATATAGTTGACTATCACTATGATTCCTGGAATTATGAGATATTAGTATTACTTCATTGTATAGCTCATTCTCTCCCTATATAAGGGACCATTGTATTCTTTCATTAAATTAAGAAATAACATAACATTTTCTCAATATTTCTTTTCTATACTCGTCAACATGGTATCAGAGCCATACACGACCCAAAAACCCTTCGCCTATAACCATCTCAGTCGCTCAACCACTTCAGAGTTTTTTCTTATCCCCATCTCATTCTCCACCCCGCCTCCATCACCTCCTCTCTCGACCACCGCTCACCAAATCCTTCCACATCCGTACGTCAACCTTCGCCGGCGCTTCAGTGAATCAACAGCGAAACCACCCCCATGCAGCTGACCTACACTCCGACCGACCACCACACAACCCGCTGCCTCCACGCACGCCTCAACCCGAAAGCCGACCGACCTCAACCACACACGCCTCCTCTTCCCGCCAGCTCAGCCGAACACTGCTCCATCGACCGCCGACGCTCTCCGATATCTATAGCTTCTCCATCGACCATCACATCCCAACTTCGCGCCACAGCTAAGCCAGCGCCCACCGCTCCCGAGCTCCAGTTCCCTCGACAGCGCCCCTCAGCCAGATCCGCCATCCCACCGACCCCTTACCCAGATACGACCGCTGCACCCTAAGCCACCGCTCAGATCCACATATTAGTCTCTATCATTGAGTAATACAACTCTTCAATGGCTCTCGACCCCACAAACATGATTGTTTTATCAGGAAAGGATTCTCATCTCATTATTCAGACTGAGGGATCCTTATTCAACACTGGTCTTCTCCTAGATAAAACCAATTATGACATATGGTCTCAACTTATGGAGATGCACATCACTGAGAAACAGAAATTCTCCTTTATTAAGGACTCTAATCCCATACCGAAAGAAGGAACGCCGGAATTTGATAAGTGGTCTTAGATAACTAGCAAGTAAAACGCTGGCCCTTGATGTCTATGAAACCAGAAATTATGAAACGCTACATTTGTATTCTTACAACGCGCGAAATCTGGAAATCCTTGGCTACTGCGTTTTATGATGAGACTGATGAATTACAGATTTTCTCTTTGAACCAACAAGCCTTCATTACCAAACAGGGTGGGCGACCACTATCTGAATTTTATGGGGGAGTTGACCGAGATATTCAGTGAGTTGGATCACCGTGATAAGGTGATTATGGAGAGCCCTAATGATGTGGGGTCTTATAGGAAATAAATTCAACGCTTGAGGGTACACATTTTTCTTGCCGGGTTGGATAATGATCTTGGATAAATCCGGGGTGAGATTCTGTGAAAAGATCCCATTCCTGAATTAGGAGAGGTCTATGCCCTGGTTCGATGAGAAGCTCTCCGATGACAGGCAATGATAACTGAGAAAGATACTGCAGCTATGATAGCCCATACTCTCAATTGGAGAAACTCGGAGAGACCAACTGGATCTGTAAATTGGACAAATGCATCTCAATCAACTGCTCAGGGTTCAACTTCCAAATATCCTCCATGTCATGTCTATGGGAGGACAGGACACTCGAAAAAGGCATTCTATAAAATCATCGGTTATTCGGATTGGTGGAAGGATACTCGCAACCGTCAGATAAATCAGACCACAGATGGGGGTAACAAACTGGCATAAGGATTACTCACCACTACAGGTACATTTGGTAAAGCTTTACATTCTGCCTCTGTTTTGAATAATACATAAGTGATTGATTCTGGTGCCACTGATCATATGACATCTAATTCGAAAATGATTACCACTATTACCCCATCATCTCAGACTTTTGTTTCCACAGCTAACGGTGCTCCGATTCCTGTTACGGGAAAAGGACCCGTTAATCTATCAAACACCATGAATCTTAACTCTATCCTAGTAGTATCATCCTTAGATTATAACCTATTATCTATTTCTTAAATAACTAATGATTTACATTGTGTTGTTATCTTCTGGCCTTCTCATTGTGTTTTTAAGGATATACAGAAGAAGAGGACGATTGGTTATGGTGTTAGGCCTGGAAATTTGTATTACCTGGACCTTGAGTTGAAGAGCACAACCCTGAACACTAGTACCCCTGGGAAGAAGATTACAGATGATCTTTGGCTATGACATCGACGGTTAGGTCACACATCGTTTGGCTACTTAAAGAAACTATTTCCCCATTTATTTAATAAAGTTGATTGTTTCGTTTTTCATTGTGAGATTTGTGAACTGTCTAAAAGTCATCGCACTTCCTTTAAACCTTCAATGAATAAAGTCCAGTTCCTTTATGCTTATTCTTTCTGATGTATGAGGTCCCTCTCACGTTTCATCTTTAAGTGGTATACGGTGGTTTGTCACATTTATTGATGATTGCACTCGAATGACATGGGTGTGTCCTATGAAATCCAAGGGTGAAGTTAGTAGTTTGTTTTAGAAATTTCATAAACAGATCAGTACACATTTATAAATCCCNTCAGCAAAGGGGGGGGGGGGGGGGGGAAATGGTTCCTGGAACTGTTCATTTCGTGTTTGAACGAGTCAAACATCAAAAATGGCGTTCTGGGCCCGAGCTCTACGTTTTAGATATCAAAGGCAGAGTTGGGCCTGTTTTAGGCTGAAAACGCACAGGTCGTGCAACGTTGTGAACTCTGAAATGTAGAGTTGGGCTCTACATGAACTCTACGTTTTGGACCTGGGATGCAGGGTTGGATTATGTATAAACTATGCGTTTTGAGTCCACGAACTCTGTGTTTTGACTCTGGAATGTAGCCACGACCTATGCATTTCGAGTTTGGAACGCAGCCACTACCTTTGCATTTTGAATCTCAAATGCGGTCACGACCTCTGCGTTTTGAGTTTAGAACGCGGGCATGACCTCTGCGTTTTGAATTCAAAATGCGGGCATGAACTCTGCGTTTTGAATCTTGGATGCAGAGGTGAGCCTCAGGCAGGCTCGGCGAGCTTCAGGCTAAGTCCAATGTTCAGACAAAGTATAGTCTTACAGACGGACTTCAGAACATAACTTGCTGCAAAGAACAGATCATAACTTTCAAATCGTAAGTCGGAATAGGACGAATTATATATGAAAATCGGCTATCTTGACAAGACGGAGCCGACCAAACAACCACATGGGGGTTTGGTTTGCTTCCTCCATTTCACCAAATTCTTTCCAGTTTTTGTTTGTGGGAAATTTGCAGTAAAAGAAACGAAGGAAAATTGATTTGTATTTCTTTAATCTCAATTATAATTTGGATTCCGATTACAAAAGAGAGGAGAATGAATTTGATTCTCCCCTTTGTTTAATTCTGGGTTCTTCACGGTGGCGACGGAGTGCCTCCCTCGAATGCTCGCGTCGAGTTTGCTCTCCGTTGACGATCCGCACGTCTTGATTCACTGGAACGGTATCTCCTCCTCACGATTTGACGTTATGGAGAACTCTGAACGAGTTTGAAACTCTATGAAAGAGTTGATTTAACCGAAATCGGTCTATAAGCCAAGGATGAAGAAAGCTCCTATTGCTGATCTCCAAAGCTCCAACAATTCCCCCTCAAAGATATCTTCTTTGCTGCCAAAAAGAAGGATGAAAGATCCAGCCCCGAACTAAGCTGATTTCTTAGTTATTTATAGGGGATTAAGGGGTATAACCGCCCCTTTAATTCGCTCCTAAGTGGGGCTAATGGGACGTAACCGCCCCTTAAATCACTCCTGAGTGGAGTTGTGATCCCCTCAGATCGTGGGAAACGGTTTTGAAACCGTTCAGCTCGTGTTTGAACGAGTCAAACACAAAATTCGTGTTCTGACGTGAATTCTGCATTAAAACGTAGTGTCTACAAGCTTGAACGCATCGTCTGGAAGCTCGGACGCAGCGTCTGGAAGCTCATTTGCAGCGATTTGGAAGCTGCGTTGGCAGCGTTGGAAGCTGCGTCTGAGCTGCGTTTGCAGCGATTTGGAAGCTGCGTCTGGCGGGTTGGAAGCTGTGTCTGAGCTATGTTTGCAGCGATTTGGAAGCTACGTTGGCAGCGTTGGAAGCTACGTTGGCAGCGTTGGAAGCTGCGTTTGAGCTGCGTTCGTGGCTATGAACGCGACGCATCTTGATGTCGGTACGCGGGGAGGACTTTCACGTCTTAGTTTGAGGAGACCGTCGATTTGTAGTCTCTTTCTGTCAGAGCGTTGCAAAGATCGTCGTTTTGTAATCTTTGCTTTAGCTCTTTGATATGTGAGAGTCGTCAGATTGTAACTCCATATGTTGATTGTGGAGGCTGTTGATTAGAGCTTTCATCAGTTGTTGCGAAGGTCATCAGATTGTAACCTTTATCAATCTACGTGAAAATCTTTAAATTGTAACCTTCTGGAAGTTGTCAGAGTGTAACTTCCATTATCAGTGTTTTGATGAGGATTAGCTATGTATTGTAATTTTTAGACAGCTTACAGAACCCCCTCTAAAGTTTTTGAAAGTTCGCGGTTGACTGGGACAAATTTTCGGAATACTTTGGATCTCAACTCTGATCTTGGAGCTGTTAATTCCTTATGGTAAAGGATTTGTTCTTTGCACTTGCTTCGAAGGTATCTTGGTTGAAGGGATTTGCCACGTAGGACCTGTGTGAAGGTGTGCGCCATAATCCTGCTTATGGAATGTGGGGGTGGACCCTGCATTTTGAACTTGAGATGCGGGTCTCACCCTTGCATGTTGAATTTGGAATACGGGTGTGACCTCGGCGTTCGGTGAACACGGGTGTGACCTCGGCGTTCGGTTTTTGCATCGCGGGTCTGACCTCAACGTTTTGACTTAAGACATGGAAGTGGCTTCCGTGCATTTTTGACTAAGTCTTTGAGACTTGTCTTTGGGTCATCTGTTTTAAGTCTCGGATCACATCCATTAAGCTGATGGGCCTACAAATGTGCATAGAATTTTTGGCAAACCCTCAACCATCAACGGATTTGATAAGCCTTTACCGACTACCATTTGAGTCGGGCTAGCATGTGGATTGTCTAAGTCCGTTCCATATGTAATATTGTACTAAGAGAATAAACCCTCTTAGACTTGATGCTATGATTTTGAATACATAGACTTTGTCATTTTTACGGGAAAAGACTAACGATGCGGGTCTCACCCTTGCATGTTGAATTTGGAATACGGGCGTGACCTCGGCGTTCGGTTTTTGCATCGCAGATCTGACCTCAACGTTTTGACTTAAGACATGGAAGTGGCTTCCGTGCATTTTTGACTAAGTCTTTGAGACTTGTCTTTGGGTCATCTGTTTTAAGTCTCGGATCACATCCATTAAGCTGATGGGCCTACAAATGTGCATAGGATTTTTGGCAAACCCTCAGCCATCAACGGGTTTGATAAGCCTTTACCGACTACCGTTTGAGTCGGGCTAGCATGTGGATTGTCTAAGTCCGTTCCATATGTAATATTGTACTAAGAGAATAAACCCTCTTAGACTTGATGCTATGATTTTGAATACATAGACTTTGTCATTTTTACGGGAAAAGACTAACCGGTAACGCGTGTTAGGCGTAGGCTTATCTCTACTTAGGATTTGAGATAAAGTTCCCCATGCGTGAAAAACATGGATTTTTGGTGCTACGTTGTTGAATACGTAGACTTTGTCACTGTTTCTTCCCGTGTTACTTGAAACACTGAAAGAAAGTTGGAAGCGCCAGAAGTGTAGTATTAACTGTTTGCGTCAAAAGTTGACTTTGTCATGGAATTCATTATATCTTCGGTCGATTACAATAAATTCAAAAAAGAGATAGCCTTTTTATAAGACTCCTTTTACACAACAAAAGGAAAAATTACAACTCTTGAGAAACAAACGCAGGATCGTTGTTTGGATCGCTGCTTGCGTGGGATCTTTGCCTGTGCCGGGAGCGCTTTGACTCGTGGACCACCAAATCACAGATTCTGATTGAATCGTGAGGGGTTTAATGATTCTGACTTCGTTTATCGAAGTGAGAAATTGAAACGATATCTTATCAAAGTAAGATAGTCGTTCTTCTTAAGATCAAGTCAAAGCTAGAATCTCAAGGAATTGCCTGAAGCTCAAGAACTCTGCTCTGTATGCTCAGCCTCTGGGTTTGCTCTGATCTAGGCTGGATCTGATCTCTCTCTCCTCCCTAAAAAATCATCTCGGGGGGTATTTATAGCCCCGGGTGAAAAAAAATGCTTTTGAGACAGTGTTTACTGTCTCGGCGGCCGAGACAGCAAAGACTGTCTCGGAAATCACCAACTGCCCGGTGGTTTTCTTGTAACTGCTTCCCACGTCTTAAAACTCCGTTATTTTGGCAGTTATCAATGTGATTCTTCGCACGGCGAGACAGTCAAGTCTGTCTCGCGTGTGAGACAGTAAAGACTGTCTCGCATGCAAGATAGTCTATACTTGTGTTCTTTTTGACATTTTGGATGACTTCCTTTTGAGCTGTGTTTGGATACCTCTCAGTATTTTTTGACGCCTACAGATACCCCCTTCAAAGTATTCCAGACTCAATCTTTTATAGAGGAGTTTTGGGATGCTTTGGATAAGATAGGTCTTACTTATGATCCTTCCAATGCTTGGTTGGGTAGATCGTATAGAAGAACCTGTAGATGGCTTCAACACTTGATCTCTTTGTTTCTCAGTCTATTCAGTGCTTTGTAGAATAGCTAAGATCCTTTCGGCATGGCGTTCATCGCTTGACCGTCGTCGAGATCTTGAATTGAAGATGGAATTTGTACTTGTGAATTCAGCTTTTGTCATCAAATTGATACCGCATTGTTAATCACTGTATCAGTCTTCATAGGAACTTAGTTTATACTCATGTATTTTTAGTTCTTGGGAAATAGTTTAACCTCATATATCCGTTGGGAGGTAGCCAGGTTATTCTTAAGAATATTTTGAGTGATATTCTCCAGAAACTTCCTGTTGATGGTAGGGAAACAGTTTAGACTCGTGTTCCTATTAGAGTAATATGATCTCTTTTTTGTTGGTAGAGATGAACCCTATGATGGAGAGGAAGAATTTTATATTCTATCTCCTAGTCTATTGTTTGTTGGTAGAGATGAACCCGATGATGGAGAGGAAGAATTTTATATTCTATCTCCTTGTCTCTTGTTTGTTGGTAGAGATGAACCCGATGATGGAGAGGAAGAATTTTATATTCTATCTCCTGGTCTCTTTTTTGTTGGTAGAGATAAACCCGATGATGGAGAGGAAGAATTTTATATTCTATCTCCTGGTGCAAAAGAAACTCAAAGTGGGATCTCCACTTAGAGGATCTGGACTGGTTTGAATAATCCTGACTGTCATAAGGTTTGATTATTCAACTGAAAGTGGACCTCTCGTTCATAGAAGGAATCGAAAGGGGATTTTAGTTTTGGTCCTAACTGTAGTAAGGGTTGACCAAGTAGGAGTTCTGAGACGATCCTAACTGTTTAAAGGTTTGATCGTTCAATTTGTGGACCTTTCGTTCATGGAAGGAATCGAAAGGGGATTTTGGTTTTGGTCCTAACTGTTTAAAGGTTTAACCAAAAGGGAATTCAAGACGATCCTAACTGTTTAAAGGTTTGATCGTTCAATTTGTGGACCTCTCCTTTATGGAACGAATCGAGAGGGGATTTTGGCTTTGGTCCTAACTGTTTAAAGGTTTGACCAAAAGGGAATTTGAAACGATCTTAACTGTTTAAAGGTTTGATCGTTCAATTTGTGGACCTCTCGTTCATGGAATGAATCGAGAGGGGATTTTGGCTTTGGTCCTAACTGTTTAAAGGTTTGACCAAGTGGGAGTTTTGAGACGATCCTAACTGTTTAAAGGTTTGATCGTTCAATTTGTGGACCTTTCGTTCATGGAAGGAATCGAAAGGGGATTTTGGTTTTGGTCCTAACTGTTTAAAGGTTTGACCAGATGGAAGTTTTGAGACGACCCTAACTATAGGAAGGTTTGATCGTTCAATTTGTGGACCTTTCGTTCATGGAAGGAATCGAAAGGGGATTTTGGTTTTGGTCCTAACTGTAGTAAGGTTTGACCAAGTGGGAGTTCTGAGACGATCCTAACTGTTTAAAGGTTTGATCGTTCAATTTGTGGACCTCTCGTTCATGGAACGAATCGAGAGGGGATTTTGGCTTTGGTCCTAACTGTTTAAAGGTTTGACCAAGATGGGGATTTGAGACGATCCTAACTGTTTAAAGGTTTGATCGTTCAATTTGTGGACCTCTCGTTCATGGAACGAATCGAGAGGGGATTTTGGCTTTGGTCCTAACTGTTTAAAGGTTTGACCAAAGGAGGGTTTGAGAGGGAAGATTGATCCAACGAAGTGATCGAACCTCATCTCAGCAAAAGAGTATTCGAAAATCACTGTGGGGATGTAGTGTTTAACACTTTGTTTGTAATGATCGGGTTATTCCTAAGAAAATTACATATAGCATTCTTTCGGGAACTTCCGTTACATGAACCATCCACCCCCAGCTTTTTCTTGCGAAACTGAGTTTATCATTATGTTTAGCTATATGATCGGGTTATCCTTAAAAGTACCATGCATGGCATTCTCCAGAAACTTCCCGTGAAAGAAAGGAAATAGTTTAGACTCATATACCTATTGGAGTATTAAGGAGCAGTTTATACTCGTATACTTTTCGGAGTGAGATGGAGAAGCAGTTTATACTCGTATACTCATCGGAATCAGGGAAAACAGTTTATACTCGTATACCCAATGGAGTAAGATGGTCGTCTTTACTCGACCTCTTTCGCCGTTATGATGCCGGAGTCAATTAATGCTTGGATCTTATTTTTGTGTCCAAAGCAAATATTGGTGGGATGAAGAACCCTTCTGTGGTATGCACAGTAGTTTGGATCTGTAATCATCTTAGCACCCTCCTGATCTTTAATAAGCGGTAGCTCGATTTTGTCATTGGCGAGGAGGTATTCCAATATGGCTGGAGCTTCATCATCTTCGAAAGAATACTCTTTTTGGAACCTCGGATCGAAAGTCGCATTCCCAGCGGTTGCAGATGTCGTTGGTCGGCTTCTCTCAGCTTTCTTCCTTTTAAGAAAATGTTCAGCTTGTTCACCGCGTATTTTCAAATCCTTCCAAGTTTTGGATGGTATGACCCCCAGAGCTTTCAGGACATCGATGGAGAGATTATTGTGGCATGTTTGCTGGATGAACTCCTCTATAACATGATCTCTGCAATTCATTGCCTTGTTACGGAAACGCTTGACAAAATTATCGACTGACTCTCCGTCTTTTTGTTTTTCATCCAAAAGGGTTCCGATTGACACTTCGGTGTCATCATCGAAGAAGTTGCTGAGGAACAAACTTTCCATGTCATCCCAGCAATTGACGCTCTCTGGCTTGAGCCGTCGGTACCAATCGAAGGCGGGCCCGCGAAGGGTGCCAACGAATGACCGGACCATTAAAGCCTCGTTTCCAGAGATCATGCCCAAATGAGACTTGAAATAAATCAAGTGCTGAATCGGCGAACTCTTCCCCTCATACGGTATGAAGTTAATCAGATTGAACTTTGTCGGATACGGTATTGAATCCCATTCTCTTGGACAGGGACATGGAATACCCGTCCTCTTCACTTCTTGAGCCGTCATCAAAGCGTTGACTTTGTTTTCAAGCTCTTTCATTTTCCCGTCATCGTCTATGTCTTCATTCGAATGACGTTGAGGAGAATGAGTTAGACCACCCCCTGTAAGAGGTGCCATTGAACCACTCCCAATATCGTTATTGGGAGAATGTGTTAAACCACCCCCAGCGTTATTGCTATTGGGAGATGTATCAGCCATAATGACTTCATCCACTTCTGGATCACTATCATCCACAACTTTCTGAGTGTGGCGGCTGGATTCAGTTCTTTGACTGGACTCAGGGGGTTGAGGCCGCTGAGCTAGCAATTTTCTCATTTGTTGGATAGCTAACTCCATTTCTGTCTTCACTTCAGCTCTAATTTCTTCACGTTGTTTGGCTAGAGCGTCTTGAAGTATTTGAGCAAATTGATCAGAGGTGATCGTGAGTACTTCTCTGGTTTGTCCCGTGCTAGACATTGTATCATCAGAAGCGATTGCAGAATAAGTGTCCGAGAATTCATCCTCCGAGGACATTCCTTCTTGCATTCTCTTGTAGTCTCTGCGTCTGATAGCTCCTAATTGGAGTCGAGACATCCTTTGAGAAATTCTTGGATTGACTTTTCCTTTTGAAGAAAAGTCGGGATTTGAGTCACTTGAATGCCGTTTAGACTTTCTTTTATCAGCCACGTTGATGGTGACTTCAGGGAATTCATCATCTTGGACAGCTGATTTTCTCTTACGGAAATGTCTCGGTTTAGGCTTCGACAATACAGAGACTCTTCGTGGGATGGCTTCTCGTTTGAAACAGTCACATTCTGATAATGTTGTTTTAACGAGTCGCGCACAGGAACAATGAGAGTTTATTTCTCGAATAACTCTCTTTCGAAAATTATTCACAACCCCAACTTGATAATACGATTCATCGGTATGATTGCCAAAAAATCGTATCGTTTGTTGGCATGACCTCCCAGGTATGACGATGTCTTTTGGTGAATGCGTCTTCTTCTGAGGGTGTAAAACCTTGTTGGCATTCTCAGGATAATTTATTGTTACCTTTGAACGATCCAAGGTTACGTCGGGAGTCGCACGTTTAGAACTACCCCCTTGTGGGTATGGAGTCTTAACGGGCTACGAATGCTGATTTTGCACAACTCCAGTTTTTGGAATCCAAACTTGGCAGAATTTCGGTGGTTCTTTGGTCACCGTTTCTTTCTCCCTTTCTTGTCTTTGTTGTGAGAGATCACGGGCAAGAGCAGCGTTTGCACGATGTTTTTGTATGCGTTCTTTGAGGGTTGAACGAGTCCTTTTGACAATAGTCCATTCCTCCGTCGTGAGTTTGGCAGAGATATGAGTGATTGGTTATTGAGACAACTGAACCACTCGATGTCTCCTCGACTCTAAGTCTGCATGATAACGAACCCCGTCGGTTTGTTCCAATGCCTTAGCCAATTGACGAGCGCGACGTTGGCGTCGTCTCTGACGAGTTCTTTTCGTCAGTGCCGGCGGGCTTTGATTTAATGACTCCTTAATTGAAGAATAGTCATTATGAACAGAGAGGTTGCGAGTGGAATCCTCAGCAACAATCAAGCGAGAGTCTTCATCTGTAGCGTTCGACGGAGTCGAAAACTTGCAAACCTTCTTAGAAGATAAAATCTTCCTGCATTTGTGAGGCGAGGAAGACTTTGAGGATGAGGATGACAAATACTCCTCAAACTTCGCTTGGTCGAATTCGTACTCGACCGTTGATTCAACCGGGATCTTGATGATTGGTTGCGACACGACGGTCTCGGCAGCGAGACCGTTGCCTCCCACTGTGGTCGCCAGCTTGTTTGCGTCAAAAGTTAACTTTATCATGGAATTCATTATATCTTCGGTCGATTACAATAAATTCAAAAAAGAGATAGCCTTTTTATAAGACTCCTTTTACACAACAAAAGGAAAAATTACAACTCTTGAGAAACAAACGCAGGATCGTTGTTTGGATCGCTGCTTGCATGGGATCTTTGCCTGTGCCGGGAGCGCGTTAGCCCGTGGACCACCAAATCACAGATTCTGATCGAATCGTGAGGGGTTTATGATTCTGACTTCGTTTATCGAAGTGAGAACTTGAAACGATATCTTATCAAGGTAAGATAGTCGTTCTTCTTGAAATCAAGTCAAAGCCTGAATATCAAGGAGTTACAGAAGCTCGAGTACTCTGCCCTCTCTGCTCTGAAATCAGCCTGTGGATGCTCTCTGATCAGCCTCCTTCAAAAATGGCCTTCGGGGGGTATTTATAACCCATAGGAACAGTTGGCGGAAAACAGGCTCGCGAGACAGCATTTGCTGTCTCGGCTGTCGAGACAGTGTTTGCTGTCTCGGCGGGCGAGACAGTGTTTGCTGTCTCGGCCCGCGAGACAGTAAACGCTGTCTCGGAAACAGTAACCGTCAGACAGTTTTTATTTTAACTGCCTTCCCACGTTTCAAACTCCGTTATTTTGGCAGTTATCCACGTGATTCTCGCCCACGACGTTTCCCACGTTCTTGAATAGTTAGTGGCCACGTGTAGGGCAGTTATAAAGGCGGTTTTGACCATCTGAGAGCTGTCTCACGTGCGAGACAGTAAATTCTGTCTCACACGGCGAGACAGAAAAGACTGTCTCGCGTGGGCGAGACAGTAAAAGTCTGTCTCGCCCGCGAGACAGTAAAGACTGTCTCGCACGGCGAGACAGTCAAGTCTGTCTCGCGTGCGAGACAGTAAAGACTGTCTCGCATGCAAGACAGTCTATACTTGTGTTCTTTTTGACATTTTGGATGACTTCCTTTTGAGCTGTGTTTGGATACCTCTCAGTATTTTTTGACGCCTACATTAACTTGGCGTGAATTTTCAGTTAGAGTGAAATTCAGAAATTTTCTTTATTATCACTAGGATAATTCCAGAAAATCTTTAATCCACTAGGGATTTTATAATGACAACTTGCTATTCTTGTTGAAAAAGGATTAGCAAGTTCATTAGGGGGGGGTTTAACTGTTAGAGGTGTGATGTTAACCTAACAATATTTTTATGGACCTATCGCTCCGTTGACGAGAGTCGATAAGTGGAAAGTGTTACGATCGGAGCAACTTTAAGGACCTATCGCTCTGTTGACGAGAGTCGATAAGTGGAAAGTGTTGTGATCGGAGCAACTTTGAGGACCTATCGCTCTATTGACAAGAGTCGATAAGTTGATTTTGTCAGAGGTGTTTGATATTAACATGACAAGAGAATGTTGCGATCAGAGCAACTTTATGGACTTATCATCCTATTGAAAAGGATTGATAAGTGGATTGTCAGAGGTTTGGTGTTAACATGACGGGAATTTGTTGCGATCGGAGCAACTTTGTGGACTTATCATCCTATTGATGAGGATTGATAAGTGGGTTTTGTCAGAGGTTTAGTGTTAACGTGACATGATTTGTGTTGCGATTGGAGCAACTTTGTGGACTTATCATCCTATTGACGAGTATTGATAAGTGGGTTTTGTCAGAGGTTTAGTGTTAACGTGACAGGATTTGTGTTGCGATTGGAGCAACTTTGTGGACTTATCATCCTATTAACGAGGATTGATAAGTGGGTTTTGTCAGAGGCTTAGTGTTAACGTGACAAGATTTGTGTTGCGATTGGAGCAACTTTATGGACTTATCATCCTATTGACGAGGATTGATAAGTGGGTTTTGTTAGAGGTTTAGTGTTAACGTGACAGGATTTGTGTTGCGATTAGAGCAACTTTGTGGACTTATCATCCTATTGACGAGGATTGATAAGTGGGTTTTGTCAGAGGTTTAGTGTTAACGTGACAGGATTTTTATGTTGCGATCGGAGCAACTTTTGGACTTATCATCCTATTGAAGAGGATTGATAAGTTGATTATCAGAGGTGTGATATTAACATGACAGGATTTGTGTTGCGATTGAAGCAACTTTGTGGACTTATCATCCTATTAAAGAGGATTGATAAGTTGATTTGTCAGAGGTTTAGTGTTAACGTGACAGGATTTGTGTACTCGTGATTTGAACAAGATTTTGGGGACTAGCGTATCACTGGGGAGAATTACTAAGTGAGTTTATCATCAGAAGCGATGAATTTTGATACTAAGATTTTGAAGACTTAGTGTCTTGCTGGGGAAGATTGCGATTTGACTAATTTTGAGGACCTATCATCCTATTAAAGAGGATTGATAAGTTAATTGTTAGAGATGTATTGTTAATGTGACAAATTAGGAGTGATACAAACAGAATTCATACTCCGTGAGGGTGATGATCATCAGAAGTATAATGTTAACTCGACGATGTGAAAGATTCGTTACTCTTAATCCGGTGGATTCTAAGAAACCAACCCCCAGTCTTGATTAAGACTTAGTAGGGGAATAAAAAGAGATAGACAAGGCACATCACCTAGTGGGGCACTATCCAACGAGTTTGACTATCAGAGGTAAGTGTTAACGACCCGCCATCCTACTGAAGAAGATTAGCTTCAGTGGCCGTAGTATCTTCCCCTTCTAACTAAGAAGATTGGGCTTTGTCCGATTGCTCAGGTTGATGCTGCATACTTTTTTCTTCAGCTTTGATCCTGGCAATAATCTTTTGAGCTTGTTCGCCTTGAGAGATTAGTTGTCTCCAGGAACGACATTCTGTAACCCCTATTCGGGCTAGGAGGTCGGTTTGAAAATTGTGTCGACAGGTCTCCACTAGGGTAGACTATGTCATACCTGTGGGACATCGCAGAGCCATGTTTCAAAACCTTTTGACGAAGGCTTTAACGGACTCCTTCTTTTTCTGCTTAGTGGCGAGAAGGGTATGAATGGAGACTTCTGTATCCTCTTCAAAGAATCTTGACAGGAATAGTCTCTCTAAATCTGCCCACTTTTGGATACATCCGGCAGACAGTTTCCTGAACTATTCAAAGGTAACTCCCTTGAGGGTGCCAATGAACAATCGAACCAGTATGGTGTCGTTTGATATCACATTTCCAGTCTGTGACTTGAAATGATAGATATATTGGTTCGGTGATCCCGTGCCGTCAAAAGTTTGTAACGTCGGGAGCTCAAACTTTAGAGGATAAGGGACCGTATCCGATTCGGCAGGATAGGGCCTGGTAACTCCCTCATCTTGGAGCTCGCTTCTGTTAGTAATGGCATTGAGGCGGGCTTCCAATTCTTCTATTTTGACAGACTGGAGATTCTGCTCGTTCTCAGTCTCTTTTGCTTCATCAGAGGAAGATTCCAGGTTGTGGGCTTCTTGATCAGAAACAGCACCATCAACCATTTTTCCCTTTCCTTTGCTTGTGTAAGGTTGGGATGAAGACGTTTTTCCTCTCCCGAAGGATTCTTGCCTAGGTGGCGAATCTGTCTTCTGAGATTTAGCCTTGTCTGCAATGAGTTGAGTCAACAGGGCCATGAGTTCATTGATGGCCTCCTGTTGAAATTTGAGCATGTCCTCCTGCTCATCAAGTCTCTTCGCGAGATCTTTATGGTTTCCCATCATATAAGCGGAGCTCTCATGTTCAACAAAAGAGCTCGATGATTGGGACTCTGCAATGGCTGAGTGTTCATCATCGGAATTAGTTCCTCTAGCTAACCTCCGATAGTTAACAGGGAGAATGACTCCTGTTCGCGTCCGAGTGCGTTGGTAGACTCCTTCAAACTCGTTAGCGATTTCTCTGATGGTCAGTGAACGACTTGTCTCAGAGTCATCAGAACTAGGACCTGAGGCTTTCCCTCTGCCAATCACATTGATAGTGACTCCAGGATACTCGGTCTCTAGAGACTTCTTCCTGTGAGAACATCGTTGTTGGTTGGGCAAGGCAACATGCGTTAATTGGTCGAACACCAATTGTTTGGCCGCATATGAACAACATTGACATCCCGACAGGGGGCGGCGCGCCCCTGGCCAGGGGGTCCGGGGGGGATGGAATACCCCCCGGTGGGGTTCGGGGTAGCGCCCCGAAGCTCCACGGTATACACCAGGTTCCATATTGAATTTTGTCACCCGAACGCATGCTTGAGCTCCAGGTGTTGCTGGTGAAACGCAGTCCTGAGGGCTGCGTTTAGCTTGGCTTATGCAGAGCTCGTGTTGAGGCTCAAAAACACGAAGCTCGCGTTGATTGGAGGATCGGCTTTTTTGGAGTTGTACCGAAGCTAAGTCCTCTCCTTCAGAGAAGGGACTGTATGAACAGTGCAACCCCCAAGGGAGACAGTCCTTCAACGAGTCGGCCACAATTGGAACTTTAGTCTCCTTGAAGACTTTGCGGATCTTGCGCATAGCCTTGGGGCTAAGGGATCTGGATGAGAGAGTCTCCTCAAACTTGGCTTGATCAAACTCAACAACAAGAGTTTCGACGGTTATTCCAATGAGATGAACGTCGGATTGCGCCACCACTTCTTCGTCAGGGAAGCTATTCCCCAGCGGAGTCGCCATCTTTTGTATGTGGGAAAATTTGCAGTAAAAGAAACAAAGAAAATTTGATTTGTATGCCTTTAATCTCAATTATAATTTGGATTCCAATTACAAAAGAGAGGAGAATGAATTTGATTCTCCCTTTTGTTTAATTCTGGGTTCTTCACGGTGGCGATGGAGTGCCTTCCTCGAATGCTCGCGTCGAGTTTACTCTCCGTTGATGATCCACACATCTTTATTCACTGGAATGGTATCTTCTCCTCACGATTTGACATTGTGGAGAACTCTGAATGAGTTTGAAACTCTATGAAAGAGTTGATTTAACCGAAATCGGTCTATAAGCTAAGGATGAAGAAAGCTCCTGTTGCTGATCTCCAAAGCTCTAGCAATTCCCCCCCAAAGATCTCTTCTTTGCTGCCAAAAAGAAGGATGAAAGATCCAGCCACGAACTAAGATAATTTCTTAGTTATTTATAAGGGATTAAGGGGTATAACCGCCCCTTTAATTCACTCCTAAGTGGGGCTAATAGGATGTAACCGCCCATTAAATCACTCCTGAGTGGAGTTGTGATCCCCTCATATCGTGGGAAACGGTTTTGAAACCGTTCAGCTCGTCACTCCTGAGTGGAGTTGTGATCCCCTCATATCGTGGGAAACGGTTTTGAAACCGTTCAGCTCGTGTTTGAACGAGTCAAACGCAAAATCCGCGTTCTGGCGTGAATTCTGCATTCAAACGCAGTGTCTGGAAGCTTGAACGCATCGTCTAGAAGGTCGGACGCAGCGTCTGGAAGCTCATTTGCAGCGATTTGGAAGCTGCGTTGGCAGCGTTGGAAGCTGCATCTGAGCTGCGTTTACAGCGATTTGGAAGCAGCGTTGGCAGCGTTGGAAGCTGCGTCTGAGCTGCGTTGGCAGCGTTGGAAGCTGCGTTGGAGCTGCGTTCGTGGCTATGAACGAGGTGCGTCTTGATGCTGGTACGCGGGGAGGACTTTCACGTCTTAGTTTGAGGAGACCGTCGATTTGTAGTCTCTTTCTGTCAGAGCGTTGCAAAGATCATCGTTTTGTAATCTTTGCTTTAGCTCTTTGATATGTGAGAGTCGTCAGATTGTAACTCCGTATGTTGATTGTGGAGGCTGTTGATTAGAGCTTTCATCAGTTGAAGCGAAGGTCATCAGATTGTAACCTTCATCAATCTACGTGAAAGTCTTCAAATTGTAACCTTCTGGAAGTCGTCAGAGTGTAACTTCCATTATCAGTGTTTTGATGGGGGTTAGCTATGTATTGTGATTTTTAGACAGCTTACAGAACCCCCTCCAAAGTTTTTGAAAGTTCACGGTTGACTGGGACGAATTTTCGGAATACTTTGGATTACTTTGGATCCCAACTCTGATCTTGGAGTTGTTGTTTCCTTGTCATAAAGAAGTTGTTCTCTACACTCGCTTCAAAGGCATCTTGGTTGAAGGGATTTGTCATGTAGGACCTGTGTGAAGGTATGTGTCATAATCCTGCTACTGGAATGTGGGGGTGGACCCTGCATTTTGAACTTGAGACACGGGTGTGACCTCGGCGTTTGGTTTTTGCATCGTGGGTCTGACCTCAACGTTTTGACTTAAGACATGGAAGTGGCTTCCGTGCATTTTTAACTAAGTCTTTGAGACTTGTCTTTGGGTCATCTGTTTTAAGTCTCGGCTCACATCCATTAAGCTGATGGGCCTACAAATGTGCATAGGATTTTTTGGCAAACCCTCAGCCATCAACGGATTTGATAAGCCTTTACCGACTACCGTTTGAGTTGGGCTAGCATGTGGATTGTCTAAGTCCGTTCCATATGTAACGTTGTACTAAGAGAATAAACCCTCTTAGACTTGATGCTATGATTTTGAATACATAAACTTTATCATTTTTACGAGAAAAGACTAACCGGCAACGCGTGTTAGGCGTAGGCTTATCTCTACTTAGGATTTGGGATAAAGTTCCCATGCGTGAAAAACATGGATTTTTGGTGCTACGATGTTGAATACGTAGACTTTGTCACTGTTTCTTCCCGTGTTACTTAAAACACTGAAAGAAAGTTGGAAGCGCCAGAAGTGTAGTATTAACTTGGCGTGAATTTTCACTTAGAGTGAAATTCAAAAATTTTCTTTATTATCACTAGGATAATTCCAGAAAATCTTTAATCCACTGGGGATTTTATAATGACAACTTGCTATTCTTGTTGAAAAAGGATTAACAAGTTCATTGGGGGTTTAACTATTAGAGGTGTGATGTTAACCTAACAGTATTTTTATGGACCTATCGCTCCGTTGACGAGAGTCAATAAGTGGAAAGTGTTGCGATCGGAGCAACTTTGAGGACCTATCGCTCTGTTGACAAGAGTCGATAAGTGAAAAGTGTTGCGATCGGAGCAACTTTGAGGACCTATCACTCTATTGATAAGAGTCGATAAGTTAATTTTGTGAGAGGTGTTTGATATTAACGTGACAAGAGAATGTTGCGATCGGAGCAACTTTATGGACTTATCATCCTATTGAAAAGGATTGATAAGTGGATTGTCAGAGGTTTGGTGTTAACATGATGGGAATTTGTTACGATCGGAGCAACTTTGTGGACTTATCATCCTATTTACGAGTATTGATAAGTGGGTTTTGTCAGAGGTTTAGTGTTAACGTGACAGGATTTGTGTTGCGATTGGAGCAACTTTGTGGACTTATCATCCTATTAACGAGGATTGATAAGTGGGTTTTGTCAGAGGCTTAGTGTTAACGTGACAGGATTTGTGTTGCGATTGGAGCAACTTTGTGGACTTATCATCCTATTAACGAGGATTGATAAGTGGGTTTTGTCAGAGGCTTAGTGTTAACGTGACAGGATTTGTGTTGCGATTGGAGCAACTTTATGGACTTATCATCCTATTGACGAGGATTGATAAGTGGGTTTTGTTAGAGGTTTAGTGTTAACGTGACAGGATTTGTGTTGCGATTAGAGCAACTTTGTGGACTTATCATCCTATTGACGAGGATTGATAAGTGGGTTTTGTCAGAGGTTTAGTGTTAACGTGACAGGATTTTTGTGTTGTGATCGGAGCAACTTTGTGGACTTATCATCCTATTAAAGAGGATTGATAAGTTGATTGTTAGAGGTGTGATATTAACATGACAGGATTTATGTTGTGATTGGAGCAACTTTGTGGACTTATCATCCTATTGAAGAATATTGATAAGTTGATTTGTCAGAGGTTTAGTGTTAACGTGACAGGATTTGTGTACTCATGATTTGAACAAGATTTTGGGGACTAGCGTACCACTGGGGAGAATTGCTAAGTGAGTTTATTATCAGAAGCGATGAATTTTGATACTAAGATTTTGAAGACTTAGTGTCTTGCTGGGGAAGATTGCGATTTGAGCAATTTTGAGGACCTATCATCCTATTAAAGAGGATTGATAAGTTAATTGTCAGAGATGTATTGTTAATGTGACAAATTAGGAGTGATGCAAACTGAATTCATACTCCGTAAGGATGATGATCGTCAGAAGTATAATGTTAACTCGACGATGTAAAAGATTCGTTACTCTTAATCCAGTGGATTCCAAGTAACCAACCCCCAGTCTTGATTAAGACTTAGTAGGGGAATAAAAAGAGATAGACAAGGCACATCACCTAGTGGGGCACTATCCAACGAGTTTGACTATTAGAGGTAAGTGTTAACGTTATAGTTGTTGGACCCGCTATCCTACTGAAGAGGATTAGCTTCAGTGGCCGTAGTATCTTCCCCTTCTAACTAAGAAGATTGGGCTTGGTCCGATTGCTCAGGTTGATGATGCATACTTTTTTCTTCAGCTTTGATCCTGGCAATAATCTTTTGAGCTTGTTCGCCTTAAGCGATTAGTAGTCTCCAGGAACGATATTCTGTAACCCCTATTCGGGCTAGGAGGTCGGTTTGTAAATTGTGTCGACAGGTCTCCACTAGGGTAGACTGTGTCATACCTGTGGGACATCGCAGAGCCATGTTTCAAAACCTTTTGACGAAGGCTTTAACGGACTCCCTCTTTTTCTACTTAGTGGCGAGAAGGGTATGGATGGAGACTTCTGTATCCTCTTCAAAGAATCTTGTCAGGAATAGTCTCTCTAGATCTGCCCACTTTTGGATACATCCGACAGGCAGTTTTCTGAACCATTCAAAGGCAACTCCCTTGAGGGTGCCAATGAACAATCGAACCAGTATGGCGTCGTTTGATATCACATTTCCAGTCTGTGACTTGAAATGATATATATGTTGGTTCGGTGATCCCGTGCCATCAAAAGTTTGTAACGTCGGGAGCTCAAACTTTAGAGGATAAGGGACTGTATCCCATTCGGTAGGATATGGTCTGATAACTCCCTCATCTTGGAGCTCACTTCTGTTAGCAATAGCATTGAGGCGGGCTTCCAATTCTTCTATTTTGACAGACTGGAGATTCTGCTCGTTCTCAGTCTCTTTTGCTTCATCAGAGGAAGATTCCAGGTTGTGGGCTTCTTGATCAGAAACAGCACCATCAACCATTTTTCCCTTTCCTTTGCTTGTGTAAGGTTGGGATGAAGACGTTTTTCCTCTCCCGAAGGATTCTTGCCTAGGTGGCGAATCTGTCTTCTGAGATTTGGCCTTGTCTGCGACGAGTTAAGTCAACAGGGCCATGAGTTCATTAATGGCCTCCTGCTGAGATTTGAGCATGACCTCCTGCTCATCAAGTCTCTTCGCGAGATCTTTATGGTTTCCCATCATATAAGCGGAGCTCTCATGTTCAACAAAAGAGCTCGATGATTGGGACTCTGCAATGGCTGAGTGTTCATCATCGGAATTAGTTCCTCTAGCTAACCTCCGATAGTTAACAGGGAGAATGACTCCTGTTCGCGTCCGAGTGCGTTGGTAGACTCCTTCAAACTCGTTAGCGATTTCTCTGACGGTCAGTGAATGACTTGTCTCAGAGTCATCAGAACTAGGACCTGAGGCTTTCCCTCTGCCAATCACATTGATAGTGACTCCAGGATACTCGGTCTTTGGAGACTTCTTCCTGTGATAACATCGTTGTTGGTTGGGCAAGGCAACATGCGTTAATTGGTCGAACACCAATTGTTTGGCTGCATATGAACAACATTGACATCTCGAGAGGACCGTAGGAATCAGCCGTTCACATTGGAATGAACGAATGACTTGTTGCATCGGTCTTTCTCTCGATATGAACTTTCTCAAATCTGTTGTGAAGATTCGAGGAGAACTATTCACTGATCGTGAGGTTTGAATTGGGGTGCGCCCCTGGCCAGGGGGTCCGGAGGGGATGGAATACCCCCCGGTGGGGTTCGGGGTAGCACCCCGAAGCTCCACGGTATACACCAGGTTCCATATTGAATTTTGTCACCCGAACGCATGCTTGAGCTCCAGGTGTTGCTGGTGAAACGCAGTCCTGAGGGCTGCGTTTAGCTTGGCTTATGCAGAGCTCGTGTTGAGGCTCAAAAACACGGAGCTCGCGTTGATTGGAGGATCGGCTTTTTTGGAGTTGTACCTAAGCTAAGTCCTCTCCTTCAGAGAGGGGACTGTATGAACAGTGCAACCCCCAAGGGAGACAGTCCTTCAACGAGTCGGCCACAATTGGAACTTTTGTCTCCTTGAAGACTTTACGGATCTTGCGCATAGCCTTGGGGCTAAGGGATCTGGATGAGAGAGTCTCCTCACACTTGGCTTGATCAAACTCAACAACAAGAGTTTCGACGGTTGTTCCAATGAGATGAACGTCGGATTGTGCCACCACTTCTTTGTTAGAGAAGCTATTCCCCAGCGGAGTCGCCATCTTTTGTTTGTGGGAAAATTTGCAGTAAAAGAAACAAAGGAAAATTGATTTGTATTCCTCTAATCTCAATTATAATTTGGATTTCGATTACAAAAGAGAGGAGAATGAATTTGATTCTCCCTTTTGTTTAATTCTTCACGGTGGCGATGGAGTGCCTCCCTCGAATGCTCGCGTCGAGTTTGCTCTCCGTTGACGATCCGCACGTCTTTATTAACTGGAATGGTATCTCCTCCTCACGATTTGACATTGTGGAGAACTCTGAATGAGTTTGAAACTCTATGAAAGAGTTGATTAACCAAAATCGGTCTATAAGCCAAGGATGAAGAAAGCTCCTGTTGCTGATCTCCAAAGCTCTAGAAATTCCCCCCCAAAGATCTCTTCTTTACTGCCAAAAAGAAGGATGAAAGATCCAGCCCCGAACTAAGATGATTTCTTAGTTATTTATAAGGGATTAAGGGGTATAACCGCCCCTTTAATTCGCTCCTAAGTGGGGCTAATAGGATGTAACCACCCCTTAAATCACTTCTGAGTGGAGTTGTGATCCCCTCAGATTGTGAGAAATGGTTTTGAAACCGTTCAGCTCGTGTTTGAACGAGTCAAACGCAAAATCCGTGTTCTGGCGTGAATTCTGCATTCAAACGCAGTGTCTGGAAGCTTGAACGCATCGTCTGGAAGCTCGGACGCAGCTGGCGTGAATTCTGCATTCAAACGCAGTGTCTGGAAGCTTGAACGCATCGTCTGGAAGCTCGGACGCAGCCTCTGGAAGCTCATTTGCAGCGATTTGGAAGCTGCGTTAGCAGCGTTCGAAGCTGCGTCTGAGCTGCGTTTACAGCGATTTGGAAGCAGTGTTGGCAGCGTTGGAAGCTGCGTCTGAGCTGTGTTTGCAGCGATTTGGAAGCTGCGTTGGCAGCATTGGAAGCTACGTTGGAGCTGCGTTCGTGGCTATGAACGCGGTGCGTCTTGATGCTGGTACGCGGGGAGGACTTCCACGTCTTAGTTTGAGGAGACCGTCGATTTGTAGTTTCTTTCTGTCAGAGCGTTGCAAAGATCGTCATTTTGTAATCTTTGCTTTAGCTCTTTGATATGTGAGAGTCGTCAGATTGTAACTCCCGATGTTGATTGTGGAGGCTGTTGATTAGAGCTTTCATCAGTTGTTGCGAAGGTCATCAGATTGTAACTTTCATCAATCTATGTGAAAGTCTTTAAATTATAACATTCTGGAAGTCGTCAGAGTGTAACTTCCATTATCGGTGTTTTGATGGGGATTAGCTATGTATTGTGATTTTTAAACAGCCTACAGAGAGATATTTACGTTTTGATATGAAGAGACCGTCAATTTATAGTCTCTTTTGCTAGAGCGTTGCAAAGATCATCACCTTGTAACCTTCGTCTTTGCTCCTTGAAAATATAAGAGTCATCAGATGGTAACTCCTGATGTTGATTGTGAAGATTGTTGAATTAGAGCTTTCATTAGTTGTTGTGAAGGTCGTCAGATTGTAAGCTTCTACGTGAAAGTCTTCAAATTATAGCCTTCTGAAAGTCGTCGAATTGTAACTTCTATCATCGGTGTTTGATAGGGATCAGCTATTTGTTGTGATTTTTAGACAGCCTACAATTCCTAACAGTGTGCAGGAAGCTTTATGTAATCCAAAATGGAAATCAGCGATGGACGAGGAGATAAAGTTATTATTAAAAAGTGATACATGAGAATTAATCGATTTACCAGTAGGAAAGAAGAGGGTGAGATGCAAATGGGTGTACACTATGAAATTCAAAACAAATGGAATAATTGAAAGATTCAAAGTGAGACTAGTTGCAAAAGGCTACACACAGACACACGTGATTAATTATCTGGAGACATTCGCACCCATAGCAAAGATCAATATCGTGCAGGTGTTACTCTCATTAGCTGCTAATTTGGACTGGCCTCTACAACAATTCGATGTAAAAAGCGCTTTCCTACATGGAGAGTTAGAGGAGGAGGTGTATATGGAGTTCCCTCCTGGATATAAGATCCCGATTGAGCATACAAATAAAGTCTACAAGTTGAAAAAAATCCTTGTATGGACTAAAGCAATCCCCCAGAACTTGGTTTGGGAGATTCACGAGATCGATGCGGAAGTTCGGGTACAGTCTTAGTAATTCTGATCATACTTTATTTTTGAAGAAGAGTTATGGGAAGATTACGACACTTATCGTCTATGTCGATGACATGGTCCTCACATGAAACGACCTTCATGAACAGCAGGCATTGAAGAAGCATCTATCTCAGGAGTTCGAAATGAAAGACCTTGGGGACTTGAAGTATTTTCTGGGGATTGAGGTGTCTAGGTTGTTTGGGTCAAAAGTTGCCTTTTCCATTGTTTTCAAACCTGTTACACCGTTTATCGATTACAAGTTCAAACTGAAAGAAAAGTTGATCTTTTTATAAGATCTTCTTACAACGAAAAATAAAGATTATAACTTTATCAAACAAAACGCAGCAGTAGTTTATCTCCCACTGCTTTGTGTGGGATATTTGCCTGTGTCGGGGACGCGTTAGTTCGTGGACCGCCGCAGATCAAACCCGATTGACAGTATAACTACGCTCTTGTTTCACGAAGGAAACAATTGCGGAAGCGACAATCACGACCAAGCGAGATTGTGGCTCTTCTCGAGATTAAAACCAAGTTTAATCCGGAGGAAAGAAGGGGAAAGAATCACAAACCTTTCGAAGGGGGCTTTCTTTATGAAAGTGTTCGCTAAGATCTGATGATTCTCCTCTGAAATTCGTGGTTAGCTGGACAATTTGACAGCACCTCGCCTTCTCAATCTCAGATCCTCTTGAAAGAAGACCCTAGGCTTCTATTTATAGGCTTTTGGAGACGTGTCTTTGGATAAGAATTGATGTTTAAATGTTATCTGTAATTAATAACCACTTAAACGCGTCTAGGGATAACCTTAAAATAGTTAGAGAGGTTCTGGGATGAAAGAATCCTTAAAAATTATCGAAATCCGTGTTTGGGGAGGTTTTGTATTCAATAAGAGTCCTGGTGGCTCGGAACTGTGCGAGCCACCATTTGGTGGCTCGGAACTATGCGAGTCACCATTTGGTGGTTGCATAGGTGCGAGCCACCATTTGGTGGCCCGCATGGGTGCGAGCCACCAATTGGTGACTCGCGCCTACACTGGCCTCCGAGTGGTGTTTCGTTCATCTTTTTGATGTTTTGGCAATTCGTGATTCTTCTAGTTCCCTTGTTTTGCATAAGCTTCATCACTTCGTTGACTTGTGCATTCTATTGATCCAATTCATACACTTTCTGATGTTGGATAAATTCCCTTGACTTGGATAATAACGTTTATCGTCTTCTCCTTGTCTTGAACTATGTTTGAGGACCTATAGGCAATTTTTAACGCCTACAGATACCCCCTCCAAAGTGTTTCAATCTTGTTTCTTTTATAGAAAAGCTTGAAATACTTTGGATGTGATAGGCCCAACCTCTAGTAGGTGTAAAAGGACCTGTAACTGGCTTCATCTCTTGACTCCTTCATCCTTCAATCTACTCGGCGTTTTGTTGAATAGATGAAGTTTTTACGGTTCTGCGTTTATCGTCTGACCGCTGTTGAAGTCTTGAATTGAAACTTATATACTAAATGGTATCGTTGATTTGACGTTGAGCTGACTATCTTTGTTGGGAATTCATATTTGACGACGTCTTGACAGGCATTGACCAAAAGTTATGCGTTGAAGCGGAGAGGACCAGTTTATACTCGTACGTTTGCTGGAGTCTCCACAGTTTAAGCTCTTAAGGCGTTGGAGCGTGACGGTCCCAAATATTAGGCTGCAGGACCAACTATTAAAGCTGATTCATCTGCACGTGTGGATCTTATCCCGAATTTGTGGTGCGTCAGTGACTTTCGCATATATAGGATTTTTGGCAAACCCTCAGCCATCAACGGGTTTGATGAGCCTTTACCGACTACCGTTTGAGTCGGGCTAGCATACGGATTGTTTAAATCCGTTCCGCATGTAATGTTATGCTAAAACAGTTAACTCTTTTAGTGCTACAATATTGAATATGTAGACTTCGTCTTTCTCACATGAAAAGACTAAATGGCGACGCGTGTTAGGCGTAGACTTTAAGGTTTTTGGCAAACCCTCAGCCTTCAACGGGTTTAACGTGCCTTTACCGATTACCGTTTGAATCGGGCTTGCATGCAGATTGTTTAGGTCCGTTCCGCATGTGACGTTGTGCTAAGAGAGTTAACTCTCTTAGTGCTACGATATTGAATACGTAGACTTTGTCTTTCTTACAGGAATAGACTACCCGGCAACGCGTGTCAGGCGCTGACTTATCCCTACTTAGGTTTCAGGATAAAATTCCCCATGCGTGAAAGACACGGATTTTGGTGTTATTAATAACAACCTGCCACAATGTTGAATATGTGGGCTTTTGTCCTTTTTACTGTGAAAGACTGACCGGCAACGCGTGTTAGGCGTTGACTTATCCCTACTTAGGATTCGGGATAAAATTCCCCAGACTTAAATTATGATATCTTTTTCAATCGGTGAAAGACTAAACCGGTAACACGTATTAGGCGTTGACTTATCCCTACTCAGGATTCAGTATAAAATTCCCTAGACTTGAATTCTGGTATCTTTTCAATCGGTGAAAGACTAAACCGACAACGCGTGTTAGGCGTTGACTTATCTCTACTCAGGATTCGGGATAAAATTCTCCGTGCGTGTGAAGCACGAATTTTAGAAGTTTGAAAAAAATGGTGTCTTCTCCTGGGGCAAAGACAAACCCGATACGGGAGAGGAAGAATTTTATATTCTATCTCCCAAAGCTGAAGAGGAAGAATTTTATATTCTATCTCCAATCACAAAAGGAAACTTAAAATGAGATCTCCACTTTAAGAATCCGGGAAGGTGAAACTAAGAGTAGGATCTCCACTCCGAGAATCAAAAAGATTAGAATAATCCTAACTGTCTGAAGGTTTGATTATTAAACAAAAGGTGGATTTCTCATTTATCGAGAGTGAATTGTGATTTTGGTCCTTACTGTAGGAAGGTTTGACCCAGCGGGAGTTTAAGGTGATCCTAACTGTAGGAAGGTTTAATCACTTGGTTTGAAAGTGGACCTCTCGTTCATTGGAGGAATCGAGAGGGGATTTTGGTTTTAGTCCTAACTGTAGGAAGGTTTGACCGAGTGGGGGATTTGAGACGATCCTAACTGTAGGAAGGTTTGATCACTCGATTTGTGGACCTCTCGTTCACTGGAGGAATCGAAAGGGGATTTTGGTTGTGGTCCTAACTGTTTAAAGGTTTGACCAAGTAGACAGTGGGAGTGGGAGTATAAATTACAGTGGGAGTGTTGACTTATACCGATTACTCAATGGGAATTCTTAAGAACTTAACACGAACGAGTTTGACAATTCGTCAAGGATTAGGCCATTAAAATCCCGAGTACCATGTCCGGACTCTAATAATGAGGATGTTGAGTGCATAGATACATCGAAAGTTTGAATGGATTTAACTGAAAGGAATTTTGGTGGTCCCACAGTCAATTAGTTTGATCGGTGGGGGATTTTGTGGTGGAAGACTGTGAGTCGCCAAACACCAATGGGAATTTTGTGAGGGAAGATTGATCCAACGAGGTGATCGAATCTCGTCTCAGCAAAAGAGTGTTTGGAAATCACAGTGGGGGTTTAGTGTTTATCACCTTTTTTTTGTAATGATCGGGTTATCCCTAAGAAAGCTACATGTAGCATTCTTCTGGGAACTTTCTGTTATAGAATCATCCACCCCCAGCTTTTCTTGTGAAACTGGGTTTATCATTGCATCAGCCGCATGATCAGGTTATCCTTAAGAATACCACACATGGCACTCTCCACGAACTTCCCGTGGAAGAAATAAAATAGTTTAGACTCATATACCTATTGGAGTATCGATGAGCAGTTTATACTTGTATACTCTTCGGAGTGTGGCGATTCTCACTTAGCTTATCCTAGCGTTATGACGCAGGCTTCAACCAAGGTTTGGATGCTATTTTTGAGAGCGAAGCAATCCTTGGTGGGATGAAGGATCCTCCTATGGTACGCACAGTATTTCGGATCCGTAGTGTTGTCAGCTTCCTCCTGATTTACGACAGATGGTAGCTTGATCTTGTTATTTTCAAGGAGGGATTCGAAGATGGCTGGAACGTCTTTGTCCTTGAAGGAATACTCTTTTTGGAGTCTTGAACCCGAAGTCTTCTGCTATCTTTGGGGTTGCTGTTGTGACGTTTGATTAGCATCAATCGCAGCTGCAGGGGCCTTCCCTTTACCACGGGAGGCGAAGTTTGAGTTCGGAGGATTAGTCGTCGGTTGGCTCCTCTCGGCCTTCTTCCTTCAGAGGAAGCGTTCCGCCTGCTCTCCGCGCGTCTTCAACTCTTTCCATGTGTAGGACGGTGTGACTCCCATAATTTCTAACACTTCTAAGGAAAGATTGTTGTGGCATGTTTGGAGGATGAATTACTCCGTGACCGGATCTCAGCAGTTCATTGCCTTGTTCCGGAAGCGCTTAACAAAGTTCTCAACGAGCTCTCCGTCTTTCTGTTTCTCTTCAAAGAGTGTTCCGATCGATATCTCGGCGTCGTCGTCAAAGAAATTAGCAAGAAACATGCTTTCCATATCATCCCATGTATTGATACTTCCCGGTTTAAGCCGGCGGTACCAATCAAAGGTAGCTGCACGAAGGGTTCCCACGAACGATTGTACCATCAGAGGTTCATTGCCCGAAATGATCCCCAGGTGGGACTTGAAATAAATCAAGTGTTGGGTAGCCATCAGAGGTTCATTGCCCGAAATGATCCCCAGGTGGGACTTGAAATAAATCAAGTGTTGGGTAGGAGAACCCCTCCCATTGAACGGCGTGAAGTTAATCAAACTGAACTTTGGTGGGTATGGAATGGAGTCCCATTCTTTCGGGTAGGGACACGGAATGCCAGTCTTTTTTTCCTCTTGAGCAGACATCAAAGCATTGATTTTGCTTTCCAAGTCTTTCATCTTAAGGTCTTCGCCTACCGCTCTCTTCTGGCGACTTTGGGGATGGATATTGGTGCCACCCCCAGCGTTAAGGATACCTTCGGTATTTTTATTCTCAGGTGGAACATCGATATTGATGTTTTCCTCTACTTCTGAGTCGCTATCTATCTGATTAGTAGTCAGGCAACGACTAGATTCACCGCGTTGATTTGTTAACTGCTGGAGTTGTTGTGCATGTAAATCTTTAACACGTTGCACAGCCATCTCCATTTCGATTTTAAAGTTCTCTATCTGCTTTGCCAAAGCTTCTTGAAGAAGTTGAGCCATCTGTTCAGTAGTGATCATAAATGACTCTCGAGTCTGTCCCGTACTGGACACAGTGGCATCCGAAGCGATCGCAGAGTTGGCATCCGATGCCTCATCGTCTGAGGACCGTCCTCTCCGAATTCTGCTGTAATCTCTAGGCCTAATAGCCCCGGTTCGTAGCCGAGTCAATCGTTGGGATATTTGCGGAAAAGGTTCAGGGCTGAAGCATCGCATGGATTTTCCTTTGTCTGCCATGTTAATCGTGAGTTCTGAGAGTTCACGTTCTTGAACGGCCGGCTTTCTTTTACAGAAACGTCTTGATTTGTGTCTCGGTGTTTCTGTAGAAAGTCTTTCAAACACCAAAATCCTTTGCGAGGCGGTCTTGGAACAGTTACACTCTGACAATACCGCCTTAATAAGTTTGGTACATGGACAACGAGAATCCATTTCCCGGGTGTTTCTCTTCCGAGATCTATTCATACCCCCAGTCTGATAGTACAACTCATCGATATGATTATCGGAGCAACCTATCTTGTGCTGGCATAATTCTCCCATTCTAATGTCGTCGTCTTCTGACGAATAAGGCTCTCTTTGAGAATATAATGCCTTGTCATTGTTCTCAAGAGTTGCTCGTTTGAACCCACGTTTTCGTGCGCTTGCGGACCCAACAGGCTCTTGGACTTCAATTCGCAATCCAAGGCGAGTGGTTATCGGCACTTTCTCCGTAGGAGGGATTTTGGACATATTGGGGTGTCGCGTACGACCCCCAATCTGACGAGCCATCCAAGGTTCATTTTTATGCGAAGGACCGAGACGATCCATAATACTCACTTTAAATCGGGACAGATCCATGCTGCCGTGAGGTTCTACTGAAGGTGAGGAAGTCACTGGGACAGAAACATGAGCTACCGGAGACTCGAAACTAGTCGCGGGAGGCGAAATTTCTACTAAACGATGACAATCGGCTTGGTGGGTGATGCGGGTTGCAACGTGGTGTCGCCTTCACGAGCCAGCGCTTAGGTGGGCTCGGGCCGTATCGCGAGCAGCACTGGTTGGCTCGCGCCTTTATGCCGAGCTAGTGTTGTGACTGCCTGGCCGGAGTCAGGTATCGTTGGTTGGTCGCCCTGTCGAGTCAGAGCAAGGAGAGGACGTGATTTGCCGTTCTTCTTCGGGCCTTGGATTTTGGCCTCCAGATTTGACGTGGTTTCGTCAGTTTATCGTCTGCACCATTTGCTTGTAACTTCTTGGCCTCTTGCACCAGAATTCTTGCGTGCACAAGTAAAGCATGGTGTTTCTTGATCCGTTCTTCAAGAGTTGAATGTGTCCTCTTCACGGGGATCCACTCATTCGCCGTTGATTTGGAACAGTCACCCGTTCGCTGTCGTGGTGGCTGATGTCTTCTAGGCTTCAGATTTGCTTCATAACGGATTCCATCCACTAGCTCGGAAGCTTTGGCTAATTGGCGTGCAAGGCGTTGACGCCGTCTTTGACGCGCCCTCTTGGAGAAGGTCGGGTTGTTTTCAGTAGCAACTTCAGCTTCGCAAGGTGTGCCTTGAGCCGCTGTGGGATGAGGTTCTTGGTTTTGAACCTTCAAATCCAAGTGTCCTCGACCTTTCCTCGTGGAGTTTCTCCTATTCCTGCGAGGGGAGGATGATCGGGAAGATGAGGATAAGTATTCTTCATACTTTGCTTGGTCGAACTCGTATTCGACCTCCTCGTTGATCGGGATGATGATCTTTGGTTGTGACACTACAGCTTCGGCAGAAAAGCTGTCGGCTTCCACTGTGGTCACCAGTTTGTTTGAGTCAAAAGTTGCCTTTTCCATTGTTTTCAAACCTATTACACCGTTTATCGATTACAAGTTCAAACTGAAAGAAAAGTTGATCTTTTTATAAGATCTTCTTACAACGAAAAATAAAGATTACAACTTTATCAAACAAAACGCAGCAGTAGTTTATCTCTCACTGCTTTGTGTGGGATCTTTGCCTGTGCCGGGGACGCGTTAGTCCGTGGACCGCCGCAGATCAAACCCGATTGACAGTATAACTACGCTCTTGTTTCACGAAGGAAACAATTGCGGAAGCGACAATCACGACCAAGCGAGATTGTGGCTCTTCTCGAGATTAAAACCAAGTTTAACCCGGAGGAAAGAAGGGGAAAGAATCACAAACCTTTCGAAGGGGGCTTTCTTTATGAAAGTGTTTGCCAAGATCTGATGATTTTCCTCTGAAATTCATGGTTAGCTGGACAATTTGACAGCACCTCGCCTTCTCAATCTCAGATCCTCTTGAAAGAAGACCCTAGGCTTCTATTTATAGGCTTTTGGAGACGTGTCTTTGGATAAGAATTGATGTTTAAACGTTATCTGTAATTAATAACCACTTAAACACGTCTAGGGATAACCTTAAAATAGTTGGAGAGGTTCTGGGACGAAAGAATCCTTAAAAATCATTGAAATCCGTGTTTGGGGAGGTTTTGTATTCAATAAGAGTCCTGGTGGCTCGGAACTGTGTGAGTCACCATTTGGTGGCTCGCATGGGTGCGAGCCACCAATTGGTGGCTCGCGCCTACACTGGCCTCCGAGTAGTGTTTCGTTCATCTTTTTGATGTTTTGACGATTCGTGATTCTTCCAGTTCCCTTGTTTTGTGTACGCTTCATCGCTTCGTTGACTTGTGCATTCTATTGATCCAATTCATACACTTTCTGATGTTGGATAAATTTCCTTGACTTGGATAATAACGTTTATCGTCTTCTCCTTGTCTTGAACTGTGTTTGAGGACCTATAGGCAATTTTTAACACCTACATAGGTCATCGAAAGACATTTTCCTATCTTAGAGGAAATATACACTAGATTTACTAAATAAAACTGGGATGTCTGCTTGTCAACCATCAGAGACTCCAATGGAAGAAGGAGTAAAGTTGGAAATTGAAACAGATCAAGTGCCCGTCGATAAAGGGTGCTATCAGAGAATGGTGGGGAAATTGATGTATTTGGCACATACAAGGCCTGATATATCATATGCATTGAGTACCGTCAATCAGTTCATACATAATCCAGGGGAGAAGCATATGCGGGTAGTTATGAAGATCATCAACTATCTTAAGGCAGCTCCTGGAAAAGGAATTCTGTTTCAAAGAAATGAGGACTTCCTGAAGGTTGAAGGATATACTGATGCTGATTGGGCGGGAAATATATGTGGCTAAATGTCTACATCAGGGTACTTCACATTTGTAGGGGGAAACTTGGTCACTTAGAGGAGTAAGAAGCAAAATGTGGTATCCCGATCAAGCGCAGAAGCAGAATATCAAGGAATGGTAGTCGATATCCAAGAGTTATTATGGTTGAAATTACTACTGACAGATCTAGATTTCCCTCCAAAAGAATCTATGATGTTATACTGTGATAACAAAGCAGCATGCGATATCGCACATAATCCAGTTCAGCATGATAGGACAAAACATGTAGAAGTAGACATGTTCTTCATCAAAGAAAAGCTAGAAGAGAAAGTCATTTCCGTTCCTCATGTACGCTCGGAAGATCAGCTGGCTGACATACTCACCAGGGCAGTAACGAGGAAGATATTTGCCAAGTTGATTAGCAAGTTGGGCAAGTTTGATATATGTGTGCCAACTTGAGGGGGAGTATTAGAATAAA
The DNA here is from genome assembly GCF_001876935.1 of Asparagus officinalis. Taxonomy (NCBI): domain Eukaryota; kingdom Viridiplantae; phylum Streptophyta; class Magnoliopsida; order Asparagales; family Asparagaceae; genus Asparagus; species Asparagus officinalis. Next base: position 21,995,043 of record NC_033800.1, read on the forward strand.
TGGTATAGATATATATGGTATAGTTGACTATCACTATGATTCCTGGAATCATGTGATATTAGTATTACTTCCTTGTATAGCTTCTTCTCTCCCTATTTAAGGGACCATTGTATTCTTTCATTGAATTAAGAAATAACATAACATTTTCTCAATATTTCTTTTTTATACTTATCAACATCATGCACACGTGGAGACGAAAATATCGATATCTATTTGAAAGTTGATGGGTGTAACGAGTCATTTTACTTGGGATTCTTTCAAAAGAGGCCCCCAAGACAAAAGTATGATTTGGCGATCGATAAAGGATTTGAGTTACATCACAACTCTGACGAAGCTAGTGTCTATCTTTTGGGTTTTGTATGTCCTGCTAAAGGTAGGTACCTTGTAACCGTGTGTTGCTTACTTCCATTGACCCGCCATCTTCGGAAACAAGGTATTCGACTGCCTAACCTCAATTCACAAACGGTTTGCAGGTGGTCGCGTGGTGGGGAAAACAGCGACAAGTCGGAGATGCGTCCTGCTAGAATTAATTCGCTTAAAAAGATTGTTCTGGAGTAACTTGATCCCTCTTCTTTTCATCTATGTTTCGAGTTCTTTCTCTAATATATCTTTGTAGTTTGTCATTGACTGGCCACGTTGATGCTTGTATCCTGTTCTGCTGGGGTTTACTCTCTGATTCTAGCAAAAATGGTTACTTTTTTTTAAAAGTATTTCTAATGTTTACAGTTTACGCTCATGGACGTTTTGATCTGGAGTATCTCTTTTATTGTGCTTGTTTCTTGCCGTCTAAATCACTTTTACTTTCTTGATCGTGGGTTTTTTCTGATCAGTTGAGTTTTTCGGTGCTCGAATGGACTCTTATTGGGGTCTTGGACCCCAGTTCATGTTGTTATTGTTGGGAATTTAACGCCTAAATCCCTAATGCAACAGAAACGCAAAATAGAAAAAGTACACTAAGATTTACGAGGTTCGGCAACTGCCTACGTCCTCGGGAGCCACACAGTCAATTTCTTATTAATAAAACAAGAAATTACAAATCAAGAGCAAATCCCAAAACTGAGATTTTTTAAAGATGAACACTGTAGCTACAATGTTAATAATTAAAGGGAATAAACCCTTTCAATTCTCTCGCTCTCTCTAAAGTCCTTTCTTAATCTCCCCTCAATGCACGGTTGAGAGCTGGAGATGAAGAACCAAAATCGCTGCTGCGATTTCAAGGTTTGGAGAAGAGGAACGCTGCTGCGTTATTTTTGGTGCCGCCGCCAGAGAGAAATCAGAGGAGAGAAGCAACACAAAACCCTAGGGCGACGAGGGGTTTATATAAGCAAACATGACAGGCTGGCGACAGCCTGTCGCCAGCCACGCGAAGACGCGGACGTCGGAGCGCCAAAACGCGGACGTCAGAGCTTGGACGCGAGGGTCGGTATCCCAAACGCGAGGGTCGGAGTCCCAAACGCGAGGGTCGGAGTCTGAAACGCGAGGGTCGAATTTCCCAAACGCGAGGGTCGCGTTTCCCACAATTTGAGCTTGCCTACTCGAGCTCCACCTGAAACTGCGCCTGTAGTTCGCCATCGACTTCGCCTGAGTCGACGTCTTCGCTCGTCTGCATGGTTCTCAAGCTCGTCAGAGCTTCGCCGAAGCTCCTCGCCGGAATTAAGGTTTGATCTACACCCCTTTCTAACAATCTCCCACTTGGAGATCAAACCGCCGTCAACGGGCTATCGCATCAAGCTCCTCTTCTGTGTGGCTCCACCCTCATCATCTATGCATGAAGGCCAACTGAAGTTGCGCACAACTCCAGTTTCTGAACGGTCACCGTCTTTGTTAACATGTCTGCTGGATTCTTACTTCCTGGAATCTTTTCCAGTTTCAACACGTCATCTTCCAACAGGGATCTTATGAAGTGGTACCGAAGCGCAATATGCTTCGTTCTAGAATGAAATGCTAAATTCTTTGCCAAGTGTATTGCACTCTGACTATCACTGTGCAAAACATTCTTCTCCTGTTTGAATCCCAGCTCTGTCAATAAGCCCTGAAGCCATATCATCTCTTTACTGGCTTCAGTCACTGCAACATACTCAGCTTCTGTAGTGGATAGGGTAACGATCTTCTGTACCTGTGACATCCAACTAACAGCTGTAGTTCCGACGGTGAATACATAGCCGGTGGTGCTTCTTCGGTGATCAACTTCACCGCCGAAGTCTGCATCTATGTACCCTTACACTTCTACCTCTCCCTTACCAAAGTGCAAACAGTTCTGTGTGGTGCCTCATAGATATCTCAGAATCCACTTGACCGCTTCCCAATGAGCTTTTCCTGGATTCGACATAAACTGGCTGACCACTCCCATTGCATGGCCAATGTCTGGTCTCGTACAGACCATTGTGTACATCAAACTTCCGATAGCTGAGGCGTAAGGAACCTGAGCCATACTCTCTTTCTCTTCTTCTGACTGAGGAGACTGATCCTTCGATAGACGAAAATGGCTGACCAAGGGTGTGCTCACAGGCTTGGCGTCGCCCATGTTGAATCTTTGCAAAACACGGTTGATGTACTCCGTCCGAGATAACTGCAAGAGACCTCTCTTCTTATCTCTCGTGATTTGCATTCCTAGGATCTTCTTCGCTGGACCCAAGTTCTTCATGTCAAACTCTTTTGACAGCTGCTGCTTCAAACTCTTGACCTCCATATCTGCTCCTGCAACCAACATATCATCAACATACAGTAGTAGGATGATATAGCTAGACTGATATCTTTTGAAGTAGCAACAGTGGTCGGCGTTGCACTTCTAGAAACCTTCCTTATGCATAAAGCCGTCAAACTTTCTGTACCACTGTCTTGGTGCTTGTTTCAGGCCATACAAGCTCTTCTTGAGTCTGCACACCAGGTTCTTCTTTTTTTCTTCTGAGAAACCTTCTGGCTGGTGCATGTATATCTTCTCTTCTAGATCTCCGTGAAGAAACGTCGTCTTCACGTCTAACTGCTCGAGATGAAGATCTTCAATTGCTACAATACTCATCACGGTCCTGATAGTATTTAGCTTCACCACGGGAGCGAAAATATCGGTGTAGTTAATTCCTTCCTTCTGCTGGAAACCTTTGACAAGTAGCCGGACTTTATATCTTTTGGAACCATCCTGCTCCTCTTTCACCCGGTACACTCATTTGTTATGGAGTGCCTTCTTACCCGTGGGCAACTCAGATAGTTCCCATGTCTGGTTTGATATGAGAGACTTCATCTCATCTTTCATTGCAAGCTCCCACTTGCTCGCATCTCCACACTGACAAGCTTCATCAAAGCTTTCAGGCTCCCCACCATCTGTCAACAATAGATAGTTCATGTATCTCCTATTGGGTACAGGAGGACGAGAAGATCTTCTTAATATCGGAGCTGGTGCGTCGGGCTCCTGCGCACCATCTTGTCCAACAGGCTCTTCTTGCTGAGGACCCTCTGCATTGGGTTCTTCCGAGAGGTTACTCGGGACATCATTGACTCGCTCTCTGAGTTATCTGTCTTGTGCATGTCCTTGTACATCACCTTCTCGTTGAATATCACATCTCTGCTCCTGATCACTTTCTTGTTTTCGTTGTCCCAAATGCGGTAGCCGAACTCATCTTCACCATAGCCGATAAAAGTACATTTCTTTGACTTGGGATCAAGCTTATTCCTGCCTTGATCACTAATATGCACGTAAGCTACACAACCGAAAACTTTAAGATGTGAGAGTTTTACCTCCTTTCCGCACCATACCTCCAATGGTATTTTGTGCTCCAATGGAACCGATGGACCTCGGTTGATCAAGTAAGCTGCTGTGTTGACCGCTTCTGCCCAGAACTGCTTCGGTAGGCCTGACTGTACTCGAATGCTTTTGGCTCTCTCTGTCAACGTTCGGCTCATCCGCTCAGCTACGCCATTTTGCTGAGGCGTGCCTGGCACGGTTCACTCTATTCTGATCACGTGCTCATAGCAGAACTTCTTGAATCCGGTGTCTTCATATTCACCGTCATTGTCGGTCCTGAGCTTCTTTATTCTCAGACCGGTCTCATTCTCAACCATAGCTTTCCATCTCCTGAAAGCTTCAAATATTTCTAACTTGTGCTTCAGAAAGTAGACCCACACTTTTCGAGAGTGATCATCGATAAAAGTCATGAAGTAGTGTTTTCCACCAATGGACGCGGTGGTTGTTGGTCCCCACACATCTGAGTGAACGAGCTCTAACTTCTCTTTCTTGGGGGTTCTGCCACTTGTCTGAAAGCTGACTCTCTTCTGCTTTTCAAGTATGCATTCTTCACACATATCCATCTCCACTGACTGCAGTCCTGGGAGTTTTCCTTTTGTGTGCATGATTTTCATCCCCTTCTCACTTATATGACCGAGTCTCTGGTGCCATAACTTTGAAGTCTCATTGCCTGCTGCAACTGAGATCAAACAACGTGTACCTGCTGTCATATATAGGGTACCAGTCTTCTTGCCTCGGGTAATTGTCATTGCGCCCTTTGAGATCTTCCAATCATCTCCATGGAAGGTCGTAGTGTATCCTTCGCCAGCCAACTGGCCTACGGATATTAAGTTCTTTCTCAGGTCGGGAATATGCCTGACATCCTTCAGCTCCCATACTGACCCGTTCAACTTAATTTTCACCACTCCTTTGCCCACAATAGCACATGGTTGATCATCACCAAGATATACGTATCCAAGATTTCCGGGGGTATACTTATCGAAGAATTCTTTCTGAGAGGTAGCATGGAACGACGCTCCTGAATCTAACACCCAAGATTCCTCCTTGCTCTCCAAAGAGCATATCAATGCGTCGTCTCCTCTTGAGGTGGAGGTGACATTCACCTCTGCCTTCGCCTCCTTCTCCTTCTGTGCACTATTGCACTGATTCTTGTAATGCTCGGTCTTTCCACAATTCCAACACTCGATAGCCTTTGAGCTGTTGCTTGGATTTCTTAACTTAGACCTCCTGTCCTTTGATCTACCTCTGAAGTTTGATTTGCCCCGTCCGTTTCCTCTGGTTGAATTTCTACCTCTTGACTCTGTATGTAATACTGAAGAGGTTGTAGCTTCACCCGTCTCTCTCCGTCGGATCTCCTCACTGAGAACCAGATCACGAACGTCGTCGAACTTCAACTTGTTGTTTCCTAACGAGCTACTCACAGCTGTGACTGTAGCGTTCCAACTCTCTGGTAGGGAAGACAAAAGTATCAACGCCCGAACTTCCTTATCAAACTTAATCTCAACTGAACTCAATTGGGTTGTAACCGTATTAAGTTCATTGAGGTGTTGTGCTACTGACGCGCCTTCCGCCATTTTCAGATTGAATAACCGCCGCATCAAATGAACTTTGTTCGTGGCTGATGGCTTCTCCTACACATAAGACCTGCCGTGGTCTTCTCCTTCGCTATGTTGAACGCAACATTGCGAGTCAACGTCAATCTGATAACTCCGAGGGCTTGTCTATCTAGAAGGCTCCATTCATCTGCCTTCATAAAATCTGGCTTCTTCCCCGATAGTGGTTGATACAGATTTTTCTGATACAGATAATCCTCTATCTGCATTTTTCAGAATCCGAAATCTGTTCCATTAAATTTCTCAAGTCTCAGCTTTCCTTCATCTGCGGCCATGGCTCCCACTTGAATCTGACTTCCTCTAGATCGTTTCACTCTCTGATACCAGTTGTTGAGAATTTAACGCCCAAATCCCTAATGCAACAGAAACGCAGAATAGAAAAAGTACACTAAGATTTACGAGGTTCGGCAACTGCCTACGTCATCGGGAGCTACACAGTCAATTTCTTATTAATAAAACAAGAAATTACAAATCAAGAGCAAATCCCAAAACTGAGATTTCTCAAAGATGAACACTGTAGCTATAGTGTTAATAATTAAAGGGAATAAACCCTTTCAATTCTCTCTCTCTCTAAAGTCCTTTCTTAATCTCCCCTCAATGCACGGTTGAGAGCTGGAGATGAAGAACCAAAATCGCTGCTGCGATTTCAAGGTTTGGAGAAGAGGAACGCTGCTGCGTTATTTTGGTGCCGCCGCCAGAGAGAAATCAGAGGAGGAGAAGCAACAACAAAACCCTAGGGCGACGAGGGGTTTATATAAGCAAACATGACAGGCTGGCGACAGCCTGTCGCCAGCCACGCGAAGACGCGGACGTCGGAGCGCCAAAACGCGGACGTCAGAGCTTGGACGCGAGGGTCGGTGTCCCAAACGCGAGGGTCGGTGTCCCAAACGCGAGGGTCGGTGTCCCAAACGCGAGGGTCGAATTTCCCAAACGCGAGGGTCGCGTTTCCCACAATTTGAGCTCGCCTGCTCGAGCTCCACCTGAAACTGCGCCTGCAGTTCGCCGTCGACTTCGCCTGAGTCGACGTCTTCGCTCGCCTGCATGGTTCTCAAGCTCGTCGGAGCTTCACCGGAGCTCCTCGCCGGAATTGAGGTTTGATCTACACCCCTTTCTAACAGTTATTCTACTCTTTTCTCGAAGATTGGGTTGCAATGACAGACATTTGTGGTTAGGGTTGTCGACGGCAGATAGTTTTTAGCTTGTCGAATGCAGCTAAATCCGGTTTGTTGGAACCTTAAAAGCCTCTTGTATTTTCCTAAATTTAACAAAGAGGGTAAAGTTCGAAAATCTAGCATGACGACACGTACTTCTTCTTTTGAATGTTTAACACATGACACTATTTTAGCCTAGTATACCCTTGGTTACTTGGGAAGCAGACTCTATATTTGATATTTAATCGAATAAGCTGACAATATTTATGTTGGTCTCATTTCAGGCACTAATATGTGATAGGCTTGTCTATAAATAAGAGCTCTTTCTTTCTATTTTCTTTTAATAAATTTATCTTTTTCACAGTCCCTGTAATTAAATTGAAGTTGTTTTCTGATCTTACATTTGATAGTTGCTTGTTATGCTCGGAATTTTGATTATCTAGACATGATAATCTTCTTTTAAAATTTCTTACCCACAATTATTTTCCTTGTCTACTTTGATTATCTAGGATTCTCCAGTCATAATAAAGTTTGAATTTTAAACAATTTCTACATTTCAGGGGCTGAGGTCAAGGCCGGAGTGGCTATTTGCAAACCTGAAAAAGATGGACTCATGCTCCTCGCTAGGGTGAATTCCTCTCTCGATTTTTCCTTCACAGGTTATTTGGTAATGTCGCACGTCATGTCGTTATCATCCATCTGCTAATGTAGGCTGTTCTTAGAGAATCAGAGGGCGACGAACGGATGGTTGTTTATGTTTGAGTTGATGGTGTGAAGTCAGTTCTTGGAGATCTTTCTGCGGATTGCATTCGCATAGCATGTTATTTAGGTTTCAGTTCAGAATTTAGATTACCTCACTCCTCTGGCCGGGAATGCTAATGTCTTTTTTTTTAGATTATCAAGAAGTTGAGGTAGTGAACATCCTTTATTATTTACTTTATTTTCCTTATGCATCAAGTGCTATGATGCTTTTTATATTTAAAAAGGCTAAAATACCAAATTGGTATATTTATACGAACGTTTTTGCTAATTTGGTATTTTTAAAAACTCCGGCGACGACAAGACATTAAAGCTCGTACTTTTTGTCAATAAGACACTTTCCTCAAAACTCCGATGAGAAATTTTGCATTTAACCCCATTATCTCCCAAAATTATTAAATTTATGCCCCCTCTCTCTCCTCCTCCTCCTCCTCCTCCTCTCCCATTCCCCTCTCCCAAAATTATATCTCACAAAAGCCTCGGCACCATCGAATCCGAGGTAAACATGCGGGGTGTTGTCCATCACGAGCCGGGCGAGGGATATGGGATTAACGACCGTGGAAAGGCCGGACACGGCTCCGCATTGTTTAGTGTTTCCGTCCATGATGCACGCCTCCATTTCGATGGTGACAACACTCGTCAAAACGGAGCTCACCCCAGCATTGAAGTGCGGGCAGTCCTCCAACTCACGAACCTGTAACATTAAAATAAATTTAAAATTATTAAAAAATAATCAAAGTTGTTCAAGGAGAAGGAAGCAACAGTAGTAGTAATAAGAGGGATCGAGGAGAGAGAGAGGAGGATACCACGAGCTCGACGACACGGAGAGGGGGCACGCTGTCTTTGAGGGCGGCGACTCCGAGGTCCAGGCACCGCCTGAGGGTTTCCTCCCTCGAGATCCTCCGCTCCAGGGGCAGCACAGGGGCTCCCCCATGAAGCGCGATCGCCCACCCTTTCCCCATCCAGATATTTTCTAGCAACCCCATCCGGGGGCAGCATCAGTATGCCTTAGTATTCATTGCATATATTTCATAAGGAATTTTGATAGGGGAGCTTTTCCCTATATTTGTTTTATACTCACCGTGCTTATTTGTAGGGGGAGCTTTCGCTCTCTTCATTCTTTTGTTTTTCCCTTTTTGATGTTGTCAATGGGGGAGAAATATTGTGAGTATCTATTACCTTTGTTTTTATACATGATAATTATAATTTATATATTCATATTATATCATGTATATCTCTTTGTGTAAATTATTTATCATCATCAATAAGGGGGAGATTGTTGGGTCCTTTTGTTTTGATGATGATTTACAAACAATTTACATCTAATATTGTTTGTCTAGTGTTTGTGTTTTGTATTTATTCTAGGCAAACAATATGCTGGAGGATGGATGAAATCAAGCATTCACGATCATATCCAATGAAGGTTGGTGGAATAGTAAAATGAAGCCAATGCAATTCAAGTTGAACATCCAAGTTCAAGCTTCATCCGCAAGTTTACCAAGTCGAGCTCATTGAAGACCTTCATCAAGTTTGGGTAATTAAGTTTAGGTTTATATTATGTGTGTTAGTACTTTAAGCTCAATTATATACACACATACACGTTTTGATTTTTGTATATATATAGTTATATATATACATATATGTTTTGGTTTAGCTATATAAATATAAAACAATATATATCTTCATATATACTTTTATATGTTTCATATTCTATTGCATTTGGAAAAATATCGTGTTTTTGGTTTATATGGTTTATAGACTTAACAACTATAGTTTATACTTTTTTATCAAGTCTATAAAATCATTTTATAAAGTTTCAAAACTTGGCTTATGTCAAAAATCAAAATTCAAGTATCTCATGTTTTCATGTTTTGGACATATTTGCAAAATGATGATATTTTATAAATAGAAGGTGATTTTTGAAAACCAGTTTTTGTATCATATTTATTATCATGCCTACAATCATTTCTCAAAATTTTATATTTTTTTTGATTTTATATGCTATTTTTTAAAAGCAGTTTGAAAATCAGATTTTTGTTTCAAAACAGGCCGATAACCTGTTATCAGTCGACTGGTCAGTCGACTGATGACATCAGTCGACTGATGTGTTGACTGAAAAAATCGCCTGGAACAACAAATAGTTTCTGTTTTGTTTTGGTTGACTGACCAGTCGACTGATGAGGTCATCAGTCGACTGATGAGGTCATCAGTCGATTGATAAGGTCGTTAGTCGACTGATGAGCTGAAAAATACCTCTAACGGTCAGCTCATCAGTCGACTGATGAAAGCCGTCAGTCGACTGATGCTGTAACGACTAGTTTTTTCTGCCTGTTACAGATTTGGGTTTTTTGGTCCTTTTGCCTTGGTTTCTCTTAGCTTTGGGGTTCCTATAAATACCCCCACATATCCTCAGTTTTATGAACTCAAGAGAATTGTTTAAAACAAGTTTAAGGGTGTTTAAGTTTTGTTTAAGTTTGTTTAAGTGTTTGTTTGTGAAGAAACTTTCACAAGAGCTTAGGGAGATCATCTATTGGTGTTTGAGCATTCAACTCTTCTCCTTCTCTCTCTTGTCATCTAGAGAAGTTTTCTAAACTCAATCTAGCTATTTTATATGTTTGATTTTCATTTCCATAAGCTAGAATCTATATTGAGTTTAGTTTGATTTTTTTTATTAAATCTCATTGTTACACACACCCACTTGAGCTTATAGTATTTCATACATAGTATAATTGGGGTTGTGAGAGATTGTAACTTTGAGTTGTGCTTAATTGAGCTTTCATCTTATTTAGAAAACAATCATTTGTTGAGTGCCTAAATTGTGAGGTTCACCTTGTAATACACTAGTACACCAAGAGGAGTGTGTGGTAAGAGAAGGGGTCATCACAAGAGGAGTGGGGTAGGTGGTAATGCCTAGAGAGAGGTTGTAATTCCTAATACTTGAGGGAGACACGGGCTAGAGACCAACATTTGAGGTGGTAGTTAGTGTGTTCACATTGTGAGTGATTGTAAAGTTTTCAGTGAGCTAGAAAACTGAGTTGTGAGGTGTAATATGTTATTCGGATGAGCGTTGAAAACCCGGTTGTGTAGTGGATTTCTCCCCGGGAGTGGGGAGCGGAGACGTAGGACGGAAGGTCCGAATTTCGTGATTATTTAATTGTATTTGAGTTTGCATTCGCGTTCATTTATACTTGTGCTCATTGCTCATATCACCATTGTCTCATTATTTAGTTTGTCCACTATATTGTTTACACTATTTGTTTACCCTTGTTTATATAGCTTATCCTTGCATATATCTCATTGCATATCTTATTTACTAGAATATTTGTTAATAAGTTTTTAATTAGTATTAAATCGGATTAGATTAGTATAAACCCTATTCACCCCTCTTTAGGGTTCTTTCCTAGTGGCATTAGGGTACTTTCACTTTTGGCTCATAATACAGGTAGGTAGGTAGTATGAGCATCAGTATCCCCTTATTAAGACACTGAATACTCCTAATGATCCCATTAGGCTGTAGTTTATCCAAAACTAGAAACTTGAGCATTCACTTTTTGGTTTAAACCTTTATTTTATCCGTATGCACTTAAATGCTTTGCTCGAGTCATCGAACCTTTATATATATAATATATACTATATATATATTATATAATATATATATATATATATATATATATAATATATAATATATATATATGATAATCACATTTTATTACAGTTTTATACCCTTATTTACTATTTATATGAATAAATATACATAATAATTATTTTTCTATTTAATTGCAGGTTAATGAAGAATAAATTTCAAACTCCCATCTCTCAATAAAAACCATTGATTAAATGAAGAAATAAAACAAAGAAGCCATTGGAAATCAATTCCAAATTATCCAAAACCCAAAGCACTAGAGAAGAATAAAGCTCAGAATGCCAAGCCCAAAGCCAAAGCCCAACACAAGGATGGAAGTTCGGACAAAACTGGAGGGCTGGACATCAGATGCAGCATCGATAGGGCATCGATGCCGGCATCGATACCCCTATCGATGCTGGCATCGATACTGACTTACAGTTTGTTACGAATTAAAGGCTAAAATTTATTATTTTTGGATAAGATTTCAATCCAATGGCTCTTATTCATTGATGTTTACTATAAATAGGGGTAGAGAGTGAGAGGTTAGAGGGTGAAAAATTTTGTAACTCCATTTGGAGAGGAGGGCTACTCTTAATTGAGAATGCCTTCCAAAAATTATAACTTTTATTACAATTAATAATAATAATTTTTCTCCACTTTAAATTTGTTTTTCTCCTCTTTGTTGAATGATGAGGATGGAGATGAAGAATAATTTGAAGGTTTGTATTTCTTTTATTTTTCTCTTTTATTTTTTTTAGTAATTTCTTTATTATTGCTTATTAGTTAGATTTACATTCATGCTTGTAGTGTAGATTTATTTTCTTGTCTTTTTATTTATTTTTGCACTTTAATTTGTAGTGTAGATTTATTTTCTTGTATTTAATTTTTGTAATATATTTTGTAGTTCAGATTTTAATTCTTTGTAGTTATATTTATTTCTTGTTCATAGTTTAGATTTTTATTTTTTTTAATTTTGTAATTAATTATTTTTCTTCTTGTTTTTAATTTTTTTAAGATTCTTGTAGGAATCTTAGAATTATATGATGCTAATCTAATTTCCTTTATTTTATGCAAATTATTCTCTTACACTTAAAATATTCATGTTTAGGATAATCAACTAGTGAACTAATCGGTAGAAGAAGAATTTGATAATCTATGCTTATCTTAAATGGTTTGATAGGTTATGTTTATGAATTCTAGGATTACTATCTTGTTGTTATTTTTATCATGAATAGTAATTTTAACTTAGATGATAATTTGATAGGTTATACTTTCCTTAAATGGTTTGATAGTCTATGCTTAATAAATCTAATTTGAAATATGATAAAAAAGAGAATAGTTTGTATTTTATATTTGAGTTAGTTAGTGGATTAAATTCTAGATTTCTCATATCTTAATTGAATCCTCCATCTTGACTTTCTTGAATTTTCTTTTTATTCTTGATTTTATTTCTTGATTTTATTCATTATTCTTTCTTACCTTGTGATTTTATTTATTCTTTGATTCTTATTTCTTTTCTCTAAAATTCCATTTATTGTTACTTGCACATAAATCAAAACAACCACTCATCATATCTCTCTCCATAATCACACTTATTCTTTAATCCTATTTTGTCACGTCCAAAACATAATAACCAATTCTAATAATCTCTTAAAATCACCTTCATCGTGGGATCGATAACTTTTTATACTATAACTTGAACAATTGTGTACTTGCAATTTTGGTACATAATTATGCCGCATCAGAGTCGGTAAAATAATTTTCCAACCCCTTAAACGATGTGATCATAACAACCTATTGTGCGCAGCAGAATTGACGAACACGAACACAAATGAGCTAGGAGCACAAATCAATAACCAAACACAAGCACCATACAGCAAGACACCAAATTTACGTGGTTCGACAATGTTCCTACGTCCACGGTGCAAGGAGGGGGAAGATTTCACTAATAGAGAGAGAGAGGGAGAGAGTACAAATAGGGTTTACAATCACTCAAATAATCTCACAAAATAACCCTCAAACAAAACTCTCAAGTCCCTCACAAATTCTCCCACTCAAAGTGCTCAAAAGCTGCTAATACTCTCATTCTTAAACCCGAAAAACCATGTTTGTATTTATACAAACACCCAATCCCAAACTAAACAGGAAAAGAAAAACAGCCCAGGAACCCGTCAACAATCGACTAATCAGATCATCAGTCGACTGATCAGCCTATCATTTGACTAAGCAGAAAAGAAATCACAATTGTTAGACCCTAGAGGAGGGGTGAATAGGGTCTTATGCTAATCTAATCTGATTTTATGCCAATTAAAACTAATTCAAATATTATTCTTACAAGATAGATATACAATATGATATGAGCAAGAATATGCAATATGAACAAAGAGATATATATCCCAGCAAAGAGGTATATGATAAAATATATGCAATGATATATAAACTAACACAAGGGTGACATAATCAAACTACAAATGTGATAGGGCAAAATATACAAGAGTAAAGGCAATTGACGATATAAGATAAATGCATAAGCAAATGCGCCAAAGACAAACTCAAACACACTCAAATGATCACGGAGTTCGGACCTTCCGTTCTACGTCTCCGCTCCCCACTCCCGGGGAGAAATTCACTATCACAACCGGGTTTTTTACGCTCACCTGAATAACGTTTACACCTCACAATGTCGGTTTTTAACGCTCACCGATCAACGTAACACTCACACTCACAATGTCGGTTTTCAACGCTCACCGATTAACGTTCACTCCTCACACTCGGTTTTCTAGCTCATTGAAAACTTTACAATCTCACAATGTAACAAACAATAAATTTGTTCTCTACAATAGATAAGAACACAATGAAAGCTTACACTCAATTGTTACAACTCTCACCAACCCAAATATACTATGTATAAAAATACAATAAGCTCATGTGGGTGTGTATAAACAATGAGTAAAATAAAATCTAACTCAACTAGCAAACTAGCAATAATAAGAATATGAAAATCAATAATAAAATTGCTAGAGAAAGGAGTTAGAAAACTTCTCTATAAACACAAAGAGAGGATGAGAAGATATTGAAGATGAACTCCTCAACAGATGATGCAAGCTCCTCTTTGTAAAAGCAAACCCCAAAAACAAACTAAACAAACTATAAAACCCTCTTAAACTTGTTTAAAACTTTCTCCTTGGTTACCGATAGAAGAGGGGTTGAGGGGTTTATATAGGAAGAGAAACCAACAGCCAAAACCCCAAACAAAACAATAAAAATCCCAGAAAATTAGGAATACGATTCTGTACCAAAAATAACCGTTGGGCTATCGGCGGTCGACCGTGAAATTCTCGCGGTCAACCACGAGGAACTTTTGAACCTGAGAAAACTTCCAGAGAGTTCGACGGTCGACTGTGGTGGTCGACCGTGAGAATTTACAGCTTAACCAAGCGCGGTCGGCCGTGGCGGTCGACCGCAAACTGATATATAAAAAATTCAGGTTTTAAAGCAGTTTGCTGATTTTAAAACACTGTTTAAAAATATCAAATAAATTCAGAAAAATGTAAAACTTTGGGGAATGATTATAGACATGATATTAAACATGCTACAAAGACTAGTTTGTAAAAAGGACTTCCCAAATGTAAAATATCATTATTTTAAAAGGAGGTCCAAAACATAGAAATGTAAACATATGAATTTTGACATTTTGCCTAAACCATATTTTGAAACAATACAAAATGATTTTGAAGACTTGAAGAAAGATGTAAACTATTGTTATGAAGTCTATAAACAATGAATATAGTATTTTATCAAAATACACATATAATACACTAAAACATGATTTTATTGAACTAAATAAAATTGATATTGATGAAATCATATATATGCATATAAGTATGAAACTAAAATATGTTTTCAAATTATATTTAATTGTTTCATAGTAAAACTTGAAAACTATCAAACCAAAACATATATATATATATATAAAGCCAAAACGTATATGTGTGTGTATGATTGAGCTTAAGGTACTAACACACATAATATAAAACCTAAACTAAATTACCCAAGCTTGATCTTGATCTTCGATGTAGCTCAACTTGGTACACTTGCGGATGAAGCTTGTAATTGAATCTTTAACTTGAATTGTATAGTCTTCACTCCATAATTCCGCCAACCTCCATTGGATATGATCGTTGAAGCTCTATTCCATCCATCCTCTAACTCGTTGTTTGCCTAGAATAAATACGAAAACACAAATACTAGACAAAAAATATTATAAGTAAATTGTTTGTTAAACATCATCAAAACAAGAAGGCCAACAATCTCCCCCTTTTTGATAATGACAACAATCTCCCCCTTTTTGATAATGACAAACAATTTACAAAAAGGATATATGCATGAAAGGAAATGAATATATAAATTATAATTCACATGCATATAAATAAGGAAATGTATACTCACAATATTTCTCCCCATTTGACAACATCAAAAAAGGGACAAAGGGATGAAGAGAGCGAAAGCTCCCCCTATCAATAAGCATGAGTGAGTATAACACATAGAAAGATATAAGGATGGCTCCTCCTATCAAAATGCCTCATGAATGTATAAAATGAATGCTAAGGCATACATATGTGAGAAAGCATAGATTAAAAACATGCTAAACATAACTCACATACAAAAAAGATAATGAGAACACATATAAATATGTTAATATGAAAGAAGTGTCTCATTACATAATTTTAAAAACATAGTGTATAAAAATAGATTTATGAAATCAAAAGATAGAACATGAGAATCACGCAAAAAGTTTTCAAATCAACCGAATGAAATCATAAATCAAGGTGTAAATCCAAAAATAATGTTTGATCAATAAAGAAAACTTTCTTTGTAGGACTTGATCAAACCACTCATAGAATACATTATAAAGCATATTTGAAATTTTTTGTGCTATATAATGAATTCAAAAGAACAAATCAAAACAAAATTTTCATAGTTCAAAAATAAGATTACAAAACATACAAGAATCATGAACTATGGAAAAAATCATCTTTAAAAGTATAAAGCCAAATCATCATTGATTTTCAAAAATCAAGAGAGTCAACTATATCTAGCTCTTGAGCTAGTATCAACCCATATAAATATTTTTAGCACCCAGTAAACAAGATTTGGGAATAAACATCCAATAAACCCAGAGGGTTATATAAACACAAACCTCTCATCAAAACAAAACCAATAATCATGAAAACAAAAGAATTTGAGCAATGAAAAAAATTATTTTCATGTTCAAAAGTTTAAAGTATAATTTTTCAAAGCCAAGAAAAAAAGAAAAATAAAAACACTAAAATTCTTGGTTTAAAATCAAATTTGTTTTGATACCCAAGTATTCTTGATACCAAAAGGTTTAGGGACATGACCCCTATCATTCAAACTCAAAACCCTAGGGTTATGAACCCTCTTGGGCGCATGTGGTGCACTAACATGATCAAAACAATATTCATTCAAATGACCATTTCGATTACAATTTGTGCAATAAAAGAGATCCCTTTATTTTTGTGGACCATTAGCTCGTGCACGGGAAATATTTGTAAATAAAGATTGTCTTTTAGAAATATTTTGCAAATGAGAAATATTATCAAAACAAAACTTTCCTAAGTGCAAATAAAGATTGTCTTTTAGAAATATTTTGCAAATGAGAAATATTATCAAAACAAAACTTTCCTAAGTGGTCATATCTACCACAAACATCACATTTAAATCAAAACAAAACTTTCCTAAGTGGTCATATCTACCACAAACATCACATTTAAAAACATGTGGTCTACTAAAAACATTTGGCAAATGAGGTTTATTTTTCAAATCAAAACAATATTTGGCCAAATGACCAAAACGACCACAATAATCACATGAATACACATTAGCATGCTTATGATGAACTTTAGGTGCATGTAAATGTGTGTGTGATGAAGAAGCCTTATGAGATGCACAAGGAGCATTAATATTAATCTTTGTAGGTTTATGTGCATCATAGCAAAATTTAGCAATATGGCCTTTTCGGCCGTAATTTGAACACTTGTAAATTTTGCTATACATGTGTGCATGATGTATGGGATGTCTAGATGTAGTAGCATAAGACTTAGCACACATATTCATAAGTTACTTATGATTATCCATGCATGTAACAAGAGTTGAGTCTAAAGATGAAATGCGGTTTTTAACAAGATTCAACTCATCATTATTAGGCACGTATGCATTTTTAATAGAAGTAGAACATAAGTAGTCATTTATGAAAGAAGTAGTATCATTTTGTATGTTCTTTACTTCTAACATGATATTATTTTTGTCATGAGTCAAGTTAGCAATATTTAATTTCAAATTATTATTTTTCAAATTTAACGTGTCATTGTTTTCTTGAAGAGCAATACTTTCTTGAGAAATGATATCAAATTTGGAAGCTAACTTCTCATGATCGGATTTTAAATCTTCATGCTTGCTTTGCAAATCAATAAAATTTTTATGCAATATGTTATAGGCATGCAATAATTTTTTACTAGCACAAGCAAGTTCATCACTAGATAAATTATTAGTGGTTTCGAACTCGCAAACCTCACTAGGGCTATCGCCTAGTGGCCGTGTGCATGATGCTCCATATGAACTTGAAGACGGATCCTCCAAAGCTTGTCGGATCACCTCCAAGCCCTCTTGATGTGCTTCAATAAATTTCCATAAGGTGTAAGCACTATCAAAATGAACAAACTTGTTAGACAAAGATGAATCAAATGCATTATGCAAGAATTCTAACAAGAGCTTGTTCATAATAAATAATCTTTTATCATTTTTATTCCACTTGGATTTCTCTAATGTGGGCACAATATAAGCACAATCAATGACTTCCCATAAATCGATATTTTTAGATTGAACAAATATTTTGAATCTAAAACACCATTGAGCATAAGGGAAAACATTGAATTTAGGAGCAATACTAGAATCATAGCCTAAACAAGAGATTAGGGTCTTATGCTAATCTAATCCTATTTTATGCCAATTAAAACTAATTCAAATATTATTCTTGCAATATAGATATACAATATGATATGAGCAAGAATATGCAATATGAACAAAGAGATATATCCTAGCAAAGAGGTATATGATGAAATATATGCAAGGATATATAAACTAACACAAGGGTGACATAATCAAACTACAAATGTGATAGGACAAAATATAAAAGAGTAAAAGCAATTGGTGATATATGATAAATGCATAAGCAAATGTGCCAAAGACAAACTCAAACACACTCAAATGATCACGGAGTTCGGACCTTCCGTCCTACGTCTCCGCTCCCCACTCCCGGAGAGAAATCCACTATCACAACCGGGTTTTCTACGCTCACCCGAATAATGTTTACGCCTCACAATGTCAGTTTTTAACGCTCACCGATCAACGTTCACTCCTCACACTCGGTTTTCTAGCTCACCGAAAACTTTACAATCTCACAATATAACAAACAATAAATTTGTTCTCTACAATAGATGAGAACACAATGAAAGCTTATACTCAATTGTTACAACTCTCACCAACCCAAATATACAATGTATGAAAATACAATAAGCTCATGTGGGTGTGTGTAAACAATGAGTGAAATAAAATCTAACTCAACTAGCAAACTAGCAATAATAAGAATATGAAAATCAATAATAAAATTACTAGAGAAAGGAGTTAGAAAACTTCTCTATAAACACAAAGAGAGGATGAGAAGATATTGAAGATGAACTCCTCAACAGATGATGCAAGCTCCTCTTTGTAAAAGCAAACCCTAAAAACAAACTAAACAAACTGTAAAACCCTCTTAAACTTGTTTAAAACTTTCTCCTTGGTTATTGATAGAAGAGGGGTTGAGGGGTTTATATAGGAAGAGAAACCAATAGCCAAAACCCCAAACAAAATAACAAAAATCACAAAAAATTAGGAATACGATTCTGTACCAAAAATAGCCGTTGGGCTATCGACGGTCGACCGTGAAATTCTCGCGGTCGACCGCGAGGCACGTTTGAACCTTAGAAAATTTCCAGAGAATTTGATGATCGACCGTGACGGTCGACCATGGGAATTTTCAGCTTGACGATCGATCGTGGCGGTCGATCGCGAAAGTTTCTGCGGCCCACTCAGCAAAAGACACAGGCGCGATCGACCGTGGCGGTCGACCGCAAACTGATATATAAAAAATTCAGGTTTGAAAGCAGTTTGTTGATTTTAAAACACTGTTTAAAAATATCAAATAAATTTAGAAAATATAAAACTTTGGAGAATGATTGTAGACATGATAATAAACATGCTACAAAGACTAGTTTGTAAAAAGGACTTCCCAATGTAAAATATCATTATTTTAAAAGGAGGTCCAAAACATAGAAATATAAACATATGAATTTTGACATTTTGCCTAAACCATATTTTGAAACAATACAAAATAATTTTGAAGACTTGAAGAAAGATGTAAACTATTGTTATGAAGTTTATAAACAATGAATATAGTATTTTATCAAAATTATATATATATATATATATATATAAAGCCAAAACGTGTATGTGTGTGTATGATTGAGCTTAAAGTACTAATACACATAATATAAAACCTAAACTAAATTACCCAAGCTTGATCTTGATCTTCGATGTAACTCAACTTGGTACACTTACGGATGAAGCTTGTAATTAGATCTTTTACTTGAATTGTATAGGCTTCACTCCACAATTCCGCCAACCTCCATTGGATATGATCGTTGAAGCTCTATTCCATCCATCCTCTAACTCGTTATTTACCTAGAATAAATACAAAAACACAAACACTAGACAAATAACATTATAAGTAAATTGTTTGTTAAACATCATCAAAACAAGAAGGCCAACAACAATTCCAGGGTATTTCATGAGTCAACTCATCAATTCATGAGTCGACTTATGACAGGTATGAGTCGATTTAAGACTGGCATGAGTCGACTCGTGACACTAAAAATAAGTTTTTCTGGGTTTTTTCATAATTCTCCACCTCAGCAAAGTTTCTAATAAAACTGAGCCGACCCTAATACCAAACATCCCACTTGTTACGTCCAGTACGAAGTAGACTCAATCCACAATAACAAACTCAATCCATAATAAGTCAGAAACCCAAATAAGGACTCTAACAATCTCCACCGTGTCGATATCAACTTATCAAATTGGCTGCATCAAACTGACTGCCTATGTATCCTCTTGTCCAATGAATTAAGCCTTACATAGCTCACCCAAATGACCTCCAAAGACCCTCAACAACGAAGAATATTTAACAACTCCAAGCAATGATCAAATTTTACCACAGTAACAACTTTGGTCAACATATTTGTCGGATTGTCATCCTTTGTGTGAATCTTCTCTAATGTAGTCTCCATCATCGAAGAAATCTCGCACAAAATGGAATCTGACATCAATGTGATTTGTTCGGGCATGATACACCTGGTTCATTGCCAAATAGATAGCTGACATACTATCACACTTTACCCTGATGGTATCCTGTGCAATTCCCAAGTCATTCAATAACCACTGCAACCACAAAGCTTCCTTCACATTTTCAGTCAACGCCATATACTCTGCCTCCATAGTGGAAAGAGCCACTGTAGACTGAAGTGTACATCTCCAATACACCGGTGCTCCTGCTAGTGTAAACATATATCTAGTAGTAGACCGACGCTTGTTAAGATCCCCATCATAATCAGAATCCACATATCAAACACAATCCTACCCATTTCTTCCATTTTTCTCAAACACCAAACCAACATCTATAGTACCTTTGATATACCGTAAGATCTACTTCACGGCCTCCCAATGACCCTTCCAGGGGTCATGCATGTACTTAGATACCATGCTCACGGCCTGTGACAAATCTGACATTGTACACATCATTGCACATATCAAGCTACCCACAGCACTGACATATGGAACTTTAGATATATATTCACGGTCCTCAACTGAAACATGTGACATCTTAGCTGATAGCTTAAAGTGGGAAGCTAATAGAGTACTCACTACCTTAGCATTACCATCAAAACTGAATTTCTTTAGTATCTTTTGCAAGTAGCCCCTCTGAGTCAACTTCAACCTCCCCTTCACTCTGTCTCTCTCAATTTTCATACCCAATATCTTCTTTGCTTCTCCAAGGTTCTTCATCTCAAATTTGGATGATAACTCTTTTTTCAACTTCCTAATAGCTGAAGTATTCATAAAAACAATGAGCATATCATCAACATACAATAAAAAATAAATATACTCACCATTATGTAGCTTGTGCATGTACACACACGGGTCATATGGGCTCCTTGTGTACCATTGGCCAATCATGAAACTGTCAAATCTCTTGTACTATTATCGTAGTGATTACTTCAATTCATAAAGAGATTTTTTTAGTTTACATACCAAATCTTCCTTGCCTGCAGCTCTAAAACCCATTAGTTGTGACATATAAATCTCCTCTTCTAAATCTTCATGTAGAAAGACTGTTTTTACATCCATCTCGACTAAATCCAAATCCAGCTATGCCACCAATGCCAATAGTATTCTTATCGACGAATGCTTCACAATTGGTGAGAATACCTCATTGTAATCAATGCCCTCAAGTTAGACATACCCTTTGGCAACCAATCTGGCTTTGTATTGAATGTCCCAATCAGAAGATTCTTCTTTTTTTGCATATACCCACTTGTATCCAATTGCTTTCTTACCTTTTGTTAATTTTGCAAGTTCCTATGTGTCATTCTTTTGAAGAGAATGCATCTCCTCTTCCATAACTTTCCTCCACCTGATTGAATCATAGCTTGACTCTATTTCTTTATATATAGAAGGAACCAAATCATCAATGACCTCCACTGACAAAGCATATGTAATTATCACATCATCATATCTAGCTGGTTGACGAATGATTCTTCTTGGTCTATTAGCTGTAATGGACTCCTGAGTATGACCCTATTCCTAAGCCCCAACCTCAGTTGTATCCTCCACTTGCCCATCTATTTTATCATCTCCTAATGTCACCTCTGTAGGAGCCTTAATAGATACAATGCTATTTGAAGTCTGTGGAGTCATATCATCCTCCACCACCTGTGATACCCGACTAGTCTGGCCTTCATCCACCTGTTAAGGAATTTGAGGCCTCATCATATAAGCCTTATCAAAAGTGATATCTCTGCTAATGATCATCTTCTTGTCTTCTGGATCCTATAATTTATTTAAAGCCTTTAACTCCATCTCTAAAACCCACAAAGACTGTTTTTCTAGTCCTTGGATTTAATTTCCCATCATTCACATGATAGTAAACTGGATACCCAAATATCCGAATCAAATCATAATCACTAGCCACTGAACCAGACCATACCTCCATAGGAGCCTTTTCATGTATCGCAGTGTACGGTAATCTATTCACGAGATGACTTGTATAAACCAACATCTCGGTCCAAAAGGATCTAGCTAATCTACACTGTGAGAGCATACAACACACCTTCTCTAGCAAGGTACAGTTCAACCTCTCACCCACCCCGTTTTGTTGCGATGTCTCCTTAACAGTAAATTGATGCCTAATGCCGTGATCCCGATAAAACTATAAAAATGGATCACTCTTGTACTCACCACCATTAAAAGAATAGAGTACTTTTACCTTTCTACCTGTATGCAGCTCAATTTTCTTTTTTCATTCCACAAATATAGTCAGAATCTCATGTTTATGCTTCATGGTATATACCCAATTCCTTCTAGAATAATCATTAATAAAAGTGATAAAATAATTAGCCCCACCAAGAGATGTGTTCTTCGAAGGACTCTAAACATTTGTATGAACGTAATCTAATATACCTTGAGTGTAATGAATTGCGGTGCCGAATTTCACTTTTGTCTTCTTCCTAAGTATGCAATGTTCACATAATTCCATCTTGCAGGTCTTTGCACCCTTCATTAGCCCCTGTTTTACCAATGTCTGTAGGGACTTATCACAAGTGTATCCTAATCTCATGTGCTATAAGCTGATAGTATCCTCCTCTGTGGTAATAGAAGCCACCAGACCCTCTGTTACTGTCTTGCCCTTTAAGTAGTAAAGATTGTTTTTTTACACCTCTCATCACCACTATGGACTCATTTGTGACCTTTAAAGTTGTATTTTTTAAGATCACCTTATAACCTGATGCCTCCAAAGTTCTAAGTAAAATGATATTCTTCGTCAATTGAGGAATGAATCTTACTTCCTTCAACTCCCTAGTCACACCGTTACACATCCTGATTCGAACTGTTCTAATACCACCAATGGGATATACATGATCATTTCCCATTAACACGACATCCCACATCTCTACTTCTCAAAGCTAGAGAACCAATCCCTCCTAGGGCAAATATGGTATGTAGCACCCGAATATAACATCCACTCTGTAGAGTCTGCATAACAAATTGACGGTAATGCTGAGCATGAATAACCTGAAGAATCTAAATTTGAATTGTCACCACTAATTTTAGCAATATTCACCTCTGAAGTCTGAACGGCTTTCCTTTTGTTCTTCTCGGCTCTATCTTTCAACTTTGGGCATTTATTTTTCCAATGTCCATCCTCTTTGCAAAAAGTATATTGATTCCTACCTACACTTCTACGACCACCTCTTGGCTTTGATTTTGAGTGACTAAATGGACGGGGTTTGGGACTACGGCCTCTCAGTGCCAATGCATCTGTCGATGCCTTCTCGGAGGGTTCGCCATCACTCTTCCTCAACTTATAATTTACAATGCTGATGTCACCTTCTTGTAACTAACATTGGTTCTATCATTAATTATCGTAAGGACAAATATACCATAATCATCCTTTAGCAATGAACATAGCAACAACATCGCCTTGTCTTCATCCTCTACCATGATATCCACATTGGCCATATCTGAAAGTAACTTTTTGAAGTTATTAACATGCTCTCTAATGGAAACTCTCCTCTTCACCTTGAATTGATAAATTTTATTCTTTAAATGAAGCCTATTCTCAATGCTCTTCGTCAAGTACTTGTCATTGAGTGTTTCCCAAAATCATTTCGCCGATGTTTTATTCATGACATCATAAATCAAATCCGGCGTCAAACATGATCTAATAACCCTACATGCTCTACTATTTATTTTCTTTCAAACATTATCCTCCATATCATCGGGTTTCTCTTGTAATTCAAGCTTCTCCTCCAAATTTTGAGCGTCTAATGTATGTTTGCGTCAAAAGTTGGTCTCGTTGTGGAATTCATTATATCTTCAGTCGATTACAACAAATTCAAAAGAAATAGCCTTTTTATAAGACTTCTTTTACACAACAAAATGAAAATTACAACTTTTTAGAAACAAACGCAGGATCGTTGTTTGGATCGCTGCTTGCGTGGGATCTTTGCCTGTGCCGGGAACGCTTTGACTCGTGAACCACCAAATCACAGATTCTGATTGAATCGTGAGGGGTTAAGTGATTCTTCCTTCGTTTATCGAAGTAGGAATTTGAAGTGAAGATCTTATCAAAGTAAGACGATCACTCTTCTTAAGATCAAGTCAAAGCTCGAATCTCAAGGAATTGACAGAAGCTCAGGAACTCTGCTCTGTCTGCTCCAAAGTGTTCAAGAATGATCAGCCCTCTTCAAAAATCGATCTCAGGGGTATTTATAGCCTCCAGGATGAACAGTGCTTCCGAGACAGTGTTTACTGTCTCGGTGGCCGAGACAGTAAAGACTGTCTCGGCCCGCGAGACAGTAAATACTATCTCAGAAACAGTAACTGTCTAGCAGTTTTTGTTGTAACTGCCTTCCCACGTTTTAAAACTCTGTTATTTTGGCAGTTGTCAACGTGATTCTCGCCCACAACGTTTCCCATGTTCTTTGGCAGTTAATGGCCACGTGTCGGCGGTTTATAAAACAGTTTCTGAGCCTTCGAGAACTGTCTCGCTCTGCGAGACAGTAAACACTGTCTCGCTCTGTGAGACAGTGAACATTATCTCGCACGGCGAGACAGTAAGGACTGTCTCGCACGGCGAGACAGTAAAGACTGTCTCGCGTGCGAGACAGTAAAGACTGTCTTTTTCTTTGATTTTTCGATAATCTCCTTTTGAACTGTGCTTGGATATCTTTTAGCATTTTTTGACGCCTACAATGTATCCATCACTTGACACCTCCACAAACTAAAATTTATCTTGCCATCAAATTTTTGAACATTAATTTTAGTATTAGTAATGCTCAAACCTTGTATCGCCTTAGTTAGGGATAATCCGAATGTACTTGCTTCGGTCATTATGACGATCCAATCTCTTCAAACGAGAATATGCACGAAATCCTCCAAATTGAACCCCAAGCCAAAACCCGAAGCTCTGATACCACTTGTTGTGCGCAGCGGAATTGACGAACACTAACACAAATGAGATAGGAGCACAAATCGATAACTAAACACATGCACCACACAACAAGACACCAAATTTATATGGTTCGGTAATGTGCCTACGTTCACGGGGCAAGGAGGGGGAAGATTTCAATAATAGGGAGAGAGAGAGAGAGAGAGAGAGAGAGAGAGAGAGAGAGAGAGAGAGAGAGAGAGAGAGAGAA
>NC_033800.1:22020536-22029125 GCF_001876935.1 Asparagus officinalis
GAGAGAGAGAGAGAGAGAGAGAGAGAGAGAGAGAGAGAGAGAGAGAGAGTACAAATTGGGTTTACAATCACTCAAATAATCTCACAAAATAACCCTCAAACAAAACTCTCAAGTTCCTCACAAATTCTCCCACTCAAAGTGCTCAAAAGCTGCTAATACTCTCCTTCTTAAACCCTAAAAATAGCATTTATATTTATACAAACAGTCATTCCCAAACTAAACATGAAAACAAAAACAACCCAAGAACCTGTCATCATTCGACTGATTAGATCATCAGTCGATTGATCAGCTCATCAGTCGACTGATTTCCTATCAGTCGACTGAGCAGAAAAGAAATCACAATTCCAGGGCATTTAATTTAATGGGTCGGCTCATCAATTCATGAGTCGACTCATGACAGACATGAGTTGACTTAAGACTAGCATGAGTCGACTCGTGACACTAAAAACAGGTTTTTCTGGGTTTTTTTCCACACAACCATGATGCTCACGTATTTTATCATTAAACATTATATTTTTCGTCTAGTATGTTATCTGCCTTTGAGTGCTCTGTTCGTACTTCCACAAATGACTACTATGATTCCCTCTTTTTTTTCTTCTTCTTTTTTCCCTTTTTTTTAGACTTGTGAATGCTAGTTAATGCTGCTCTCGATTTGTTACCATTACACCATGTTTTTATTTCGTTATATGTTTGATTTACTTGTGAATCTCTTTGATAGCCAAACTTGTGGTCAAGCAAGAAAAACCCTATGACAAATTCCCCAGGATAAGCTAATATCAATCACACGAGAGTATGAAAAATATCAAGAACACACAAACACAAAGATATACGTGGTTCGACTTGTAGCCTACGTCCATGGGCGAAGGAGGAGAAAACTTTACTAAATTGTGAAGAATACAAAGTGTATCTCTCAATCACTCAATCCCAAATAACACCCCAAAAGACTAATACAACTCTCAACTAAGGGAACAAAAGAGAATGATATCAAATAGGCTTCACAAAAAAACTCTCTCTTCTTGATTGGTGCTCTGAAGATTGATGCATCTAATTGGTTTGAAAGACTGTTTTTATATAGCATTGAATATCTCAACTCCTTGCTATCTAAGAAATAAGAGTTCTAATTGGAATATAAGTCCACATGTTCATTTTCAAAAAAAGAAAAAAAAAGAAAAAAAGAAGTCCACATGCCCTAAAACCTAACAAGAGTCCAAGTAGAAATAAACCTCTAATATGATTGATTGTGTAAAGTCTAATATAAGTATGACTTTTGATTAAAACAAGCCTATCTGAAAAGGAACTCCCAAAATAATATGGATTTGAGTATTTGAGGCAACATATAACAAACTCGGTGTGGGAAATGCTGATGCGATGAAAGTGGATTCAGCTGCTAAAAAGGCAACGAAAGTTGAACCAGCTATAGCTAATGAGCCAAAGGCAAAGGATGATGATGAGGGTGGCGTTGAAAATGATGAGGTGTGTGTAAGAAATATATATTTTAATGTTACCTTGATTTTGTTATTTTGGACTTTAATGCATACAATTTATGAGAAATATAGTTATTATCATTTAGTTAATATGAAGATGATATATAGATTTTAACAATGATACAATGCGCGTATTGTAACTATATAATTTGCACGTGATGGAGTCAGACAATGATTAAGTTCCAAAGATGGCAAACTCTCGTAATAAATCCAAAATTTGTGTGTTACTACATTTGTTTTTCTAACATGTCATATTATATCTTGAAAAATGATTTAAGGACCCAAAATATTGGACCAATGGAGGGGACACCTCACCTGTCCCCTCCATTGGTCCCATATTTTGGGTTCCCGTAGCAACACTCTTGTAACTTTGACATTGCAAGCTTTTAGTCCCTACTTGCCGCTTAAACTATTAAAGTTGTTTGTGCTCAGGGCTTGAAGTATTTTTGGCACCAACTTGCCCCCTAAACTGTTAAATTTGTCCTTGTTTGCCCCCTAGATTATTTTCAACCCTACCTTACCCCCCTTGAACTATCACATTTCTCTCATAAATCAATTTAACATACCCACAAAAGAATAAACGAATAGGTGGTAACTAGGTACTCAAAGTGATGATTCAGAGGGTAAGGTGGGGATGAGAAGAGTTTGGGGGTAAGCGGGGATGTATTTTATAGTTTACGAGCTGAGGTGTGATAAAAATATTCAATGGATAAGTAGGAACGAATTTAGTACTTTTATGGCCAAGTAGGACTGGAGCCTAAATATAATTACTAGAAGAATGGTGAAGAAAAAATAATGCTGATGGCGCATATAGTAGTTATATTATCTGAATGCTACATTTATTATATTAATTTTTTTTACATTTTTTTTTTACATTTTTTTTGAGTAGGTGAGTAGGAACGAAAGCTACAGATTTTTTTAAGTGGGGATGAATTTAATAGTTTAGGAGTTAAGGTGTGACTGAAAATAGTTCGTTGGTAGGGATGTCAATTTTGACCCATACCCATTTACCCACCCGACCCGCCCATTATTTGACCCGCCCAAAACCCACCCATTTAATTAAATGGGTCTAATTGGGCGGGTCCATGTTATATTCCTCTAAATGGGCACTAAATGGGCAGTGCTTATTTGCCCGTTTGCCCGCCCAGCCGTATACCCAAAACGAAAACAAGACAAAACCCGATCCCATCTCCTCTTTCTCTCTCTAGGGCAACTGAGCCGATCCCAATCTCCTCCGCCTCAATCCCGATCTCAATCACTCCTCCGCCTCCTCCTCCGCCGCCTCAAGTGCCTTTTGAACCCAAAACCTACGACGCCAATCGATCCTCCTCCGCCTCCTCCGCTGCCTCAATCGCTGATTCGTCTCGTTGCCCTTGTTCTGGTGTCGATTCCTTCGTCCATGGCGTCCAATCGCAGTGCCCTATTTGGATCGAGCAGTGTTCGCCTGAGCAGGTAACTTTCCCCAATTTTCTGATTTTTTTATGAGGAAAGGGGCTTATGGCATTTTATAATAAAAGGTTGAATCTTTTGTGCATTTAGCTGGATTGAGGCGTAATTCCTGGGATAGTTTGGATTTTTTGGGAGTTAGGGATTTGATTTCGAGAAAAATTTGCCCCTTTTCTTTGCAATATGATTAACAATCAAATAGCTTTTACTCTGTTCTTTCTTTTCTCCATATATGTCATGTGGGATGTTTGAAGGGAATGCATTTGTGACTGATCACAATCAAATAGCTTTTCTCATCTTCATGTCCTTACTTTCATGTACCAAATGTTCTTTTCACCATAGTCTTTGAGGAAAAGGTCCATATGTGTTACTAGCAATGCTTTCTCTTTAATAGTTTTACATTTCACTTTGAAAATTATTCTTATACCAATGGTTTTCCCTTATTAAATGGTATGGATAAGTTCAGCGATGCCGCAAGTAGCAATGTTTTATCTTTTAATAACATTTCATTTTGCTATGGAATTCCATCCTTGTAAGAAGAATATGTTACGATAATTAAATTTTATTAGTAACTTCAGTTACATTGTAATAATTGTGTAATGGCTTGTTGAGCTTCTGTCATGATTCTGTTCATGCCTACTGAGATGTTCCATGGGAGTAAGCATCAAGTTCTAAATGTTGACTTGCTATGATTCTGGCTAAAGTTTCCTTTATGTTTTTATATCTACTAAGATATATTTCATAGACTTTTCATTCTTCTGTCATTACAAATGTCACGTTTAGTTTTATACCTACTGCATGATATAAATGATTATGTTTACCTGAAATTATTATGTATCTGTTTTGGGTTCTTTCATTTGCATGTGGAGGTCGAAATGTGGTGGTCAAACTATGAAGGCGGTGCCTACTAGTTATCATTAATAATTTGTTTCTAGTAACTTGATCTGTTTTAAGAACCTGTACATGACGGTCTTTTCTTGGAAAATTGCAGTTCTAACTAATATTTTTGACGTTGCAGCATGTTCACTACAACCTGTAGGAGGCTGAGGATCATGAAGGGTTCGGATGCAATTGGACTTGGTATGTGCATGTTTTGTACATTTTACATACATATTCTTCAATTTTTAGCTCCTAAGTATGTCATTTTTCCTCAAACTACATAATCTAGTGAATAGACACATTGAAAGAGAGGAATAAAAGATGGAGATGGATGGCCTTCTCTATTAAAGGTCACCAAGCTCTTCCTAATAAAGAGCTTCAACATAATTCTCCAGCAAAATTTTATAGCTCAAGACAACAAAGAACGTCGTCGTAATCAAACTCCGTCTTCACCCTTAAATCATGAGATTACAAATATTAAGTTCTTTATATATTAATACAGTTCCCATGGTTCATGAACTTTACTTGGTTAATTGTTTAATTTGATAGTTTGACTTAGCAATCTCATTAATAGTTTATATATGAAATGTTCTTATGACTCATGCCGCGTAACACTTAACTAAGTTGATAAACAGGGTCATTCAACTGCTGCTGCAGCAAATGTTCGAAAATTGAACAATTAACCAAGTAAAGTTTCATGATTTTTAGTTGCATTTGGAGCTGAAGTTGCTGTTGTTGCTGATGCAATTCTTGTTGCTGCTGTAGCTGTTGAAGATGATGTTGCTCCTCTAACTGAAGTTTCAAAAATTGCTCCAACTCTGGCATATACTGGTTAACTGATTGTTGCTGCTGCTGCTGCTGCTGAAGTTGCTGAAGCTGCTGAATGGGCCATAAATCCCTCCCTTTTGATCTTTGTTTCCTGGTCTTTTCTTTCTTCTGTCATGATTCTGTTCATGCCTGAACATTTGAAAGATGGGAAATAAGTGGACTATGGTTGTGCTACTATTTTGTTTATAGACGAACTTACTACTCTTCTAGTTTATCAAGTAATTAAGTAGATTGTCCTTACTAATCGTGATCGTGTTGCTGATAGTTATGATGGCATTTATATCAAGTTATTGATCTTATACAGATCCTTACATACCTTGTGTTTTCTATCTTGATTCATTTAAATATTCTCGCAATTTTGTTGTTATTGATCTTTTGGTTTTTGGTTTGGAAATCTGAGGTTAATTTTGCAAGTGTGTGAGGTATGTACTTTTATCCAGATTTGCAAATGGTTCAATCATGAACTTGTCTGTTTTTGTTTGTTTATCTTCCTATATTTGTTGGTATTTTATCAAAAGCCCTAACAAATTTGCAAAAAGCTCCCAAAAAGTTTGCAAAAAGCCCACAATAGTTTACAAAAAGCCCCCTAAAAGTTTACAAAAAACACCCCAAAAGTATTATATACATATAACTACTATAGTTAAATGGGCAAATGGGCGGCCTTTACAAAAAACACCCCAAAAGTATTATATACATATAACTACTATAGTTAAATGGGCAAATGGGCGGCCCGTTTATTAAATGGGTGGACAAAAACCCGCCCATTTAAATAATGTTAAATGGGCCATAAATGGGTAAATGGGCAAAATATGCCCGCCCATTTATGACCCGCCCATTTAATGCCCAAACCCACCCATTTAACATCCCTATTCGTTGGGGACGAATTTAGTACTTTACGAGCAAGTGGGGACTGGAGCTTAAGTAAAATTACTAGAAGAATGACGAAGGAAGAAATTGTTAGATTTAATCTAATAAATCTATTTGTGGGCACATATGATTAATCATTGTGTATTGCTATCTTTCAGGATAACCCACTAAAGTGATCAATTAAGTTGGGTTAATGGGTATTTAAATATAATCATGGGGTTATATGTGCAGATACCAGGTTGTAATTGTGATTTATTGAGGGGCTAAATTACAAAAGTACAACATCTATAAATAAGGGGTTATGGTCCCTAACCTAGGGTTGCATTCTCTAATTCTCTACACCCCCATCTAGCTAGAGAAATTCGGTTTTAGAGAAACCCTAAGGTTAGAAGATCCAAAACCCAAAATCAAGATCAATCTATGGATTCAGGTATAAGCTTCCGCTCTTTTGATTATTTGTTAATCTCTTTGAATTAATCATGGCTATATGGTTTTAGATCTCAAGTTTTATGATGTAGATCTAACAAGTGGTATCAGAGCCACCTTGATTAATTCTTAGGGATTTAAGTTTTATTGAGTTTTTGATCTTAAATCTCTGGTTAAAGATTCATTTTTTTTGGGTTCGGATGAACAGTAACGAAAATTTTCGGATGAACAGTAAAGTCTTTTGTTCGGATGAACAGTAATTTTTTGGATGAACAGTAACTGAAAAATCGATGGTGAACAGTAACTTTTTGGAATTTTTTGGATTTTCCTTTGATTTTTTTCTTCAATTTTTCTTGGATCTGGATCAAGAAATTTTTTCCGATTCTGGATCTGGTTTTTGAAAATAAAAATCGAAGAATTTTTGGGTTTGGCGGCGGCGGTTTCAGTTTGAAACCCTAAGGGTTCATGGCGAAAATTAAGGAGGTGGTTACCGTCAAACGACTCGCGTTCGCTTCATTTTAAGCCAAGCTTACTGCGCTCAACGAAGCTCGCGTTCGTTCTAAGGTGAACTCGCGTTCAACTCAGGTGAGCGTCAAGCTCAATTTTTTAACGAACCTCGCGTTCGTACTTCAGAGAAACTCGCGTTCGGACTTCAGACGAACCTCGCGTTCGGACTTCAGACGAAACTCGCGTTCTGTACTTCAGACGAACCTCGCGTTCGAACTTCAGACGAACTCGTGTTCATTTTTTAAACGAACCTCGCTCGTTCCAAGTTGAACTCGCGTTCCTTTTATCAAACGAACCGTCGCGTTCGTTCAATTTCAGACGAACCTCGCGTCGTGCTTTAAGTGAGTCTCGCTACTCAATACATGTTCGACCTCCCGCTTCGAAGTTAAAGGCGAACTTCGTGTTCATTATTGGTTTAAGCCTCGGCTTATTTATGGGTCCACTTTGTTTATACTTAATTATTTCAAATTAAGTTATGGTGCACCTAACTAAGCCTGTGAGACCCCAATTAAGTTCTTTTGCGAAATTCAGTTGATTTTAAATTAAAATTTTTTTTATAATTTAAATCTAATTCGGTTTATTAATCAATTATTTATTCAAATATTATGACACTAAGGCGGTTATTAAGGCTTGTCTAATCAACTCCAATTGATTTAATTAAAACAAGAATTCGCAAAGTAACCTCTCTGTGTAGATGTTCATGGGAATATGAGATGTTTGTGTGTATGCGTTTCGTGTAAATACTTTAATCGCCCAATAGAAGGTTAATATTTATTTAGACTGTCAATACAAAACGAACTGCGATTGATAAGATGTGTACAATTATAAGGTTACATTGAATAATGAATCGATCCAAATAGTTTCATTAATTTTGACATGAGTTATTGTCAATGTTTGATCATGTGCCCAACAACGTTATCACTTTAAAGTTAATATTACTGTCCAAAAAACTTGATTATTCAATGTTTTGTGCGGTATCTGGATGGCGATTGTCATTATTTGAATTTTATTGATTATGGTTATTGATGTGAGCATTTTTGTTTTATGTTCAGCTAATGCATCCTGCTGCCCAACAATTTTCTTGCTAAACATCAACTCAATTCCCATGCCTAAAGTGGACAAACTTCACAGCGTTTTGGAAAGAGAACTATTTAATTATCATTGGCTGGCATGGATCTTGACTACTGCATTAAGAAAGCTGAACAACCCCAACCTCAATGCGAGGCATAGCACTCTGATGCAAAGAAGGAGCATGAGAAGTGGACGAGCAGCGTTCAAATCGCCATGAGTCTTATGATCATTAAGCCAAGGCTGGGGGACCGTTCCGGAAGCCTTCGCGAGGGCATAGAATCCGAAGGGATGTACTAAGGCTAAAGATTTTACTTGTTCGAACATTGAGAAGCGTTTTGCCGAAAACATCGATTAAGGGTAGAAACAAGCACGTTTAGCTCGCTTCGATTTTCAGAATGAAGCTATAAGGGCAAAGCGAAATATCAGGGAGTACATTATGGAAATGGTTCTCATATTCTTCCAACAGCTTACAGCGCCAACTTAACTACGATTCTTGTGCTGCACGTGTTATTAGTGGCATCTGGTCTTTTTTGGTCTCTTCCTGCCACAGCTTTAACCAATTAAGGCGTCAGTATATAACTGTAAAAAGGAGAATGGACTCTAAATGAGCTCATTTCATACTTGTGTGCAAGAAGAAGGACAGGTTGAAGCCAAGATAAGACAGAAATGCTCATTTGGTCCTATGCCTCTAAGGAGATAAGGGCAAGAAAAGGAAAGAATTATAAGAAGCTCTACAGGGTCCAGTTAGAGAAACAGAATAAAAATCAGTTGTTCTTTCTTAAAAAGCTGGGACATGTAAACGAAGGACTGTTTACAAAATATATACGCCTTGGGCGTGATTAATAAGGGTCGTTCCTTGCTTTGGTCTGTTCTGGGTTAATTTAGCTTCAGTACTAGAAACACTTGGTGGTTAGACTCTGGTGCTACTACTCACATAAGTGTTTTATGCAGGGTTGCCTTGTAGTACCGAAGCCAAGCTGATGTTGAAAGACACGATCTTTTTGTGGAGCGACGGACAATCGGTAGATGTGACAGCAATTGGCCACTTAGCTT
This sequence comes from Asparagus officinalis, assembly GCF_001876935.1. Taxonomy (NCBI): domain Eukaryota; kingdom Viridiplantae; phylum Streptophyta; class Magnoliopsida; order Asparagales; family Asparagaceae; genus Asparagus; species Asparagus officinalis. The sequence continues at coordinate 22,029,098 of NC_033800.1, forward strand.
TGTTAGGAACTGGTTAATCTCTCCTCTT
>NC_033800.1:22030125-22052094 GCF_001876935.1 Asparagus officinalis
CATTTTAGAAGTATCTAGGTAACATAGGAAAACGGTAATTTGCACTTTGCGCATCACAGATCACGGGACTTTAAACTCATTAATGTTCATTTTTTTTATTTAACATAAAGCAAGAAATTTTCACCCATACATAGCTTTTCTATAACGGTAGTGCAAACACTGTTATATCTTAAGAAATCATATGGCTCATTGTTCATTTGCCTTAAAACCATGTGTTTTCGATGCATTTTAAGTGTTTACCCTCTATAACCAAACATGAGTGCTTTTAAATTTTTAATTAAATCCCCAATTAGGACCCAGCAGCAGTAACGAGTGACGGTGATGATGATGCGGCTACTCCTAAGAACGAGTGGCCTGCTGAGTCTTCTTCCAAAATTCCTGTTCCAGGAAAGAAGACAAAGGTCATTGGATATGTTTTTAAAGTTGCTTGTCTTTTATAGAAATCTATTTAGAGGCTGTTTGGTTCTTTGTTTTGAGCCAAAGAAATACAGTTCCCCCTCTGACAGCCCCCTCCACATGGCAAAATGAGTTTTTACGTTTCTTTTTTCAGCTTTGGTTCGCAAGGAAATGTGCTAGGTAACTCCCTCACACGTCGACAAAATTTTTGAGATCCATTTCCGCTCAAAACGTGAGGAAATCGCTGGAAATGCTAGCTGCCTCTGACAATATCGATCTCGTTTTCTCTCGTTGTTTTTTTCTTGGCGAAGAAAGAGAAGGCTAGGGTTACCTCCCTCCGTTCTCTCCCCGCTAGAAATTTCCCACGACCTTTTTTCGTCGGCTAGGGTTTTTCATCGTCTTCGTCTTTCGCCTTCATCGCCGGCTTCTTTGTCGTTGTTAATTGCTCAGTGAGTTCCTAAACTTTACACATTTTCTTTAAATTTATGATTTTGTGGTTAGGGTGATGATGAGCTGTGTTGGATAAGAGGAGGAAGGAGTTATTATGATTATTTGTGGTTAGGGTGATGATGAACCGAATTGGCTTGACTATGGAGACCTTTATTGTGATCATTTTCAGTTTGATGTTAAAATCTGAAATTCGTCGGATTTTGACTGAGAAGGGGTTATTATGATCATTTTTGGTGTTTATTGAGGTATTGTTTGTTGGTGTTTCCAGCAACCTACAATGTTCAGTTCTGAGATTCATAATATGTGTGTGGGTGGTATTTTGTGATTTCGTCGAATTTTTGTCGGATTTGGGGAAATCACTGCCTTTCTAAGGGTATTTCGTCGGATTTTTGCTTGATTTGTTGAATTTCGACAACTACAGGTATAATTTCACCATGTTATTTGCTTTGGTTCTTTTTCACCGTCTTTCTGATTTTTGCTTGATTTAGAATTATTTAAATGCTATGGTGTGTATCATGACACAATCCTAACTTTGGAAATATGAATTAAGCTATGGTGCGTATCATGATTATTTGTATTTATTGTCATTTCAAGTCATGAAAGGCCTATGAAAAATATTTGGTAGTGGCTACCAACATTATGTGATGATTGTAGAATACTAATTTTACATTAAACTTGTGTTTGCAGGAACTTTATAAGTCACCATATACATGACAACTAAAAAAATTGTAAGCAACCTACAATGTATCTACATTGTATTGGATGACTACTATTGTGGGTTATTAATGAAAATATTGTTATTTCATGAGTTTTAGTTGGTGACTTTTTACTTTTAGGCTATGATGATTGTCAAAATTTCTGAGATTAGCAACCTGCAATTGATATTGTACTGGATGGCTAACAATGATGATATTAACTAAGTTCTGAGCCCTAAGCCGTAATTTGCATATACTCGCGCTTGAATTATACATTTACTTTATACATTTACTTGAACACAAACATTTCCTTGGCGAGACTGTTTCTTTCCCTCATGTTATATACCTGAACACAAACATTTCCTTGTGAGACACATTATGCAAACCAAGCCCTCTATGCATACACCCCAAATGCTATTTCAGTACTTGTGGAGGCCTGGTTGTTACATGTATTCAGTTACTATGTGGAGGCCTGGTTGTGTTCAGGTTTGTGATCAGTTACTATGTGGAGCCTGGTTTGTTTTCAGGTTTAGATTTGTGCTCCGGTGCTATTTTGTTCAGGCTTTGTTGGTTAGTTACTATGTTGTTGGGTTTTTGGTTGCTATTTGTGCTCATCGCCGGGCTCCCATGACTGTTTTTTGTTACTATGCTGATTCGAGCTTGTTTAGCTCTATGTTGTTGGATTTTTGGTTGCTATTTGTGCAGAGTTTTGTGTTCAGGATTTGTGCACATATTTTCAGTTTTTGTGCACTGTTTGTGTTCAGCCCCTTGGTATTTTCTTTGTGTTTAGGTTTGTGAGAAGTTTTGTGCTCAGATTTAGTGAGACTGTCTTGTGTTCATGCAGTTGTGTGCTCAGTTTTGTGAGACTATCTAGTGTTCAGGCAGTGTTTGTGAGATTGTTTTGTGTTCAGGTTTGTGTTCAGGTGAAGTTTTATGTTCAGTTTTGATGACGTTCAGTGTTTGTGAAGTTTTGTAAATAGTTTTGTTGTCTGTCAGTTTTTTTTGTTTAGGCTATGATGATTGTCAAAATTTCTAAGATTAGCAACCTGCAATATCTATTGATATTGCACTGGACGGCTAACAATGAAGATATTGACCAAATTCTGAGCCCTCAGCCATTACGTACATGTTTGGTATTTCCAAGTTTGATGCGATTTGCTATGTTATATACATATTTATGGCTAATCAGGTTGTTTATATATATTTTTTATAGGTTTCATAAGAATTTTTGGCTAATTCAGGTACGTATTTCATAAAATTATGAATAATCAGGGTATTACATGTCTCGTTTATTTTTTTCCTGAAAAACAGGTTTCGTGTGATTTTTTCATCTCAATAAGGTATATTTCAGGTTAAATCAGGTACGCAGTTCATGTTACAGTAGGTTTCATATGATTTCAGGTTTCGTATGATTTCATTAATACAAACAGAAATTTATAATTCATTCGGGATATTATTATTTGTTCATGATACATTCGCACTTTTATATGATTAAGATTACATCCCATAACTAGCACAAATAATTTTTGTCTATAGTGGGGGTAATCTTACCTTGGTGACTCTAAACACTTTTTCCTACACACTTCAAAACCAACCAAACACAAGAAAAGTGGGAAATGTCAAATCAACAGTGCGTATCATGATTATTTGTATTTATTGTCATTTCAAGTCATAAAAGGCCTATGAAAAATATTTGGCAGTGGCTACCAACATTATGTGATGATTGTAGAATACTAATTTTACATTAAACTTGTGTTTGCAGGAACTTTATAAGTCACCATATACATGACAACTAAAAAAATTGTAAGCAACCTACAATGTATCTACATTGTATTGGATGACTACTATTGTGGGTTATTAATGAAAATATTGTTATTTCATGAGTTTTAGTTGGTGACTTTTTACTTTTAGGCTATGATGATTGTCAAAATTTCTGAGATTAGCAACCTGCAATTGATATTGTACTGGATGGCTAACAATGATGATATTAACTAAGTTCTGAGCCCTAAGCCGTAATTTGCATATACTCGCGCTTGAATTATACATTTACTTTATACATTTACTTGAACACAAACATTTCCTTGGCGAGACTGTTTCTTTCCCTCATGTTATATACCTGAACACAAACATTTCCTTGTGAGACACATTATGCAAACCAAGCCCTCTATGCATACACCCCAAATGCTATTTCAGTACTTGTGGAGGCCTGGTTGTTACATGTATTCAGTTACTATGTGGAGGCCTGGTTGTGTTCAGGTTTGTGATCAGTTACTATGTGGAGCCTGGTTTGTTTTCAGGTTTAGATTTGTGCTCCGGTGCTATTTTGTTCAGGCTTTGTTGGTTAGTTACTATGTTGTTGGGTTTTTGGTTGCTATTTGTGCTCATCGCCGGGCTCCCATGACTGTTTTTTGTTACTATGCTGATTCGAGCTTGTTTAGCTCTATGTTGTTGGATTTTTGGTTGCTATTTGTGCTCGTCGTCGAGCTCCTGTGGCTGTTTTTTGTTAATAGGCTGATTCGAGCTTGTTTAGCTCTATATTGTTGGGTTTTTGGTTGCTATTTGTGCTCGTCGCCGAGCTCCTGTGGCTGTTTTTTGTTAATAGGCTGATTCGAGCTTGTTTAGTTCTATGTTGTTGGGTTTTTGGTTGTTATTTGTGCTCGTCATCGAGCTCCCGTGGCTGTTTTTTGTTAAAAGGCTGATTTGAGCTTGTTTAGCTCTATGTTGTTGGGTTTTTGGTTGCTATTTGTGCTCGTCGTCGAGCTCCCGTGGCTGTTTTTTTGTTACTATGCTGATTCGAGCTTGTTTAGCTCTATGTTGTTGGGTTTTTGGTTGCTATTTGTGCTCGTCGTCGAGCTCCCGTGGCTGTTTTTTTGTTACTATGCTGATTCGAGCTTGTTTAGCTCTATGTTGTTGGGTTTTTGGTTGCTATTTGTGCTCGTCGCCGAGCTCTCATAGCTATTTTTTGTTACTATGTTGATTCGAGCTTGTTTAGCTCTATGTTGTTGGGTTTTTGGTTGCTATTTGTGCTCATCGCCGAGCTCCCGTGGCTGTTTTTTGTTACTATACTGATTCGAGCTTGTTTAGCTCTATGTTGTTGGGTTTTTGGTTGCTATTTGTGCATAGTTTTGTGTTCATGATTTGTGCACATATTTTTAGTTTTTGTGCATTGTTTGTGTTCAGTCCCTTGGTATTTTCTTTGTGTTCAGGTTTGTGAAAAGTTTTGTGCTCAGATTTAGTGAGATTGTCTTGTGTTCAGATAGTTTTGTGCTCAGTTTTGTGAGACTGTCTAGTGTTCATGCAATGTTTGTGAGATTGTTTTGTGTTCAGGTTTGTGTTCAGGTGAAGTTTTATTTTCAGTTTTGATGACGTTCAGTGTTTGTGAAGTTTTGTAAATATTTTTGTTGCTTGTCAGTTTTTTATTTAGGCTATGATGATTGTCAAAATTTCTGAGATTAGCGACTTGCAATATCTATTGATATTGCACTGAATGGATAACAATGAAGATATTGACCAAATTCTGAGCCCTCAGCCATTACGTACATGTTTGGTATTTCTAGGTTTGATGCGATTTGCTATGTTATATACATATTTATGGCTAATCAGATTGTTTATATATATTTTTATAGGTTTCATAAGAATTTCTGGCTAATTCAGGTACGTATTTCATAAAATTATGAATAATCAGGGTATTATAGGTCTCGTTTATTTTTTCTTAGAAAAAAGGTTTCGTGTGACTTTTTTCATCTCAAAACAGATATATTTTAGGTCAAAACAGGTACGCAGTTCATAGCAAATGATTCATGTTATTTCAGGTTTAGTATGATTTTGTTAATACATATATTTATAATGAATTCGTGATATTATAATTTGTTTATGTTACATTCACATTTTTATATGATTAAGATTACCTCCATAAGGGTCATGAATAAATTTGTCTTTAGTGGGTGTAGGCGTCTAAAAATACCTATGGGTGTCCGCACACAGCTCGAGACGGAGAGAAGGCGATGAACGTCGGTATCCGAGTCTAAGAGGATTATCTGTCGTCGACAAGCGCATGAAGTGAAACGACGAACCAAGTGGCCCGCATGCGTCAATCAACGCGCGCGCGTCAATCAGCTCGCATGCGTCAATCAACACGCGTGCGTCAATCAGCTCGCGTGCGTCAATCAGCTCGCGTGCGTCAATCAGCTCGCGCACGTCAATTAGTTTGGGCGCATCGGTCAACACGCGTGCATCAATCAACACGCGCGCATATCAACCAACGCGCGTGTTGATGGTCAATCCCACAACGAAGCGTGCAAGTCAACAAGACGGTCAAAATATGCAAAACGGTGGAAAATACAAGTCCTGAAAAACCAGAAAAACACCGAAGAACTCAGCAAAGCAAAACCCCCGTGTCCACGTGGGTCGGACCGCGCCGACCCGCGTCCGCGCGGGTCGGCCGTTTTCGATCGGTTTTTCTCGGGATTTGTTGGTTCCTGAGCATCCTAACTGACTTGATATCATCCCCAAACGTGGTTAGGCTATTATTAACTGAAGATAGAGCCAAATCACTTGTTCTCATCCGAAAACTCCCCAACCGAAGCCTATAAATACAGGCCTAGGGGCTCCTTTCAGTGGGGACGATTGATTATAAAGACGAGGAGGTGCTGCCAGATTGTGGAGTCAAAGGAGCACGAATTTTAGCGAGGGTTGTCAGATCTTGGCGAGTTCTTCGGCATAAAGAAGGAGAGTTCGAGAGATCCGACACCTGTTCCCGTCCGTTCCTCGAGATTAGGCTTGGTCTTAATCTCGAGAAGAGCTACTGATTTCGCTTGGTCGATTTCAGCGCTTCAAATCAAACATTCCCTCGGTGAAGGCGAAGTTCTGTCTAATTTTTTATCAACCGGATCTAATCAAAGGTGGTCCATGGATAAACCCCGGCACAGGCAAAGATCCCACACAAGCAGAAGACCGATAAACGATCTCCCTACGTTTGTTTTGATGAGAGTTGTAATTTTTTCATTTTTATTGTGTAAAAGTCTTATAAAAAGACTATCTTTCTGTTTTCATTGTAACGACTGAAGTTGTAATGAATACCGCAATGAATACATCGACTTTCGACACAAACAAACTGGCGACCACAGTGGGAGCCAACAGCTTCGCTGCCAGAGCTGTCGTGTCGTAACCTCGGATCTGCATCCCGGTTGAAGAAGTGGTCGAATACGAGTTCGACCAATTGAAGTTCGAGGAATATATGTCGTCCTCCTCCTCTAGATCCTCCGCCTCTCGCAAGCGAAGGAAGATCAAGACCCCCGTTGCTGTGGTAGCTGAACCTTGCAACGCCTTTCCGGCCTCCAATGGGTCCGGATCTGCAGATCTGAACTTCTCCTCAATCAAGGAGTTGAGTACTGAAGGCGCGCCAATCCTATCTAAGAGGGCACGTCAAAGGCGATGTCAACGCCTCGCGCGTCAGCTTGCTAAGGCTTTGGAGCCGATAGACGGAATCCGTTATGAGGCAGATCTGAAATTCAAAGAACATCAAGCGACCCAACATCGAGCAGATGTCCTCCCCTCCGAACCAACGGCAAGTGAATGGATCCAAGTCAAAAGGATCCGTTCAACTCTGGAGGAACGAATCCAAAAGCGCCGCATACTGCTTGCACACGCGCGAATTCTTGCGCAAAAGGCCAAAAGGTTACAGAGGGAAGAAGTGGAAAAGAAGCCACAAAAACTGCACAAAGTCTTGGAGGCCAAGTCCACAGACGGTGACCGAATAAAATCGAGAATCACGGGTCACATTGGATTCCCGACCTCCACTTCGTGTTCACTTGGATGCCGACCCTCCAAAATCTACGGGTCACTCGATGCCGAAACCCTCCACTTCGCGGTCACTCGATCGACCCTCCCACTTCAACGGGTCCACTTGGATCGCGACCCTCACAATATCGCGGGTCACTCGGATCCGCCCCTCCAAATCGCGGGTCATTTGAATCCGACCCTCCAAGTCGCGGGTCACTTGGATCCAACTCTCCAAATCGCGGGTCACTTGGATCCGACCCTACACTATGCGGGTCACTTAGATTCGACCTTCCATTTTGCGGATCACCCAAATCCGACCCTCCAAGCCGCGGGTCACCCAAATCTGACCTGCGCCAGAGTCAATGTAGAAGATGTTCTGGGTCTGTTTCGTCGATCCCTTTGAGTTTCGCATCACCTGTGGAGTCCCACGATAGCGTAGACTTGTCCCGATTCAAGGTGAGGATTGTCGATCGCCTGGGTCCTTTGCACGAGGATCGAGGTAAAGTTCTAATCGAAGAACGCTTGGGTCCGGTGACTGAACCCCGAACGACTCGTCGAGCTGGGGGTCGCACATGCCCTCGCAACAATTTCAAGCCTTCTTATAAAAGGAAAATTCTAGTTTCCACCCGCCTGGGGGTGTGTATCCAAAACAAAGAGCCTGTTGAGATCCTGCGCTCCCAAAAACGTAGTTCTAAACACGTGACTCTTGAGAATGCTAATAAAGCGGCAACTCCCCTGAAAGAAACGTATTCATCTGACGATGACAACGTTATACCAGGGGAGTCATGTCAACACACGATAGGTTGCTCCGGTCATCTAATCGATGAGTTGTACTATCGGTCTGGGGGTATGAACAAGTCTCGGAAGAGATATACCCGCGAAACAAAATCTCACTGCCCGTGCGCCAAACTTATCAGGGCAGTATTATTAGCGTGTAACTGCCCTAAGACCGCTCTGCCAAGGGTCTTGGTATTCGAGAGGATCTCTAATGGAATGGCCAAGTCCAGACCAAAGCGGCTCCGTAAAAAGCGATCGGCTGTTCAAGATGACGACCTCCCGGAAGTCACAATAAATGTGGCTGATAAAGGAAAGTTGATTCGACCTTCTAGCTCTGACCCGCTTGTATCGCATCGTCTAACCCGGTTACGATCAGGAACTATTAGACAAAGGGATTATCAGAGAATGCAGAGAGGGTTATCCTCGGATGATGAAGCATCAGATGCTAACTCGGCAATCGCTTCTGACAATATGGTATCCAGTCCGGGACAATCCCACGAAGTGTTTATGATTAACACCGAGGAAGTAGCCAAAATGGTTGAGGATGCCTTGGCCAAGCAAAAAGAGAACTTCAGGTTCGAAATGGAAATGACTATGCAACGGATGAGGGAAGAACACGACCAACAAATCCGAGCTTTGTCAAATCAACTTGGTGAATCCATGCAACGGATGAGGGAAGAACACGACCAACAAATCCGAGCTTTGTCAAATCAACTTGGTGAATCCAGCCGTTGCAATGTTGCTAACCAAGCAGATAGCGATTCATATGTGGATGAACATCTCAATGTCGATAACCCTCCCATTGACCAAAACGCTGGGGGTGGCCCCACTAAAGATAACAACACTGAGGGTGGTTCCACCGAAGATAATAATGTCGGGGGTGGCCGTGTTATTCCTCTTAAGAATCGTCCAGAGCCCGATACGAGTGAGGATGAGAAAATAAAAGATCTCGAGAGCAAAATCAACGCTCTAATGTCTGCTCGAGAGGTAAAAATGACTGGCATTCCGTGTCACTATCCAAGAGAGTGGGATTCAATAGCATACCCGGTGAAGTTCAACTTGATTAACTTCACGCCGTTTGACGGGAAGGGTTCGTCCACTCAACATCTGATCTACTTCAAGTCCCACTTGGGTATGATCTCCGACAATGAAGCCTTGATGGTTCGGTCATTCGTCGGCACCCTTCGCGGGCCCGCCTTCGATTGGTACTGCCGTCTTAAGTCCGGAAATATTAACAGCTGGGAAGACCTGGAGAGCCTATTCTTCGCTCATTTCTTCGATGATGACGCTGAGGTGTCAATCAGGACACTCTTCGATGAGAAGCAAGAAGACGATGAGACAGTCGAAGACTTCGTCAAATGCTTCCGGAATAAGGCAATGAACTGCCGAGATCTGATCACAGAGGACTTCATCCTCCAAACCTATCACAACAACCTCTCTTTGGACGTGTTGGAAGTTATGAGAGTAGCACTGTCCAATAACTGGAAAGAGTTGAAGGTGCGCGGAGAGCAGGCCGAACGCTTCCTCAAATGAAAGAAAGCCGAAAGAAGCCAACTGACGGCTAACTCTCCGAAATCAAATTTTGCCTCCCGTGGTAAAGGGAAAACACCTGCAGCAGCTGTTAACGCTAATCAGACGTCGCAACAGCAACCCCGAAGACAGCAGAAGACTTCGGGTTCAAGACTCCAAAAAGAGTACTCCTTCAAGGACGAAGACGTTCCAGCCATCTTCGAATCCCTCCTTGAAAATAACAAGATCAGGCTACCACCTATCATAAATCAGGAGGAAGCTGACAACACGGCGGATCCAAAGTACTGTGCGTACCACAGGAGGATCCTTCATCCTACCAAGGCTTGCCTCGCTCTCAAGAATAGCATCCAAACCTTGGTTGAAGCCGGCGTTATATCGCTCAATTAGGTCGAACGAACACTCCGACAAGTATAAGAGTATAAACTGCTCCTTCTGAAACTCCAAAGAGTATATGAGTATAAACTGCTTCTCAATTACTCCAATAGGTATATGAGTCTAAACTGTGTCCCACTCTTGACGGGAAGTTCCTGGAGAATTTTTACATGTAATATTCTTAAGGATAACCCAGTCATGTAACTCAGTATGATGTTAGACCCAGTTTCACGAAGGAAGCTGTGGGTGGATGATTCATGTAACGGGAAGTTCCCGAAAGAATTTTTACATGTAATTTTCTTAGGGATAACCCTGGATGATTCATGTAACGGGAAGTTCCCGAAAGAATTTTTACATGTAATTTTCTTAGGGATAACCCGATTATTACGAACAAAGTGATAAACACTAAACCCCCACTGTGATTTTTGAACACTCTTTTGCTGAGATAAGATTCGATCACTTCGTTGGATCAATCTTCCCTCACACAACTTCCATTGGTGTTCGATGACTCACAGTCTTCCACCACAAAAATCCCCCACCGATCAGACTAACTAACGGTAGGATCACCGAAATTCTTTCCGGTTTAATTCATTCAAACTTTCGCTATATTCGTGCACTCAACACTTTTATGGTTAGGGTCCGGATATAATGCTTGGAATTTTCATCTGTCAATCTTTGACGAATTGTCGAACCCCTTCGTGTTAAGCCCTTATCACTTGACACTAAGAACCCATACTGAGTGATTTGTACAAGTCAATACTCACATTGTAATTTGTACTCCCACTCCCGCTGTCCATTTGGTCAAACCTTCCTACAGTTAGGACCACAACCAAAATCCCCTCTAGATTCCTTCAATGAACGAGAGGTCCGTTTTCAGATCGAGCGATCAAAACTTCCTACAGTTAGGATCGTCTCAAACCTCCCACTTGGTCAAACCTTCCTACAGTTAGGGCCAAAACCAAAATCCCCTCTCGATTCCTCCAATGAATGAGAGGTCCACTTTCAAATCGAGTGATCAAATCTTCTTACAGTTAGGGTCACCTCAAACTCCCGCTTGGTCAAACCTTCCTACAGTAAGGACCAAAACCCTAATTCATTCTCGATAAACGAGAAATTTACCTTTAATTCGGTAATCAAACCTTCCGATAGCTAGGATTACCCGAATTTTTCAATTCTCGGAGTGGAGATCCCACTCCTAGTTTTACCTTTCCGGATTCTGGTGGTGGAGATCCCACCTCAAGTCTCCTTTCCACCTGGAGATAGAATATAAAATTCTTCCTCTTCAGTGTTGAGAGATAGAATATAAAATTCTTCCTCTCCCATTTCGGGTTCGTCTTTGCCCCAAGAGAAGACAGCACCTTTTCAACTCCCAAAATCCATGCCTTTATGCATGAGGAATTTTATCCCGAATCCTGAGTAGGGATAAGTCAACGCCTAACACGCGTTGCCGGTTTAGTCTTTCACCAATTAAAAAAAACACCAGAATCTAGTCTGGGGTATTTTATCCCGAAGCCTAAGTAGGGATAAGTCAGCGTTTAACCCGTGTTGCCGGGTGGTTCGTTTCCGTAAAAACGATCGAGTCTACGTATTCAGCATCGTAGCAACAAAAATCCATGCCTTTTATGCATGGGGAATTTTATCCTGAAGCCTAAGTAGGGATAAGTCAACGCCTAACACGCGTTGCCGGTTAGTTCTTAACCGTAAAAAGAACAAAAGCCCACATATTCAATATTATAGCAAGTTATTATTAATAACACCAAAATCCGTGCCTTACACGCGCGGGGAATTTTATCCCGAATCCTAAGCAGGGATAAGTCAACACCTGACACGCGTTGCCGGTTTAGTCTTTTACCGATTGAAGAAGACACCAGAGTGCCAGTCTGGGGATTTCTATCCCGAAGCCTAAGTAGGGATAAGTCAGCGTCTAACACACGTTGCCGGGTAGCCTGTTCCCGTAACAATGGCGAAGTCTACGTATTCGAAGTCGTAGCATCAAGTCTAAGGGAGTTCATTCCTTTATCATAACGTCACATGCAGAACGGACTTATAACAATCCGCATGTAAGCCCGATTCAAACGGTAATCGGTAAATACATGTCAAATCCGTTGAGGGCTGAGGATTTGCCAAAAATCCTAAGTCAACGTCTGATACACGTTACTGTTTAGTCTTTTCACAGGAGAAAGACGAAGTCTACGTATTCAATATCGTAGCACTAAAAGGGTTAACTCTTTTAGCATAACGTCACATGCGGAACGGACTTAAACAATCCGCATGCTAGCCCGGCTCAAACGGTAGTCGGTAAAGGCTTATCAAACCCGTTGATGGCTGAGAATTTGCTAAAAATTCTATAAATGCGAGTCATTGACGCATCAGCTTCATTAGTTGGTCTTATGACTTGAACATCCAACAACTTTGAGATAAGATCCATATATGTAGATGAATCAGCTTTAATAGTTGGTCCTGCAGCCCAACATTTGGGACCGCCATGCTCCAATGCCTTAAGAGATTAAACTGTGTTAAAGCCGATCAACGCGTTACGACAAAAGTCAACGCCGCACAACGCGTTACAGTAAATATCGATGTCAGTCAACGCATCGGCAATCTCGCCAAAATAAGGCAAAAGATGACTCCAAGGATTTTAATTACAATCAGATATGAATTCTCGACGGAGATGATCAGTTCAAAGTCAACTCAATGGCACGAGCTAAGTTCAGAAAGTTACACGCCAATCTCAGTTCAAGATTTCGACAGTGGTCAGACGATAAACGCAGCACCGGAAGAACTTCATCTGTTCGACGAAACAATGAATAGATTGAAGACTGAAAAAGTTAAGAATTGAGATAGTTCAAGGTCACTCTACGAAATTGAGGAGATGGCCTATCTTATCCAAAGCATTCCAGACTCCTCAATAAAAGAATGAGTCTAAAATACTTTGGAGGGGGTATCTGTAGGCGTCTAAAAATACCTATGGGTGTCCGCACACAGCTCGAGATGGAGAGAAGGCGATGAACGTCGGTATCTGAGTCTAAGAGGATTATTTGTCGTCGACAAGCGCATGAAGCGAAACGACGAACCAAGTGGCCCGCATGCGTCAATCAACGCGCGCGTGTCAATCAGCTCGCATGCGTCAATCAACACGCGCGCGTCAATCAGCTCGCGTGCGTCAATCAACACGCGCGCGTCAATCAGCTCGCGCACGTCAATCAGTTCGGGCGCATCGGTCAACACGCGTGCATCAATCAACACGCACGCATATCAACCAACGTGCGTGTTGACGGTCAATCCCACAACGAAGCGTGCAAGTCAACAGCAGGTCAGCCTCGTCCGACCCGCGGCCGCGCGGGTCGGACCGCGCCGACCCGCGCCCCCCGCGGGTCAGATCCGCCCTGCGCGCAGTTTCGACCTCCTGACACATTTTCGCTGTTTTCGATCGGTTTTTCTCGGGATTTGTTGGTTCCTGAGCATCCTAACTGACTTGATATCATCCCCAAACGTGGTTAGGCTGTTATTAACTGAAGATAGAGCCAAATCACTTGTTCTCATCCGAAAACTCCCCAACCGAAGCCTATAAATACAGGCCTAGGGGCTCCTTTCAGTGGGGGCGATTGATTATCAAGACGAAGAGGTGCTGCCGGATTGTGGAGTCAAAGGAGCACGAATTTCAGCTAGGGTTGACAGATCTTGGCGAGTTCTTCGGCATAAAGAAGGAGAATTCGAGAGATCCGACACCTGTTCTCGTCCGTTCCTCGAGATTAGGCTTGGTCTTAATCTCGAGAAGAGCTACTGATTTCGCTTGGTCGATTTCAGTGCTTCAAATCAAACATTCCCTCGGTGAAGGCGAAGCTCTGCCCAATTTTTCAGCAACCGGATCTAATCAAAGGTGGTCCACGGATAAACCCCGACATAGGCAAAGATCCCACGCAAGCAGAAGACCGATAAACGATCTCCCTGCGTTTGTTTTGACGAGAGTTGTAATTTTTTCATTTTCATTGTGTAAAAGTCTTATAAAAAGACTATCTTTCTGTTTTTATTGTAACGACTGACGTTGTAATGAATACCGTAATGAATACATCGACTTTCGACGCAAACAGTGGCGGGTAATCTTACCATGGTGACCATATATACTTTTTCCTACACACTTCAATATTAACTAAACATAAGAAAAGTGAAAATTTTCAATCAATAATAGTTTTTAATTTTTTTTCCATACAAACCAAACTCAAGAAAGTCCATACATTGGTTTCTCACCTTATTTTATGTGTGAACCAAACCAAAACAATCTATTTCTTGAAAAAGTTTGGAAAACTCAAAACTTGAGTTTCTTTACATGGATTTGCATTTCCCTATATATAGGAAACGAACCAAACAACCCCTTAGTGTAGAATTTTTTTTCTCTTTCCTCAACTTGTGAAACACAAATTAGGGCCCATCTCGAGTACAAAACTTAAGAATTTTCTGATTTCTTTCAGTCTGAAATCAATTGTCATTTAAATAGCAATTTTGCTTGGGGTGCTAAAATCTTAAAATCTTCTTACTACTATGGCTGGTTTGACAGATGTGATGGAAAGTTATTGATGTTATTGGATATGCTTTTTGAGCCACGTGATTATTGCATTAGTCTTCTGAAACTGATGATTTCATTAGATATCTAAAACTGACGATTCAATGAGTTTCAATTGTTATATATTGACCATACAACAGATGTTGGAAGTAATTGTTAAGATGAAATTCAACTGTCTAACCTCAATTCCCATCTATTGAAATGATGGACCAAATTCAAATTTTCAAATATTGGATTTGCAATTCCTTATGATGGATCTTAATTAGTTCTCTGCTCGCTGGTTTGCAGGCGGTGATGGAAATAGTGACAAGTTGAAGGAGGAGACTATTGTCCTTATAATGGATCCTAAATCACGTAGAAGGTATTTGTTCATTGGTACTAAGTATTAATTTGTACTATTTTTCTTTCGACTTTTGAGCTCATGCTCAAAAGTATTTTATGCGTTCCTACTTATCTTCCGAAGTTTATGCCAATGGGTGTTCACTTTATTTCGTAAACGGTGTCAGGTAATCCTGGTTTCCAAATATTATACACTTTGTTTGTGACGCTTCTGGGTTCACATAAGGCTGCAGTCCAAGGTGAAACCAAGAATGTCAAACCTGCCATGCACCACACCGTACAATAACATGTTTCACCATCACAATTAACATCTGTCTAGTAGAGTCAACAACTGGTGTGGGTACAAAACAGGCAAAAGATGATACAAGATATACTGATGGAATGATAATAGTCACATAAATATCTCATCATCCAACATACAGAAATACATAGTCAAGATCTGAGTAAATAAACTGGAATACTCTACAAGTCTCAAATACAAATGTCTGACAAGAGGAAATAAGGCACACCGCCTTTACAACTTCTAGAATAAGACTCTCAAATACCTAAACAAAAATCTACAGTGGAACTCCAAAAGAAAATATATCTAAGTAAACAGCTGAAACTAAAATGCCTCGCCGTCAACCTGCGACTCTCCGGGCTCCTGGCTCGTTACCTGAAAGGGGGAGGGACAACAAGCATCAAAGCGCTAGCGAGTAACATCACAACCAACCCCAAGGGAATATGGCTCGTTGTTTAAAAAAATACAGTTATTATATAAGAGATCTAAAATCATTGATCTTACTATAGAGGGTTTTAGTATTTAGAAATTTACAACACGAGTATAGGTACGTCGAGCGAAATAATCCAAACAAGGAAACCCTCATGTATATACCTTATATCTCAAAGTTGTAAATCCCTAAATACCAAACCCAAAGTCCAATACAGAAACAATAATAAAGAGAAAATAATCCGTCTCAGAACATAAACTACTGTGTCCTGTCATAACCAAATAAGTGACATACTCATAGCTTAATAACTGGTCAACAAATGGTTTAAGCGGTAAATATCCAATGCGAGGGCAAAAATGGATTATAGTCCAACACGAGGACTGAGGTGGATTATAGTCCAACACGAGGACTGAGACAATGTAGTTTTTACCTGATATTTGGACCAAATAGTGAATATCGATAAGATATGAGAAAAGAATACATATAGGCAAATCACACACGTCCCTCAGTGCGTGATTCTAAACTTAGTACTCTCAAGTCATCTATCATACACAGATGTATGGCAAAAACTAAAATTTAGTATTTATAATCGAGGCAAAACCCCCGAACACTTGAAAAACATACAGCAAAACAAATAGTGCATGAAACTGGACGGCGGTCGACCGACCCGGTCGACCGCATACGGACACAAGCCTCACTGTTCAGCAGAGATATACTCGGTCGACCGGGTCGGTCGACCGCCAAGACATCGCGGTCGACCGCCGCGGTCGACCGCGCAGAGGTCAGGTGCATTCTGACCTTCTGCGCGCCCAGCGGTCGACCGATGCGGTCGACCGCGAGACTGACAGAACCCAGATCTGGGTTTTCTGTCCGCTGAAAACTAAAACAACAATTTTTAAACAAAAACCCAACTTATGGAAGTGTCATGAAGCAGTAAATCGCGAATTTAAACCTTTAAAACTTGTCACAAAGATCCCATATACATATAAACATGATTTACCCATCGTTAGCAATAAAAACAAGGTTTTTACTCCTTTTTAGATATTTTCAGATCTAGATCTTTAAACAGAAAATTATTGGTGAGTTTTAAAAATAAATAATACCCCAAATTCATACTTTATGCCGTAATGATCTATTAGCTATCCAAAATACGAATTTGGCTCGATGAAACCCAATAAAACTCAATTCTTGACATGAAAACAAAAGGGGGTGGGGGTTGGGCGAGAAGTTACTCGCCTTGGGTGTTGACGAAAGCCCTAGATATTCAGGAGGTAGATTCTCTACACTGCCAATCCAAAATCCCGCTGAAAAATTCTCCAGATCTCCTCCTAAGCACCAAATCCAGCTGGGGTTTGTGATTTGAGAGATGGGGGCTAGGGTTTTGAGCTTGAGGTGAAGAGAGGCTCTCCTGGGTTGAGTTGGTATAAATACTAACTCCCTAACCCGACCCGAAACCCAAAAGACCCGAAACAAAACCGCAAAGAAAAACAAAACCTGGAAGCTCTCTGACCGCTGTGCGGTTGACCGCGTCGGTCGCGCAGCACAAAAATGCCTGCTGCTGGGCATTTCACACGCTGGCCATAATACTCGATTTCTCTCACTTAAAATCACTTGTTGGGTTCTCAAACACAGATAATTACATTCATATGACATATATATGTGTATATATATGATTATTCATCACAAGGAAAATATTTACTATTAATAATTCACATATATTTATTGTAGAAATTTTCGGGGTTTTACATTCTTCCCCCCTTAAAAGAATTTCGTCCTCGAAATTCGGAAATCATGCGAACTTGAAATATGAACTCTTAGATAACCTTATAGAGATATTTACACTTAACGATCTAAAATGATAATATTCTCGCTCAAATCCTAATCTAGTGGAACTAGTACATCGGGCGAAAAATCCGAACAAGGAACCCCCCATACATATACCATGTGTTCCAAAAGATTAAAAATTAAGCAAAAGTGTTCTCATTATAGCGTTAAATGCAAACATAACCAAAGATATGCACATAAGTTAAGATATGTAATCATAAATGAGAATTTATTTACCTGCTCAACCAAGTGTGGGTAGTCACGACACATGTCCTCTTCGCGCTCCCAAGAAATCTCCTCAATGCCTCCTCGGTTCCACTGAACTTTCACCAAGGGAATTACCTTGTTTCTAAATTTCTCGTCTTCTCTGGCAAGAATACGAACCGGAATCTCAATAGTAGTCAAATCATCCTGAAGCTCGATCTCCGGTGCATCCAATACTCGCTGCTGCTCCTCATCATGCAAGTGCTTCTTAAGCATAGAAATATGGAACACGTTGTGTATACTAGACATCGATGCTGGAAGATCTAGTCTGTATGACACAGCCCCAATGCGCTCTAGGATCTGAAAAGGCCCAATATATCTCGATGCAAGCTTCCCTCGCCTTCCGAATCGCTGTACGCCTTTCATAGGCGATACCTAAAGCATAACCAAATCTCCAACTTGAAACTCTAGGGGTCTTCGCCTCTTATCTGCATAGCTCTTCTGCCGACTCTGAGCGGCTAAAATCCGCTCCCTGATCAAAGCTACCTTCTCAGTGGTCTGCCTCACTAGCTCGGGCCCAAGCATCAAGCTATCCTCCAGCTCGGCCCAACATATCGGTGATCTACAAGGTCTCCCATACAATGCTTCATACGGGGCCATACCGATCGTCGCTTGATAACTATTGTTATAAGCGAACTCTACCAGTGGAATATGATCCTCCCAACTACCTTGGAAGTCAATGACACATGCCCGCAACATGTCCTCCAACACCTGATTCACCCTCTCTGTCTGGCCATCCGTCTGGGGGTGAAATACACTGCTATAAGATAGCGTGCTGCCAAATGAGTCCTGAAAACTCCTCCAAAAATATGAAGTGAAAACCGATCCTCGATCTGACACGATCGTGTCCGGTACTCCGTGAAGTCGAACTATCTCCCGAATGAAGATTCTCGCATAAGCCTCGGATGTATAAGTGGTCCTCACTGGAATAAAATGTGCTTACTTCATCAACCGGTCCACTATCACCCAAACTGAATCATTCCCCTTCTTCGACTTCGGCAACCCCATAATAAAATCCATGGAAATATCTGCCCACTTCCACTCTGGAATGGGTAAAGGCTGCAGTGTCCCTGCCGGTCTCTGATGCTCTGCCTTCACCTGCTGACAGGTAAAACATCTAGCCACATAGTCTGCAATCTCTCTCCGCATACCACTCCACCAGAAACGCCTCTTCAGGTCCTTGTACATCTTGGTAGTCCCTGGATGTACTGTATACCGAGTACGGTGTGCCTCATTAAATAACTCTCTCTTTAGCTCTGCACTGTCTGGCATAACCAATCTACCCTTCATCCGTAGATCTCCATTAGCTCCAATGGTCCAATCAGTCTTAGGCTCTTTGAAAATCTCCTCCTTTCGGATTTGAATCCAAGAGTCTCCCAACTGAGCTCTGACAACTCTGTCACTCCAAGATGGCTGCACTGAGATAGCTCCCAAGAATGCACTGGTCCCTCCAATCTCGGGCCTAAAATTAAACTGGCTAAGAGTGATAAGATCCCGATGTAGTGAGCACCTCAAAGCCGAAATTCGGGATCGACGCTTCCTGCTTAATGCATCTGCCATGACGTTCGCCTTCCCCAGATGATACTGGATCGCGAACTTGTAGTCCTTAATAAACTCAATCCATCTCCTCTGTCTCTGGTTGAGTTCCTTCTGGGAAAAGAGGTACTTCAGACTCTGATGGTCTGTAAACAACTCAAACTGCACTCCATATAAGTAGTGCCTCCATGACTTCAATGCAAATACCACTGCCGCCAACTCCAAGTCATGAGTGGGATAGTTCTGCTCATGCACCCTCAACTGCCGTGAGATATAAGCTACTACCCTCTGAGTCTGCATCAATACACCCCCTAAGCCTGCCAACGATGCATCTGTATATACGACGAATGTCCTGTCGCTGCTCGGAATGGTCAAAACCGGCGCTGTAGTCAACTTAGCCTTCAGAACATCAAAGGCCTTCTGGCACTCCATGCTCCATATGAACTGTACACCCTTCCTCGTAAGGTGTGTAATCGGTGCCGAAATCTTCGAGAAGTCCTGAATGAACTTCCTATAATATCCAGCTAAGCCCAAAAAGCTGCGAATCTCTGTCACCGTCTTCGGTGGCTCCCAATCAAGAACTGCCATGACCTTAGCCGGGTCCACTGCTATACCCTCTCGACTGATAACATGGCCAAGAAATCTAACCTCTGAAAGCCAAAACTCACACTTGCTGAACTTAGCATATAGCTGATACTCCTGAAGAGTCCTCAATGCTATCCGTAGATGCTCCTCGTGCTCCGCCTCTGACCTCGAGTAAATGAGAATATCATCGATGAAAACGATCACAAACTGATCTAAGAAGGGACGGAACATCCGATTCATCAAGTCCATGAATAACACGGGTGCATTGGTCAACCCAAATGGCATGACCAAGAACTCGAAAGAACCATATCGAGTAAGAAAAGCGGTCTTGGGAATATCCATATCCCGAACCCGTAGCTGATGATAGCCAGAACGAAGATCAATCTTCGAAAAGTACTGCGCTCCCTGCAACTGGTCAAACAAGTCATCAATCATAGTGGGTACTTATTCCGGATAGTGACCTTGTTTAACTCTCGATAATCTATGCATAATCTCATACTACCATCCTTCTTCTTCACGAAGAGGACCGGCGCGCCCCACGGAGAATGACTCTGGCGAATGAAACCCTGAGCTAACAACTCGTCCAACTGGGTATGCAGCTCCCTCATCTCAGCTGGTGCCATGCGATAGGATGCGCGGGATATCGGGGCTGTGCCTGGCTGCAACTCAATACAGAACTCGACCTCTCTCACAGGAGGTAACCCAGGTATGTCCTGAAAGACATCCTGATAATCTGAGACAACTCTAGTCTCCAATAACTCGGCTCCCTGATCCCGTCGCATCACCTCCTCGATGTACGCCAAAAATAACTCAGCAAATCGGTTGCCCTAAGAGGTAGCTACAATCATCTCGGACCCATCGAACGCTCGCAACTTGACCGTCTTCGCAAAGCAGTCAATACTAATATGGTAGGAAGACAACCAATCCATACCAAGGATGACATCGAACTCGGACATATGCAACACTATCAAATCCACTATGAACTCCGACTCGTCTAGACCGACGGTACACCTCCTACAAACGCTCTCCAGAAGCGATACCTCACCTAAAGGGGTGGAAACAGATAGAGGGGTGTCTAGGGTCTGAGCTACGAGCTAGAGTCTAGTCATAAATGCATGTGAGATGAATGAATACGAAGCTCCTGAATCGAAAAGAATATGGGCGGGAAGAGAGTTCACAAAGAACGTACCCTCCACTACAGCTCCGCTGGCGCCATGATCACGAGGAACCACAGCATATACCCTGCCCGTGGCTGAAGACTGCTCTACTGATGGTGCTGGAGAATATGGGATAATCTGTCCCTGGGGAACATCCTGAACTGCCCGAATCTGTCCCTCAGTCCTCTGAGCTGCTGACAGTGCCTCAAGCCTGTTCTGCTGGCCCTGACCTCTACCCTGCTGGCGCTGCTGCTGCTGGTGGTTCAGACCCTTACCCTGCTGGGTTCTCGCTGGTGCACTACGACACTCCGATGCCTTGTGCCCGACCTTGTGACAGTTAAAACAAGATCCCTGGAACTTGCGCTGCTGATGCGCTCTCTGATCCTGCTGGGGTCCCCTTTTATAAGGGCCCTGATGTTGCTGCTGCTGTCCTAAAAAAGGTCTTTTGTTCTTGCTCTTATCCCCACTCTGTCCTGTCTTGGCCTTCCCTTCCTTGTCCTTCTGAAACATGGTAGTCTCAATCTCCTGAGAGGTGGCAGCCTCAGCTACCTCCCTAACTGAATAAAACCTCCTGGACACGAGGTACCGGCGGATATTAGGGTGAAGCCCTGCCAAGACAACTCAAGTTCCTTCCCAGTCCGTGCTGCTGAAGAAACGTACTGCCCATCAAAGAAGTAAATGAAGTCCTCCCATGTGAGGGTCATCCTCTGCTCTGGAGTAAACTGCAGTCGGTACCATCTCCCGGCATCTCCCTTCAGGCTGTAGGATGCCAATCTCTGCTTCTGGACTGAGTCTACACCGAGTATATCCAGAATATTTCCCACATCCTCCTTCCACTTATGGGCTGTAAGAGGGTCTGGTGACCACTGAAACTCTGGTGCCCTCATCTTCTGGTACCTCTCCACCATACGGAGCTAAGCCTCCTGCTCTATGGCTCTATCTGGGACTGCTAAAGGAACAGCTGCAGGCGCTACCTCTGGGTCTCTCTCTCT
>NC_033800.1:22052119-22117475 GCF_001876935.1 Asparagus officinalis
AAAATACAGTTATTATATAAGAGATCTAAAATCATTGATCTTACTATAGAGGGTTTTAGTATTTAGAAATTTACAACACGAGCATAGGTACGTCGAGCGAAATAATCCAAACAAGGAAACCCTCATGTATATACCTTATATCTCAAAGTTGTAAATCCCTAAATACCAAACCCAAAGTCCAATACAGAAACAATAATAAAGAGAAAATAATCCGTCTCAGAACATAAACTACTGTGTCCTGTCATAACCAAATAAGTGACATACTCATAGCTTAATAACTGGTCAACAAATGGTTTAAGCGGTAAATATTCAATGCAAGGGCTAAAATGGATTATAGTCCAACACGAGGACTGAGGTGGATTATAGTCCAACACGAGGACTTTAAGGGATTATAGTCTAACACGAGGACTGAGACAATGTAGTTTTTCCTGATACTTGGACCAATTAGTGAATATCGATAAGATATGAGAAAAGAATACATATAGGCAAATCACACACGTCCCTCAGTGCGTGATTCTAAACTTAGTACTCTCAAGTCATCTATCATACACAGATGTATGGCAAAAACTAAAATTTAGTATTTATAATCGAGGCAAAACCCCCGAACACTTGAAAAACATACAGCAAAACAATTAGTGCAGGAAACTGGGCGGCGGTCGACCGACCCGGTCGACCGCATACGGACACAAGCCTCACTGTTCAGCAGAGATATACTCGGTCGACCGGGTCGGTCGACCGCCAAGACATCGCGGTCGACCGCCGCGGTCGACCGCGCAGAGGTCAGGTGCATTCTGACCTTCTGCGCGCCCAGCGGTCGACCGCTGCGGTCGACCGCGAGACTGACAGATGCCAGGTCGACCGATGCGGTCGACCGCGAGACTGACAGAACCCAGATCTGGGTTTTCTGTCCGCTGAAAACTAAAACAACGATTTTTTTTTAAACAAAAACCCAACTTATGGAAGTGTCATGAAGCAGTAAATCGCGAATTTAAACCTTTAAAACTTGTCACAAAGATCTCATATACATATAAACATGATTTACCCATCGTTAGCAATAAAAACAAGGTTTTTACTCCTTTTTAGATATTTTCAGATCTAGATCTTTAAACAGAAAATCATTGGTGAGTTTTAAAAATAAATAATACCCCAAATTCATACTTTATGCTATAATGATCTATTAGCTATCCAAAATACGAATTTGGCTCGATGAAACCCAATAAAACTCAATTCTTGACATGAAAACAAAAGGGGGTGGGGGTTGGGCGAGAAGTTACTCGCCTTGGGTGTTGACGAAAGCCCTAGATCTGCAGGAGGTTGATTCTCTACACTGCCAATCCAAAATCCCGCTGAAAAATTCTCCAGATCTCCTCCTAAGCACCAAATCCAGCTAGGGTTTGAGATTTGAGAGATGGGGGCTAGGGTTTTGAGCCTGAGGTGAAGAGAGGCTCTCTTGGGTTGAGTTGGTATAAATACTAACTCCCTAACCTGACCCGAAACCCAAAAGACCCGAAACAAAACCGCAAAGAAAAACAAAACCTGGAAGCTCTCTGACCGCTGTGCGGTCGACCGCGTCGGTCGACCGCCACGGTCGACCGCGTCGGTCGACCGCGCAGCACAAAAATGCCCGCTACTGGGCATTTCACACGCTGGCCATAACACTTGATTTCTCTCACTTAAAATCACTTGTTGGGTTCTCAAACACAGATAATTACATTCATATGACATATATATGTGTATATATATGATTATTCATCACAAGGAAAATATTTACTATTAATAATTCACATATATTTATTGTAGAAATTTTCGGGGTTTTACATTGTTCATGTCCAGGGATTTCGATTCTGAAACTGTTCATGCCGATGACAAGAAAGCAAGGCACGTTTGATTTGGGTGGAGAAATAGGTGACTTATTTCTCTCTGCACTTTTAGATTTTTTTTTTTGTAGTAACTGAGGAGCGCTTTGAAACAGAGCATATCTGTTATGTATGATCTATATGTGATGTTGAAAAGTAACAGTAATCATCTACCCGCTGTAGTGATTACGTACCAATCACAGAGGCACCAACTATTACTGTAGCAATAGTACGCAACTACCACGGAATCTCCTATGTATAGCCCCCTTAGCCTTAAGTTGAAATCATCCTAGTAGGAGAGAGAGAGAGAGAGAGAGAGATTTTCCTTATAAAAAAAGACTATAACTCCTAAATTTTTCTCATAGTGAATTCTTCTATTCTTGCTCGTGATTTTTACCCCGAACTATAACTCCTAAATTTTTCTCATAGTGAATTCTTCTGTTCTTGCTCGTGATTTTTACCCCGAACTCATTTAGGGGGTTTTCCACATAAAAATCTGTTTGTTCAATTTTTACTATTTTTGTACTACTATTTGCTGCGACCCTGCTTTATCGGGTCCCGGGCTTGTCCCAACATTTGATGTGGTTAATTAAGAGCTCTACCCAGAATCAGAACATATTTGTTATAATATATATGTAGTTATAAGAGCTCTTGATCATATTTTTGTGATCGAGTTTTCGAGAGGTTTCTTTCTTTCACAGAGTTTTTGTTTCTTAATTTGAACTGTATTCATCTCTGTTGTAGCTTAGGGTTTTGAAGCATGTTTTTGTTGGACCATGAAGTGTTGTCATGCGTGTAGGTCTTTGGACATGGCTTGCCTGTCACAAAATCCGGCATTTTTGTGGCTTATATGACCCTTGCTCATCGGATTTTAAGATTCCATATCGTGTTTGATTATGAAATCTTAGAATGTACGTCGCGGTCATGACCGGAGACCGTGTTGGATAGAATGATTGGATTCTCTCCTACTTCTTCTCCCAGTCCTCTCTTCCTTTCTCATTTGGGTCACACTCCCCTTCTTCCACAATTTGGACACTTGTTTCGTATGCCAAAATCATGTAATATGGAAGAAAAATTAATGAATATTGCCCTCTTCTGCCCATTCGCGTTACTGGTTCATTTCAAACGAGTTGCAGAGGGTTGGTGTAAAAATGTAGAAATTATTAGGGCACTTAAAGGTGGTAATGTAAAAGTTGTATATTGCTGTTGCGTAGGCTATATCGTGTAGGATAGTAACAACATTCATTAATTGTAGGTTTGTGAAAACCCCGCCAATATTCATGGTAGGTTGTGAAATTTTCAGTTTAATTGATTTTGCTTGAAAAGCTGTATATTTAAGTGGGTATCCATACACTTATTGCTCCAAGATTTATTGCTTATAACTTCTTTGGATCAATATTCTGATGATTGAATTTTTGTTGACGAGCTTTAGGGTGGGCATATGCTAGGGGAGATCATGTAACGAGGGAGCATCTGCTAGTTTACTGGTTTGCTCCTCTCATAGCTACTGTATTGGCAGTTTAGGCATTCCAATTCTTCAAGCATTGGAGGAGGTAAGCGCCACTCTTTGAAACCTTGGGAGGCATAAATGCAATTTACCAAAACTTCTGTGAATAATTGAAAGCTGTCAACTAGTTGTTCCATTTGACGCATTGTGCGATTCCTTTTATTTAGTGACTAGTGAATTCCAAAATTCTTTTTCACCTGATTTTGATGAAATATGCCACGACCAATGATCAAGATATATGTGTAAATGGTTATTTTATAAGATTTCCAAAATTATTTGTAGCCTCCATGTCCAACAAATTATAATGGTTTTATAAACTAAACCAGTTTCCTGCAAAGATGAGAAATACACGAACATAAAGAATCCATATGTCTAGAGCTCAAGTGGAGTTGATATTGTTGGGGAATTTTAGTCTCCCCGTCTACTATGATTTGCACAACTTGGAAGCCAACCCACAATCAATAAGATATAAAATAACCACAATCAAGAAGAAAGAACACTGAGATTTACGTAGTTCAGTTGATCAACTTCGACCAACGTCCACGGGGCAACAATACGAGAAATCAACTATGTATTAGGGAGAACTACAAGAAGAAACTCTCATCTCTCAATCTCTCTACCTCACATACATAATCAACTCTTATATTATCTCCAAATCTCTCTCCTTACAATCTTTTGAATGGACAACGACTGCAAAATCCTCTCCCAATGATGTAATCCTTTGCACAGACAAAGACTACGAAACCCTCGCCTCTCGCACAATATTCTTGAATCAGGCTACGTCCTCTACTAACCCTATATTATAAGAATATTGGCTCGCTCTCTTCTGCTTATTTTTTCCTCCAACAATAAAAGAATAGATATAGGGAAACATCTAACTTCCTAATTATAATAGGATTCAAACTTTTAATCATGATAAAACTCAATCTCCTAATCATGATAGATCTCTAACCCTATCTAATTTTCATAAAGTTATACAAAGAAATAAAGAAACAATCCTAACAATCTCCACATTGGATTTAATTCCCAAACTCCCTTAAATATATATCATCGTCGTCTTAAAACTGAACTTGAACTTGACAGAGGACTTCCCCCACTTGTTATCCTCGTACTCCACCTGCATCGCTCGTCTTGAATTATATCGGTGCACCTCTCCTACTCCACACTACGAGTCATATGCCTCTATCTCCTTCATCACTTGGCTTGGACCGAATATGAGCGCTCATCGTCTTTAAGTCCAATGTCACCATCTCCATCAGCATGTGTGTCAATCAATCGTACATGCTTGCAAGCTCCACCTAATCTGGCATTGTCCTCCTTGAGTCCACACACCCACCAACTACTGCTACCACAATGATTCTGAATAATTATATGCTGACAACTCTACTGCTAGAATCATATATGATTCTCTATACCAGTCTCATTTGTCGCATACTTGTTTGCCCTATCTGCTATCAGATTTGTCTCGTCATCACCATCAGAACCT
The DNA here is from genome assembly GCF_001876935.1 of Asparagus officinalis. NCBI lineage: Eukaryota > Viridiplantae > Streptophyta > Magnoliopsida > Asparagales > Asparagaceae > Asparagus > Asparagus officinalis. Next base: position 22,056,969 of record NC_033800.1, read on the forward strand.
TTTTAGTACTTTCTAACCAATCTGAACAAAATCTAAAAAATCAAACCCTCCTATCGCGTTCAGAGCACTCAGAAACCTAGGAATCAACTCATGGATTGCCAAAATCAGCCATCGATTCGCTCATCTACACTCCAATCAATCTCAGCCATTAGATTGAACTAAACACCAAACACCATACAAAGCCACACACACCAAATCTTGGGCACTAGTGTGACCAACCTATTTCTCTCTTATTCACTTAATACTGAAAAACTTTCTCTTTCATGTGCTCTTCTCTCACGTGGCCAATCACATGCTACCCCACACGCGTGATCCTCCATTAATCCCAATGCTAGAGAAAAAAAGAAACCTAGAAAATTGCCACATCATCTCGTTGCTACTCCGACGCTGTTCACCAAATTTCCTCACTAGCCATGCCTATGCGAGTCGTGCCTTTGCCGGTTATCCTCTACCACCGGCTAGCCGCCAGCTCCTCTCATTGCCAATTCGTCTTCATGCAAACCCTCTCAAGAATTCTTCCAAGTAATTCCGCCAACTTATCACCGTTAAATCCTCTTGCCAGCAATGGTCGTTCCTTTTTTTATTTTTCATCTTGATTTGTAACGTCTTGTGAACTAGCTCCCGGATCCATCATCATGTCTCTAATACCACTTGTTGGGGAATTTTAGTCTCCCGGCCTACTACGATTTGCGTAACTTAAAAGCCAATCCACAATCAATAAGATATAAAATAACCATAATCAAGAAGAAAAAATACCGAGATTTATGTGGTTCAGTCGACCAACTTCGACCTACGTCGACAGGGTAACAATACGAGGAGAAATCAACTATGTATTAGGAAGAACTGCAAGAGGAACCACTCAACTCTCGTCTCTCAATCTCTTTACCTCACATACATAATTAGCTCTCATATTCTCTCCAAAACACTCTCCTTACAATCTTTTGAACGTATAAAGACTGCGAAACCCTCTCCCAATGATGTAATCTTTTGCATGGAAAAAGACTACGAAACTCTCGTCTCTCGTACAATATTCTTGAATCAGGCTACGCCTTCTGCTAACCCTAGATTACAAGAATATTGGCTCTCTCTCTCTCTCTTCTGTTTGGTTTTTCCTCTAACAATAATATATATAGGGAAACCAAAACTCTATCTCTAGCCTAACTTCCTAATTAGAATATGATTCAAACTCCTATATATATAGGGAAACCAAAACTCTATCTCTAGCCTAACTTCCTAATTAGAATATGATTCAAACTCCTAATCATGATGAAACCCAATCTTCTAATCATGATAGATCTCTAACCCTATCTAATTCTCATGAAGTTATACAAAGAATCAAAGACACAATCCTAACAGATATTAGTATTTTTTCAGATTTATCTCAAGCATGAATCATAGATGCTTCAATATTAATGGTTAATAAAGTAATCTTTTTCTTTTCTGAAAGATGAGAAATACAAAGGAGTATGTTGTATGCATGCTCAACTCTCAAAATCTCGGGTATATTTGACAAATCCATCTAATCCAACAGGCAGGGACGCCACTGAGGCGGAACTTCCGGTTCCATAGAACATGGCCCCCAACTTGGGGGGCTCCCAAATTGCGCAGCCGCCCCTTCGCCATCCCAGCCGCCCCCAAATCGCGCAAAAAAAAAAATCAAGTCATCGTCGACGGCGGAGCTTCCGATCTTCCCCCCTCCCTTTGGTTCTTTTCCCTAGCGTGATCCTCCCTCTTCAGATCTTCGAGTTCCGCTACTGGATCAGGATGCACACCCTCCTCCACTCCGACCTCCGCTTCGGCGTCCTCTTCTCGTCATCGGAATCCTCCTCCGTCGCCGTCGTCGGCTGCATCGTCGAGATTGTGAAGAACGAGAAGCTCACAGATGATCTCTTCTTCCTCATCGCCAAGGGGCAGGAGCGCTTCCGCATCAACAAGACCCTAGCCCCTTGGTCTTCTCACCTCTCTGTGACTCTAACCTCTCAAGGTAATCTTTTATGTCTGCCATGTGTTTGATGAATTGCCTTGGTTTTGGATCTTTAGATAACCATCTTCACTTGTCTTCAGAATTCCATCAGCAAATAGAGGCAAGAAAGGAGCCACATGCCGCACTGAAGGCCTCTGACTCGCCGCCTCATCATTTTAATGACTGGTAATTGACATATGTTATGCTTATGCATATTAGTGTGCTAAAATTTTTTCAGTTTCAATAACCTGCTCGTGATACTACAAAGCTTAGTCAACAACAACGTTAAGTAGTAGAACTTCTACTACATATGTTATATTTATAACTAAACCGACAAACCGAACCGAACCTCACCGAACCGACATGGAGGAGTTCGGTTCGGTTCTTAATGATAGGTGGTTTGGTTCGGTTGGTCAAATTTTGACAAAAACCGACCGAACCGACCGTTTGCTCACCCCTATTTAGGAACCATAAGTAAAATAATTTCTTGCATGTCTTTCATTTTCCTTAGTAAAAAGTTACCTCTTTTGATAGTTGTTTTGTAAACTTTGTGATAATTGCATGTCTTTCATTTTCCTTAGTAAAAAGTTACCTCTTTTGATAGTTGTTTTGTAAACTTTGTGATAAGTTCCATTACCAGAAAACATGACTAAATATGTTACCTCTTTTGATAGTTGTTTTGTAAACTTTGTGATAAGTTCCATTACCAGAAAACATGACTAAATATTTTTTGATTGTTGATTTGCTGAGTTCACTAGGATGTGTCTTTGTGGGCATATAAAAAAAGTAAAATTGGTTGGCTGAGGGGGAAAACCTAATTTGTGAAGAATTTAGAAAATAGCAATGCTAATTTGGTGAAAGTAAATAACTTAATGGATGAAATTTTCATGTATTTTCCTTTGTAATTATTATGTTTTTTTAATTTGTGGTGGCTGAAAGATTACCTTGTGGCTGAAAGATTACCTTAATGGATGAAAGATTTTGTTTCCAATTGTGTGGTCGATTAGGTCATTGAGGGAAACGTCGAAGAGTGATGGGAAGGCAGCTAAAAATCTCAGTAAGCTTGTCGGACATGTCAAGATTATTAGTAAGATGTTGATTTTGTTTATCTTTTTTGTACTATCAATATTTTGCACGTAATATGTTTTGCATAGAACCATTGTTGTCTTAATGTTTATTTTAATTCTAGATAGATATAAAAAATTCTTTCCATGGTTAGTACCACGTATAAAAACAATTATTAGTTTCTTCTGAAGATTGGTTAAGAGGCCCCGATTAAAATTTAGAACTGGACCCCCAAATTGTCAGCCACGCCTCTGCCAACAGGTCAATACAGTATAGCTGGACGTTTGTGTAGAATACGTTTAAAGGAAGATGCAACAATTAAAACATGGGGAACAAAATTTGGATTCAGATCAAGATTTGTTTTATCCCCCTAGCACTCAAACAAAAGGCAGAATCGGCTCCTTAAAAGTCACAGTAGGCTATACTACAGGAGCCCGCATTGCCAGGATTTTTTTCGGCCCTGACCCAATAATAGAATCAGGCGTAAGAAGACGCCTTTATCATCTCAGGTAAAGAAATGAAGTGGGCTTTTTTAGGCTTGCTTAATTGGACCTATCTTGGCCCCTTATCCGTTCAAGTGTTAGCCCATCAACCTTCAATCTGAACCCCATTAGATTTCAATTAGCAGCGAATGAAAAAGATGGATTTGAGAGGAGCTGGGAACAAAAAAAATCAATATTATTATCTTGACAAGGTAATCTTATATATTTATGAAAAAACTAGCGACCCTCAATTCCCTGTCTCAAAAAAGATGTGAAGAATTGACTTTGTTTAGATAGTTAAAGTAGATGATCACTTAGAAATGCATGTGTGAACACATTAATTCCTCGAATCTTCAATAAATAAAGTACCGAGGTGACCTTCAATGTCAATCTAACTAATGATAGTAATTAAGAGGAGAGACAACAAGCATCGAAATCATTAATGAGGCTGAAAATAGTCATTAGTAGGAGAAATAAGAAGCATTAAGAAATACTGACGGTATTTTGTATTTATGTTGTTCCTCCCAAAGACATTCGGTATTAAGAAATAATGGCGGTATTGAATCCGTACGGCCTTGCCGACCTCTTTCTCAGCACAGCGATTGCCCCATTTGAAAATTTTCATGGGCCACGTGGGGTCTAATTTATCTATTAATTGTACTCGTAACGGGGCTTAATCCAGCCCATAAAGAAGCTCATCAATCAATCAATACTATAATAATGAAGTAAAAAAAATATGATTGCATGTTTCACTTGGTAAATTCTAAAACTTCTAACATTTAATAACTAATACTTATCTTTTCCACTATCTCATCTTAATCCACACCAAAGGGCTCTAACGTTTAGTAACTAATAATCATTCATTTTATTCTCTCTTTTCAAAAAAGAAAAAAAAAATCTTATTGTTATCCTCTCTCTACCTAAAAGTCTAATGACCATACGAACTAATTTCCTATTATTAAACTTGATGTCTTCCACTGATTTTAACTTGATGGAAGATCTCGAATTAACATGTCTCTTTACGGAAAGAATAGGAATAAAAATCATTTTATTTGATCAAATTTCCGGAAACACATGTTATGAGCAAAGAGAAGAAGGAACTAGTAATTAGTCAACGATTGACACGTTGTCCAACTTAAAACTTGCAATGTCATTCAAGTGATAAACCCTAGTACTAAAAAATTCGTAGTAGTACGTACTAGTGGAATTTATCTAAACCAAATTGTATTTACATGGAATCAATCTCTTGCCCTCGCTCAGCCACTTGATCTCTTGCACATGAGGTCCTTTATCTTGATCAAATGCAAGCGCGTGATGAAATTCTCGGCCTAGGGAACACCACCGAAACCGTAGATATCGAGAACGTGGATAATATATTAACAACCTTCTTGTTCTTCTAGCTTAAATGCTACAACACGACCCTGTCCCATAAATACCGTGAGTTAAAATGATACAAGTAGTGGGATAATTAACCTTCAAAGTTATATATGTGTTAGTTGGGTTCAGATTCTTTTCAAATACGTGGTAATTGAGGAGGTTCTATTTCTCTTAATCTTTATGATTCATATCACGTTTAATGGATAAGATCACGCCATGTAAGATCTCCACTAGCTATTTAACCTCATAAGAATTGAGAATTTAAATGTGCTACACTTGGCCACGAATGTGATATAATTTATCTCATTATTTCAAATAAAAGTTCTTGTTGGTTAAGTATAATTTATCCTAAAAATGAGTAATATTTACTTAATTATATTAGAATATATTAAGATAAAATGATGACAATAAAGCATAAATTTGTGTGTGTTCTTTTACTTCTATGCAGCAGCAGATGACCAAAATATAACTTCACCAAACAAGATATAACTTTACTAAACGTGAAACAATATTCATAATATTCTCTTCCGTCTCACTTTTTAATTTGAAAACATGCACATATATGATTATTGACAAGCACAAGAGTATTTTTGTATGATAATTTATGTTCCACTAGGACTCATTTGCATGAGTCGAGGTTCAGCCGATGAGAATGACAATCCATCTCAAAGAGCATGTTCAAATAAAGAATAATAACTCCCATTTTTTTATCCTAACTTTATAGGTTTAGCATAGTGGAAGAAATATTTAACATGATATCAAAGAAACCGAAATTCAAAACAAAGCTTGGAAAAACAATCAAAGTGTACAAAATTAATCACTTAATTAAGCTCACCATTTTACTGCAATCCATAGATTCTATACACCAACTAGCTAGAGACCAAAGCAGTACTGATCAATATTGAACACACCAGTGAGTAGGGGTGCTAAACCGTATCCGTATCCGAGAAAATATCCGTAACCGTATCCGTTAGGATACGAATATGGTTACTCAAATCTATAACCGATAGGATATGGTTACAGATAGGGCTATCCATTAACAAAATTTTTATTTTTTTAAAATTTTAACAAAACCATAAATCATAAATTATTATAAAAAATGTCATAAATTTAATTAATAACTTGAAATGAAATGACATAAATTACAAGTACAAAAAATGATAAAAATAACTTCTTTATTAATAATCGGTAAATCCTTTACAAGTATAAATTTATTTCGAAATTCGTCGCATCACAATAGATGAGTACATCCCAACTAGGTTGGCACCTACTCACCCATATCACTATCATTTGCAACTTTTTTCGAAATAAATTAATTCAAATTTAAATCTAAGAAATAAAAATTATAATTTTATGAATATTATCTAATCATTATATCTATCTGCTAGTCCCAACTCTTCAAATTTATCTTCAATCATAGCAATCCGTTCGATGCCTTGTGTTCGCTTCTCGTATCTCCACCAATCCTGTAAGCACATCACCGCTTGTACAGTATACGGATCTAAGCATGTCCTGTGGTCGTCGATCAAACGTCCTGCTGTGCTGAAAGCGGATTCCGAGGCTACAGTCGAAACCTGCACTGATAGTAAGTCACGAACCATGGTGGAAAGTATAGGATATGAAACTGATCCATATACTTTCCACCATTGCAAAATATCTAAAGCATTTCCTTGACATTTAACTAAGGAAGCAGATAAATATTCATCTATTTCAGAACCCTCTAATCCTCTTGAAGTTCCAGATCCACCAGTTAGTTCAGCTACCATTGCATACCTATCAAAACTTACACTTTTACCTCGACCTGTGCTCGAAGCTGAAGGTGCCGAAGCTGAAGACTGTTGTGTAGCTACACCATATCTAGCTGCATACTCATCATATAAGGTTTGAAAATAATTTCTAATAGCTACATAATGAGTAGTAGCAGTAAGGGTGGATCCATCATCTAAGTCTATAATCTGTCCACCATACAATGATTGTAACAAACTTCGAAGGCCAATTTCCTTCAAGCATGGATCAATAAGAACACCAATACCAAAAATATGAGGAATAGGCCTAAAATACTTATTAAATTTACTCTCCATTTGAAAAATTATATTTCCAAAAGTATCATCCATACGATATTTTGCAAAAAAAATTTGAATATTTAAAATTTGTAAAGCAGCTAAAGTAATAGTTGGATAATAACAACCATATAATAACATAGTAGCATCATAAAAAACTTATAACATCTCATTTAATTTATATATAACTGTCCATTCATCTTCAGTTATTCCATAAGCACTACCAGAGCTAGAACTAGAAGCATAAAAATTTATAAAATCATTTATAATTTCTTTATATTCTATTGCTACAGATAACATTGCATAGGTGGAATTCCACCTATGGTCAACATCTTTTGGAATTAGTCTAGGCTTATAATTTTTTCTTTTACAACATTGTTTCCATCTTTTAATTCTCATTTCAGAAGCATTATGCATATTAGTAACTGTTCTAACTTTTTCTATCATGGGTTTAATTTCAGAAAATGCACTTTGAACAATTAAATTTAAAATATGACAGATACATCTAACATGAAAAAGCTCACCATGACATGGCAATGACAAAGTTATTTTCAGAAAATCAACAGCTACATTATTATTACTTGCATTATCTAGTGAAATAGTAAATATTCTTTGATCAATTTCTAGTTGTCCAAGTTCTTCAACAATTAAATACATCTAACATGAAAAAGCTCACCATGACATGGCAATGACAAAGTTATTTTCAGAAAATCAACAGCTACATTATTATTACTTGCATTATCTAGTGAAAGAGTAAATATTCTTTGATCAATTTCTAGTTTCATAAGTTCTTCAACAATTAAATTTGCAACATTAATACCAGTGTGTGACTCTTCAATTGCAATAAAAGAAACAACTCTTTTAAACATTTTCCAACTTTCATCAATCCAGTGTGCTGTTATACATAAATAACCAGTTTGCACTCTAGATGACCAAATATCAGAAGTTAAAGAAAATTTGCAGTTTAAATTTTTAAAATAAGAAATTATTTTTCCCTGTTCCTCAACATAATATTTTAAAATATCACGTTGACAGGTTTGACGAGAAAATTTTGTAAATGCAGGATAAAAACCATCTCTAAATAAATCTTCAAATTCATCATCTTCTACTAATTTAAAAGGAAGGTTTTTAAGAACAATAAACCTGATTACGCATTTCCGGGCTCGGGCAGCGTCATAATTCCAACTGCCGAGGGTACCTGAAGAGGATGATTAGGAAAGCATAGACTGCCGGATATCACCTTGTAGATTTTGGCCTTTGTTGTGTTTTTCAATATGCCGTTTGAGATGATTGGTGCCGCTCTTATGATGAGCTTTGAATATCTGGCCGCACAACGCACATTTCGCATTCTGAGGGATGATCCTACCGTATTCATCCTTGGTGACGTCTATCTTCTCAAAAAAATTCCATACATCAGACCTCGGCCTTTTTGGAGCTCTTGGTGCCGTAGATTCGTCGCCACCAGATTCAGGATTAACACCGGTAGGATGAGGAGGAGTTGTTGTAGGAGGACTCATCTCTGGATCGGTAGGAGTTGCATGTTGCTCTTCATAATCAGACCCAGAAGCCATTTGTTGGAAGTATTAGAAAATACAACCGGGCCGGGTCAGCCCGGCCCGGCCCGGCCATTCGAAGCCCCAGTGCCCAATTTGGGCACTGTTCCGGGCCCAGGCCGGGCCCGGACAGGGCTCGTCAACGGCGACCCGGGCCCGGGCCCAGACCCGGGTTTTGCCCGGGTTTCCGGGCCCGGGCTGGGCCCGGGCTCCGGGCTTTTTGGACACCCCTAGTTACAGATATGATTTTGTAGTGAAATATCCGTATCTGTATCCGAAATATCCGAATACATATTAGTCATACTCTTAAGATAGTTTCGATTCTTAGAGTATGAATTTGTGGTTAATTTTGATGATCAAGATGTCTAATCTTAACTTTTCAATTATAATGGACATATTAACAAACTCTTTTGTATCACATGAACTATGTTTTTCTCAATACTATCTAGTTTTCTCGTATCTATTTTGTATCTGCATGCATATCCGCTTATATATCGCATGTATATCTGTAACCGTATCCGATTTTAGCGGATATGGTTATAAATTTTTCTTACCGAGGTATATCCGTATTCGTATTCGTATCCGAGATGAGTAAACGAATATGGATATGATAAGCATCATATCTGAGCCGTATCCGGACCGAATGTCTCGATCCTCGCAAGTTGAGGGCTAGCTCACCCGATCACCAAAAGCCCACAAATTTCACTATATTGATCCAATGTGCCGCTGGACGCTGTTTGCCCACAACTTGGCCCACTGAACTCTACATGTTCAGCTTTACAGTACAAGATACAGACTGTGAATTAGACGACAGAAATTAAAGCTACACCTACGGTCCAACTGTCTAGAATCAAGATTTTTCGCATATACGTACCCTTTACTTCATGGGTATTTGTAAAACCACCCTCCCAATTAGGGGTGTGCAACGGTCGGTTCGGTTCGGTTTTTACCAAAATTTGAACAACCGAACCGAACCGCTTATAATTCAAAACCGAACCGAACTGTTGCAAGTCGGTTCAGTACGGTTCGGTTCGGTTTGTTCGGTTCTAACTTCATCAAACTTCTTATCAAACAACAAATTGTGTTAAAGAAAAAAAGATATCAACAAAGTAGGAGATTATGAAACATTAAACACTGATATAATGATATTGTTTTCAACCCATAATGATTCAGAAAATGAGTTTAGGGTTTGAGTCTTTGACTCTTTGGGGACGGGTCGGGTAGGGTTTGAGATCAGAATGGGTAGTATTGCACTATATTCGGTCGGTTCAGGTTGAAAATTTTTCAAACCGACCCGAACCGCCCTACTCATAAAACCGATTTTTCCGGGTCGAATCGGGCCGGTTCGGTCGGTTTTTCGGTTTGGACCGAACCATGCTCAGCCCTACTCCCAATCACACTTTTTGCAAAACTGCCCCTCATATCATCAGGTTTAGGGAAAAAATATCCTCAAATCAATCGATCATCAACTTTGGTAGGTTAATTTGTAACTCTATTGCAAATATTATCAAAAAAATAATCAAAATTTTACTTATTAAGTTGATTTGTTAATTTTAGGATTTTTTTTTTTCAAAGACGATGATTTGAAAGGTAAGTTTACAAACACTGAGATTTAGAGGATAGTTTTGTAAACACTCATGATATAAGTGCTATGTAAGCAAATAACTCATGTATTATATAGAATCAAAGATAGAGAGAGTAGAGGCAAAGCTCTCCTCCTCTTTCCCATGTTGGCCATGTGAACCCATGTGCTTCTAGCTTAGGCATCCTGAATTTGTTTATTATGTTCATAAATTATCTTGGGCTCACCTTTCTCTTCATGGGCTTTGCTCCTCGCCACAAGAAACCATCCATGTGTTTTTGATCCTCTCATTTTCTAGAACGTATCCTACTGTTTTGTTGAGCTAATCGATATTTATCATGCTGTACGCATATCGTAAATTTTGTGAAAAATACTCCTGAAGTCACCAATTATCAAACTTTATTAGGTTAATTTATTACTGCAATGTAAAAGTATCAACAAATCTGGTCTTTTTACTTTAATGATACTTGATATATCAAAACTAATAGTTATTCATGGGATGCAAGGAACTTGGTATTATTACCAACAAGTTGTTGACCCAGTGGTAGGCAAGCTGGTGCTCTGTTGGCAAAAGTTCGAAACCTAGAAGCGGCATTTGTTGGGAGGGATAGTCACCCTAGCCCCGAACATGATTAGTCTCATCTCTAATGTGGGGTGGGGACACTTGTGACTAAAGACAGGAAAAAAGAAAGTTGTATTTGTAGAGACAAACACGGATGTGCAACCATCTCAAAAAGAAAATACAATGATTAGTCGTGGTTCAGTAAGATGCCTACATCCACAACCGGTGAGATCGACAATCCACTATTTATCAAGAGGTTACAACGAAGACGGAGAAGATTAGAAACTCTAATCTCTCTCCCTTACAAAGCCAAAACAAATATCAATTTTTCTTGTCAAAGATACATAGAGAAACCCTAAACAATCTTTATTCATAGCTTTCCTCAAATTCAAGTCCAACTAGCCAAACAACTCCCCAATCCGAATCCAACTAAAAGTCCAACTAGCCAAACAACTCCCCAATCCGAATCCAACTAAGAGTCCAACTAGCCAAACAACTCCCCAATCTGAATCCAAACTAGACTCGAAAACGCGTCCAAATCATGTGGGCCCCATCGGTGTGTTCAGACTCTGTAGTCAACAGAGATGTCTGATAATTTGTAGCTCAATATGAGCCACTGGTGGGTGACTTTCAATACAACCAACTTCAGAGTATTATGTTGTTAAAGTTGTATTGTGATAAAATTATGATCTAATAATATATACTCGTTTGAAGTGAATGCCATTGATATCATTATATCATTGACAACTTTAAAAAATAATGAAAATAAATAAGCGTGCATCTATTTTTCAAGATAAATTATCTTAATAACAAATGAGTTAGTCATTGATAATAGCATGAAAGCTAGAAAATAAATAAATAATAGCTGCTTCGGCAGAGAAAGATATATAGAATAATGTGACACTCTTTTTTATTAGGATAATATAGATAATCTATCCTTGAATTAAAAATTCAAAAATAATAATTCAGGTAGTAGTACAATGATCCATTGATGCTGCTTATTTTATAGTGTACCAACTATATACGGTAGAAGAATCGCTAATAATTTTCTACTTTCTGTATTTTTCCGTTCCTTTCATCTTTTTTATGCAGCTAATGTTTAGATTTAGTGGTCTACGAACATTGGATATTTCATTTTATACTGTTTTACTTTATTTAGGAAATTAGGCTGAGATGCATATCCCCTAGCTCTTATATTATCACTAGCAGATAAATGCATAATAATGACAAAGGCGCCGACTACAGCTACTTACTCAAAAATAGGAAAATGAATATAACTAAACCAAATATAAGTTTGTCGCAAGTAAATAAGGTTAAAAGAAAAATAAAGTTTGTATCCCTAACATTAATTGTTTATAGACAACTTGCACCGACCACAGTTTTTTTAAGGCAAGAAAACATAGGAGAGCTAGAGATAGGCAGCCAAGTAAAAATTACAATGTATGTAAATGAAAAATTACAATGTATGTAAATGAGTAGAAGTGATGCAACTTCTTTACATTGAAAAGGAATGGTAAAAATAAAGCAACATGACGGCTCTTTGGAGCAAAACTTAATTTGTAGTGAAGTGAAGGGCTTTAGATAGAGAAAAGACATTAATAATTGTAAACTGATGCTTCTGATGCTTCCTCTTCTTTTTAAACTTTTAAAGGATAAAAAGATAATTTGGAAAACAAACAGAGGCAAAAGAATCTAGCCCTTTACGAATAGAGAAAGAAAGAGAAATTAAAAAAAAGGGAAAATTGCTTCCAGCCCCCAAAACAACACAGAACGTGCTCTGCCCCCCCAAGACCTTTTCAACGTTCCTTTTACCCCCAAAACCGCCCCCGATTTTCTTCCAGCCCCCAAAACCAATCCCCAGGCGTAACGCCGTTTAAACCCCGTTCGAAATGCCCAAAATACCCTTACGTTTAAAATTCCCCATTATGAGTTACCTCCTCGTCAGTACCCTGTCATCTCTCTCTTCTGCAAGCAAACCGACTCCAGAAACCCAATTCAAAACCCTATCCCTAAATCAACCGACCCCAACGCAAACCGAATCAAAGCAAAGGGATCAAAATGGCCGGCGATTCAACCCCCAAAGCCAACCTCAATGCCGACTACAGCGAAAGCGATTACGCCCAGCGGTTCGAAATCTCAGAAAGAGCTCATACAACTGTAGTGCAGACTGAATCTGAAGCTCGAGCTGCGATTGGCGATGTTCTAGAGGACATCGCAACCAGCCATTCTCATCCCAGAAGCCGGCCTCAAAATAGAAGTGTAGGCCCCCGCGAAGGTCTAGAGGGCAGCATCGGCACCACCGGCGCGTCCAATGATGCCACTAGAGCGCTCCTTGGTCTACAGAGAGGAGAAAAAGAGCAGCACGTGGCAGCACCCAAAAGGTAATTTTTACCGCAAGTTTTATGTTGTTAAGGTTATGGTTTGATTGATAATGCTCTTAGTCTGGTGGGAAGGTCCAAAAGTACGGTGTCTGTTAGCTGTTGAGGTTACTGTTAACATGCAAGGTCTATGCTTTTATTGCTGATGTTGTTGTTTAGTTGTTGAGGTTAGGCTTTGGTTGTTAAGGTTAGGTTTTGGTTGATAAGGTTGTGGGGTTGTTGTTAATGTTGTTGGTTACTGCCTTTATTGTTAAGGTTGTTGTTTAGTTGTTGAGGTTAGGCTTTGGTTGTTAAGGTTAGGTTTTTGTTGTTAATGTTATGGGGTTGCTGTTAAGGTTGTTGATTTACCCGCAAAGTTTACAGCATAGTTGTTATGTTTACTGATTATACTCAAAAATGCTCTCGTCTTGTGTTTTTGTTTTGTAGAAAAAGGGCAAAGCCAGCTATTACGTTGCGGCCCACCGCCAGCTTCGGTGCCTATCACGACTTCATGCAGAATTTGGTGACGCGTATGGGGCCAAGGAATTTTGCGGCCTACGAAGATAGTGTATTCAGACACTACGTCCAATTTGCCCACCTGGCGTCGATCTTCCCACCTTTGAGCACATTTTGAGTCAGTGGGACAAGAAGAGCAAAAAATTCGTCTTCACCGATAGGAATGATGGAGAAGAGATCCCATGCTCATTCAACCTTGAGTGGGTAATGGAGCATACATGGTTCTCCAATGAGGGGCTTCATGTTGACCACAATCGGGACAGGAAAAATAGGATTTGGTCCAGGTTCTTTGACAAACCCGAGGCGGGGGGTTCCAGCAGTATAGCTCCCCCCAAAGGAGGCCCCACCAGACGCAATGTGGAGGACCTGCTCTTGAAGCTGGTACTATCTTCTGATCGCCGAGATGTGAAGGACTTTGTCCTGCTACAGATCCTCTATCAGCTGAGCATGATTTGGTGTCCAAGCAGTGTTTCCGGCGTTCCTAGGCATTTATTCAAGTACGTCGACAGCATCGAACAGGTCAACAACACTGCTTGGGGGACCTATATATTCAGTGAGACATCTGACGCGATAGAGAGGGCACTGAAGGGTCCTGAGCCAGGGAAGACGACATTATATCTGCAAGGGTGTACCCCTCTAGTTTGTGTAAGTAATCATGTTTTTTTGGAATTTGTGAAGGTTAGGGTTTAGTTGTTAATGTTACGGTTTGGTTGTTAATATTACGGTTTGGTTGTTAATATTACGGTTTGGTTGTTAATGTTACGTTTTTATTGTTAGGGTTACTTTATTAATTGTTACGGATGAAGGTGTTTGTTAAGTTTTTATTTCTCTAATGTGCAGTTGTGGTATTATGAACTCACCGGCATCAAGAAGCCAGCACTTGGTTGTACGGTGAGGCCTCCCCTGACAAATTGGGTGAGACTTGGGCACGTTGCTGGTTCTTTGAGATTGGCCACTATTGTTGCGAAAGCAAGCAAAGCTACGATAAAGCTTCCACAGCAACATGGACAACTTCAAAGAATTGAGGGAGGTTTTGGGGGGAAGGAGCAGGGGATAGAGAAAGAGAAGAGGAGAGAGAGAGAGAAGAGGAGGATTAAGGGTCCGGCTGCAGTAGACGCCGGCAAATGATGACGACATCCCAATTGATGCACTTGTAAGAACTTAGCAATCGTTGATTTTATTTGTTTTTGAATTAATTAATCATTTTAATAGTACTCTACCTGTCCGTTGCATATGTGATGCCACAGGATATTGATGAAGATGCCGAGCAGGCAAATGATGCAGTTGAGCAAATGGATTGGCCTCAGCAAGTTATCTACTGGAAGAGCATCGCGGCAATGAACGAATCATTACGTCGCGAGAACGAGAATAAATTTAAGGGTATGATTGCTGCAGACCGTGTAAAGATAAGTGCTCTTTCTGTGAAGGTGGCTAAGCTGTCTGCTCAAAATAGAAGACTGAGAGAGGAACTAAGCGAAGCACGATCCGGAACCCTCTCTGTATACAAGGATAAGAGCCCTACAGGATTGGTGTCCAGCCCATTGATGGAGCTGCAAACTTGTACAGGTTAGATGTGGCTTGCAATTACGTTTGCGTGTTATGGTTAAAAATTGATTGATAAGTATATGGATTTATTGTTAAGGTTAAGAATGTATTGTTAACTTTACGGATCTAATATTAAGGTTAGGGATTTATTGTTAAGGTTAAGAGTATTGTTAACTTTACGTATCTAATGTTAAGGTCAGTGATTTATTGCCAAGGTTGGAGATTGATTGTTAAGTATCTTGGTTAGTTTTAAGGTTATGTAACTGATGCTATGTTTTTTTTGACAATGAAGTACCTAAGCTCATTTGTGTTTATTTTTTGAATCAGACACTCCAGGCACAGTGGGTGGCATTGATGTACAGTACGAGGGGGATGTCAATAAATCATTATTATTTGATGAAGCTAATAAGGAGAGCGAGGCCCCTCCAACAAGGAGGGCTTCTCCACAACCATTGTTTTCTGATATCCACAATGAGAGTGAAGATGCTCCGTCAGGAGAATTACCTCCACCAGAGGCATCTGTTGTTGACAAGGCCCTTGAGGCAGAAATAAACGAGGGAGAGAAGGTGTCCCCGCCAGCGAAGGAGCTACTAACTTGTACAGGTTAGCTTGCTTTTGTACTATATATTAGAGATTGGTTGTTATGTCTACGTATTGGTTGTTAAGCTTTTTATTGTTTATACTCTGAATATTATCAGAAACAGGCACTCAACGCGAGGGCACTGGAAGGGAAATAACGCCGGCGGTTGAAGTCCCTTCTGCAGGTGATGGGGAGACGCAAACTTGTATAGGTTAGCAACTTTTTCACCATATGTTTAGGCATCAGTTGTTAGGTTTACTATGAAATTGTTAAGTTTAGATAGAAGGGGCTATGTTTTCTTAATATTTATACTTCGAATGGGTTGTTTGGAATCAGACACTCTGCGGGAGGACACTGGGATGGAAATAAAGCAATCAGAGAATGCCCCTCCACCAGCAATAGAGACATCAACAGATGACGACGATGCTCCTATTGTGTTTTCAAGGGCTTTGAATAAGAGAAAGAGGGGTGCAACGGGGGCACGCGGGAAGGTGGCCGCTGCTGCACTCCTTAAACGGAAGAGATGCAAAGCCCTTGAAAACACAATAATAGAAGTGGGTGGGGAGGAGGAAGCGCAGGTGCAGGAAAACAATGCAGAGTTGGCTCCTGCTCGGCTACAAAGTGACCCCCACTCTATCTGGGAAAAACACATGAGTTCCCCTATGAGTTCAGAAGAAGAAATGTACAGAGATAAGCTGAACGAGGGGATTCCCTTTCCAGATGGCTTCATCATCAAGTTTTTGGGCGACAAGGACACATTTGTACATAACTATAAGGTGTCAGCAGACGTTGCCGCGCTACTGACGGAAGAGGAGCAAAAAGCTCTTAACCATTTTTGCATTTGTAGATGTAACAAGTAAGTATTTACCTCACATCTCAAGTATTTACGTTTGTTGTTTAGTTTGCGGGTTTGTTGTTATGGTTACGGGTTTTTTTGTTATGGTTATTGATTTGTTGTTTAGGTTAAGGGTTTTTTTGTTATAGTTATTGATTTGTTGTGCAGGTTATGTGGTAGTTGTTAAGGATACGTATTTGATGTTAAGGTTACGTGTTTGTTGTTATGGTTACGGGTTTTTTGTTATGGTTATTGATTTGTTGTTTAGGTTAAGGGTTTTTCGTTATAGTTTTTGATTTGTTCTTGCTGCTAATTGTTAGTTGCTAACTATTATTTTTGTTTTTTTCCCTGTTTGCAGTTTTATTAAAGTGTACGAGGGATCAGCAGGGTCTATTACCCGGCTTGAGATCCTCAATATATTACGCGGTGGGCGACTGGATGATTCAGTAAGATTTTCGATTGGTATTTATTCATTAGCATATTTAACAATACTATTATTAATTACTTGTTGCCAACTTATGATAGCTTGTTGATACGCTGCTTGATTTAGTTCGTGAAAATTAGAGAGCGCCGTCCAGTATAAAATTCGGGGTGGTCCCTGTTTGGTTTAGTGTAAGTTTATGTCTGGCGTGGCGTACTCCTAACTATCAGCACATAATCTATGTTAAAAGGAACCTGATCGGGTTACTTCTTTATTGCAGGACCAAATACATGTGCCGAAACCAGATTACCAAGAGCTGCATGATATCTACATCAAACGCTTGGTCGATGAAGGGTGTACTAACCTCTTAGTTCCCATTGTCCAGGGCGATCATTGGCATCTTCTGGAGTTTGATGTCGAAAATGATATTGCCAGGCATTACGACTCCTTGAAGGAGAGATCTGGACATTAGGACCCTGTGCTCAATATCGTCAAAGCCTTCAACTACATTAAAGCTGGCTTCAATGAGAACCAATTGCGTAGCGTATTCGACCCAATCAAAGTTCCATGTGAGGAGTAAAACGGATCGTAAGTTTGCCGGAACCCTTGTTGGAATTCATTGTTGGAAACTGGTTGTTAAGGTTACGAATTTGATTCATTGTTGGAAACTGGTTGTTAAGGTTACGAATTTGTTGTTATGTTTTGATTGAAAGCAACAATGGTCTCAATGCTTCCTTGTTTTTGTGTGCAGGTATGACTGTGGGATCTATGTCTACCAGTTCGTACAAGCGATTACCGAAGGTAGAGATGTTGACTGTGGGATCTATGTCTACCAGTTCGTACAAGCGATTACCGAAGGTAGAGATGTCCTGCACGTCACCCCCGAAGAGCATAACACATGAGTGGTTCGTGTGAAGCTAGCAGCGTACTTACTGATTGAAGGCAGTAAGAGGAAAAAAGAGGTGGGAAAACTTGATGATGATGACGTTGAGATGTAGATTTTTTGTAAATGATATATTACAATTCTTTGGTGTTAATAACAATATACATGTAAATATTATAAGGTAAATATAAACAATATATAAGTAACTATTATAAGGTTGATATCAAGGGATAACATTAACAACAAACCCATGAGTTCAACAACAAAACCGTAACCTCAACAACAAACAGCAAAGCTTAACAACATCGCAAGAATCTGCTAACTTGTGCTTCAAATGCAACCAAACTAAATTCGAAAAGATTTCTGTGAATGATATATTATAATTCTTTGTTGTTAATAGCAATATACAAGTAACTATTATAAGGTTGATATCAAGGGATAACATTAACAACAACAAACCCATGAGTTTAACAACAAAACCGTAACCTCAACAACAAACAGCAAAGCTTAACAACATCGCAAGATTCTGCTAACTTGTGCTTCAAATGCAACCAAACTAAATTCGAAAAGATTTCTGTGAATGATATATTACAATTCTTTGTTGTTAATAGCAATATACAAGTAACTATTATAAGGTTGATATCAAGGGATAACATTAATAATAACAAACCTATGAGTTCAACAACAAAACCGTAACCTCAACAACAAACAACAAAGCTTAACAACATCGCAAGATTCTGCCTGTGAATGATATATTACAATTCTTTGTTGTTAATAGCAATATACAAGTAACTATTATAAGGTTGATATTAAGGGATAACATTAACAACAACAAACCCATGAGTTCAACAAAAAAACCGTAACCTCAACAACAAACAGCAAAACTTAACATCATCGCAAGATTCTGCTAACTTGTGCTTCAAATGCAACCAAACTAAATTCGAAAAGATTTCTGTGAATGATATATTACAATTCTTTGTTGTTAATAGCAATATACAAGTAACTATTATAAGGTTGATATCAAGGGATAACATTAACAACAACAAACCCATGAGTTCAACAACAAAACCGTAACCTCAATAACAAACAGCAAAGCTTAACAACATCGCAAGATTCTGCTAACTTGTACTTCAAATGCAACCAAACTAAATTCGAAAAGATTTCTGTGAATAATATATAACAATTCTTTGTTGTTAATAGCAATATACAAGTAACTATTATAAGGTTGATATCAAGGGATAACATTAACAATAACAAACCCATGAGTTCAACAACAAAACCATAACCTCAACAACAAATAGCAAAGCTTAACAACATCGCAAGATTCTGCTAACTTGTGCTTGAAATGCAACCAAACTAAATTCGAAAAGATTTCTGCATTTGCCCGCCAATAGTTTACGATATGCTAGATCCCCAAGGGATAACATTAACAACAAACCCATGAGTTCAATAACAAAACCATAAACTCATCAACAAACACAAAAGCTTAACAACACACTATATTAGCAGAAACATATTAATAGGTAGTTAATAGAGCGTATCATCATCAAGTTCAGCAAAATATTTATAGATTTACAATTAATGATAACCTAGGGGCCGACTGCTCCTCCCCCGCTCCCCTTGCTTGAAGCGCGATCGTGGTAGGAACCCCTATCACGAGGAAGGGTAGATGGCCCAACACCTTGGGCCCGGAGAAATCGTTGCCAGAGCTCTTTCTCCACCGTCATTTGCCTGCCGTTCCAAGACACTTCAATCAATTCCGGGTCGACGCGGGAAGGCTGCGGTTGCTGGCTTTGAGGTTGGTCAACGGACATGTCGATGGGACCTTGCTCATTGTTTGTCTGCTGCTCACGGTCTCCACCCACAAGCTGAGTGACGACGAAACCTTCCATCAGACAACGGTCCATGGGAGAGGTGTAACGAAACCTAATCCTCTTAGGGATATCCGAATATTCCCTAATCTCTAGCAGCACCCTACAGTCTCTGAAGTTTGTCTTCGTGGTGACGTCAGCGGAGCAGTACACGCATTGGCCGATGCCCTCGAACAGTGATTGGAGGAACTCCCACTCCCAGAGGTGGTAGGGGAGATTGAAGAGGCGGACCCACCTAAACATGGGGTACGGCAATGCTCTTAGCCTGAGGTCCTCCCACCAAAGCCTGAATCTGCCTACGAAGGACCCAAGATTTATAGGACTGAGCTCGACGGCTTGATCTAGTAGCTCATCAGAGGGGAATTTAACCATGAACCTATTTATAGAGAGCTCGACGGCTTGATCTAGTAGCTCATCAGAGGGGAATTTAACCATGAACCTATTTATAGATACCCGTTTGATCTCATAGGTCCAATCCCAGACGTCAAAGCGATACCCTAGCATCTCTCTGAGCTCGTCCAAAGATGGCAGACCCACCTCAATAGTGAGGAGAGCGAATGTAGAAAGCTCCTGAATGTTGCGGGCGACGTTATCTGGAACGGGGAGAAATCGTGGGTCCCTGTTTGCTACAAGACTATGAGGGCAATCCCGGGAGATATGCCCCGAGCCATGGCAATGTATACACGCGCTATCATCGTGAGACATGATCATTCTGGTTTCAAAATGAAGGTCGTGTAGTTGTTAATGGGGCTGGGATGAGGAGAAAATGGCGGTGATGGGAAGATTGATGGCTTCGTCGAAAGGTATTGTCATGGATACAGGGGAAGGGATGAGGGTTAATTAAAGCATGGTGGCTGGGAATAACGGGGAGACAGATGATAATACTGGCTGTCTTGGAAACATAATCTATTATGGAAGCATTTAATACAAATAGAAACCCTCTAACTGCTTTCTTGATCAACTTGGCAACTAAAAGGCAAAGTTGACAAGAGAGCACTAACATTAGCTAACAATCCATAAGCTTGACAACGGAGCGCTAACATTAGTAACCTATCCATAACCTTGACAACCAATACATAATCTTGATAACCAGACCATTATCTTAACAAAAAAAAAAAAAACATAAGCTCAATAATACAACCTTGTATAATACCACGTCCTTCTTTACAGCCATGCTACAACCTTAACAACCAAAAAATAAGCCTAACAACAGACAAATAACCACGTCCTTCTTTACAGCCATGCTACAACCTTAACAACCAAAAAATAAGCCTAACAACAGACAAATAAGCCTAACAACAGAGCTTAACGTTACAACAGGGAGCTAACGTTAGCTATCATTCCATAGTTTTGACAACAGATAGCTAACCTTAACAACCAATACATAAGCTTGATAATTAACAACTTACCTTAACAACAGGGTGCTAACCCTATTGTTAAGGAATCCATAAGCTTGACAACCAATCCACGATCTTAACAACAAAACCATAAGCTTATCAATTCACCCCGTGATCTTCTCAACCAATAAGCTATACAGTAGAGCTAAACGTTACAACAAGGAGCTAATGCTAGCTATGATTCCACAAGTTCAACAACAGATAGCTAACCTTAGCAACCAATACATAAAGATTGACAACAGAGCGCTAACTTTAACAACCAATCAATAAGCCTGATAATAGGTCGTCTACCTTAGCAACCAATCAATAAGCCTGACAACAGGTCGTCAACTTTAACAACCAATCAATAAGCCTGACAATGTATCCTGACACGTCCTTTACAAGCTTGCTTACACCCCTACCAAAAAAACAACCCCGTAAACTCAACAAATAAGCTTGAATACACGATGACTACAGCATGTATTACCATTGTCTCTACTATATGTCCCATAACCGTGGGTGAATATAACTGGCTCCCTTCAATGAACATGTTCAATAACAAGATAGTTAAGATTGATAGGTGCGTGGAATACCATCAATTCAGCTGCATCAATGTGTGAATCACCTAGGAAGGCATGCGAATGCTGGTGGAGATAGTCTTCTGGCTTACGTTTACACTGTATAGCTATACAGTGTTAACGTAAGCCAGAGGACTATCTCCACCAGCATTCGCATGCCTTCCTAGGTGATTCACACATTGATGTACCTGAATTGATTGTATTCCACGCACCTATCAATCTTAACTATTTTTTTATTGTACAAGCTCATTGAAAAGAGCCACATGCATTCACCCACAGCTAATGGAACTAAGAGCAAACCTGTTCCAGGGGATAACGTCTTCATCAGCGTGAGGGATACCCAAGATCTTCATCATTGTGCGCAAACCTCGTCGCCATGGCCTTCATCGGCGTGAGGACTAGCATTGATCTTCTGGTTTTAATGGCGAAAGGAGAACTTGAAGGTTTTGGGGAGAGGGAAGCTTTTTTCCAGATTAAATATAGAGGGTCAACAGAGAATAAATGAGAGGGGAGATCGAGGAAAGATTGTGCCGAAAGGATGTCTGCGCTATCCTGTAGCTGAACAGGCGAATGGATGGTGGTGTTGCCGCGTGGAATGTGGGGATAGGTAGGTGTTTAGGTTATATTAACTCTCCTCCTTGGGAACTAGGAGGAACATTGAATGCAGTAGCAGAGAATATACGCCGGTGATCGTGACAACCAAACGCTGCTGAATAACAGTAAGGGACCTCTCCACAAGAGGGCGCTAACCTTAGCCACCATTCCATAAGTTTAACAACAGAGAGCTAACTTTAACAACCAGTCCATAAGATTGACAACATGACTCTAACCTTAGAAACCAACCCATAAGCTTGACAACAGGGCTCTAACCTTAGCAACCAGTCCATAAGCTTGACAACCAGCACATAATCTTTAATAACAGTCCAAACGCTGCTGAATAACAGTAAGGGACCTCTCCACAAGAGGGCGCTAACCTTAGCCACCATTCCATAACTGCTGAATAACAGTAAGGGACCTCTCCACAAGAGGGCGCTAACCTTAGCCACCATTCCATAAGTTTAATAATAGAGAGCTAACTTTAACAACCAGTCCATAAGATTGACAACAGGACTCTAACCTTAGCAACCAACCCATAAGCTTGACAACAGGGATCTAACCTTAGCAACCAGTACATAAGCTTGACAACCAGCACATAATCTTTAATAACAAAATCATAATATGAACAATTCAACCCCGTGATCTTCTTAACCCATAAGCCTAACAACAGAGCTAAGCGTTACAACAAGGTGCTAACCTTAGCCACCATTACATAAGCTTAACAACAGAGAGCTGACTTTAACAACCAATACATAACCTTAACAACAGAGCGCTAACCTTATCAACAGGGCGCTAAATTTAACAACCAATCCATAACCTTAACATTTGTAAGGATATACTTGACAATAAATCCATGTGCATGATAATAAAACGCTAAACTATATAGGCCCGTTCGAGTATAAGATTTCTTGGATTCTGACTGTATGATAGCATCAACCATTTGAATGCTAATAACCTTATCTATTCCCCATTTTCAATTCTCTAAGTTCCATAACCTGTGCTTGAATATAAATGGCTTCCAACAAAGAGCTTTCCAGCAGCCTGTTAAGTTAACGGAAAGCTCTTTGGAGAAGGCCATTGCTATTCAAGCCCATCCGATAGAACTTCAAGATAATGACAATGGGGAATATATAAAGGTAATAATATTCAAAAAGGTTGATGCTATCATATGGTCAGAACGCAGAAATATTGAAAAAGTCTTCATAAGCGTGAGGGCTAGCCGTGATCTTCTGGTTTATGAGATTGGAGAGGGGAGAGCTTAGGATGATCGAGAAAATAGTGAGGACAAATAGAATGGCGGTGATGGGAAGATAAAGAAGATGTAAAGGTGAGGAGAAATGTTATATAGTTCGGTTCTGTATTGGAACAATCCGAGGGATGGTGATATTACTCTATTGCCTTGGGAACTATGAAATGCATTGAATGCAGTTAAATCAAAAATATCTCATTACCCTTGACAGCCAATTGCAAGTGAATAATAGTAACCTTAACAACAAACAAATAAAACTGACAACCAAGTTATAACCTTAACAACCAAGCCAAAACTTCAACATTAAAGTGATAAAATTGAAAACCAAAGAATAACCTTAACAGCCAATCCATAAAACTTAACAATTTTAACGATATACTTGACAAATTTATTTAACGATCGGTGATACTGACAACAAAGAGCAGGTGGATAGCAGGTGTATACAATAAACTTTACATTCAATCAATAAACATAACAATCAATCAAAAACTTGAACATTAAAGTGATAAATTTTACAATCAAAACAATAACCTTAACAACCAAATCAAAACTTTAACATTAAAGTGATAAACTTGACAACCAAGTAATAACCTTAACTACCAAGTCAAAACGTCAACATTAAAGTGATAAACTTGACAACCAAGTAATAACCTTAACAACCAAGCTATGACCTTCTCACTTGTAGTGATATACAGGAAAACAAATCCATATACATGACAATAAAACGCTAAACTATATAGGCTCGTTACAGCTTGCACGATTGTGACCCTCCATGTTGCATCGAGAGCACTTAACCGGTCGGGTGTTCAGCGACCTGTTGTTTATTCGTCTAGTGCATGGTCTGCCACGTCTTTTTTTGGTGAGAGGAGGCTTCAACACTCGCTCTTCTGGCGGTACAAAGCGCTTCTCGTAATCTGGGATGGGATAGATGATCGGTGCATAGCTTGCTCTGAATGCGTAAACAGTCATGTACCAATCATAATATTGATAAATTTCTCGTCCCATCCATGAAATTGCAGCGCACACATGTTTGCAGGGAATGCGGGTGATGTCCCAGGACCTGCAAGAACAAGTCCGATTCTTCAAATCTACGCGGTAAGTTTTATTGGACTCGACCTCCATAATATCTTCCGTCGAATGTTTAATCGCCAAGCAGCTACCATGTTGAATGTTATCACTCAGCACCAACTCCGCTTCCGGGCATAAGTATCCAGACCATTTCTAACCCAATAGCCTCCTTTCATGCATGCGCTCCATTATTTGCTTCCGTATGGTCTCAACCAAAGGTAAGATTCGCAACAATCGTGCCTTTCTTATCCAGCTGTTGAAGGACTCAGCAACGTTTGAAGTAACATGGCCATACCTTAACAACAAAGCACTAACAATAACAATAATTCCTTAAACTAAACATTAAAGGCCTAACCTTAACAACAAATATCCTAAACTTAACAGCAAAACCCTAGCAGAATAACTCTAACCATAACAATAAAAATCTAACCTTAACAGAAAACTATAGGATAACTCTAACCTAAACAACTATAACAGTGCTGTAACAAAATAACGTCGGGACTAAGCTATCTTACCATATACCCGGAAAATACCGCAGATTGTAACAGCTCGCCCAACGTAGTCACGATATTTGCCTTGTGCCCAAAATCCTTCATCTTTTTTTTTTGAAATTCTCGACTAGATGCAGAACACACCTTGAATGGAATGCATCTGGAAAAAATTCCTCGACTGTTGCCTTGATACCCTTGTCGGCATCTGAAATCATTACCAGTCGATGTGGAGGTTGGTAAGGACTTTCCCTATCATACAGTAACGTCCATAATCCTTGTAAGAACCATTTCCAGTTAACCTCATTCTCTTGGTCGCATACGCAATAAGCTAGGGGAAATATTCCCTGGTTGCCGTCATACCCAGTAGCGCTAAGTAGTATGCCTCTGTAACGATCTTTAATAAATGTTCCATCCAAAAACAATAGAGGCCTACACCCAGCAATGAACCCTTCAATACAGGCATTATAACTAATGAACAGTCGCCTGAACCTCCCGTCATCAGCATCAATAACAACACGACTCCCTGGATTAGTTGCATGCACCATGGATTCATACATGCATGAATATAACAACAAAGCAGTACATTTAGCGAAGGATTCATAACCATAACAAATAATCTTCAAACTTCACGACCAACACGTATACTTAACGACGAACCAATAACTTTAACAACTAATACGTATAGTTAGCAACCAACACATACACTTAGCGACGAACCAATAACTTTAACAACTAATACGTATAGTTAGCAACGAAAAGGTAAGCAGTAGATTTAGCAACGTATTCATAACCATAACAACCGATCTTCAAACTTCACAACCAACCTGTATACTTAACGTCGAATCGCCAACTTTAACAACTACTACGTATAGTTAGCAACCAAAAGGTAAGAGTGATTTCAGAAGAATAAAAAAGATAAGGACCATCTCAGTGAATCGTAAGCCTCATCATCATCACCGAACAGGTCCTGTTGAGCTGTCTCCTTGCTCCACCACGCTTTACTGTAGTTAATCTTGATGCCAAAATTAGAGAGCATGTCGTTCTTGATATCGACCGCACGAAGATCTGGCCTAACCTTCAAAACAGCTTGTATTTGGCTAGCAATGAACTTCCTTGATGTCCTTAAGTTGCCAGCATTTGCTCCATGTTGACCGCAGGTGTGGGTAGACTCGAAATTCTTTATGGACATGGTAGACGAATTTCTGAGCGGGGAAGCAAACAACATCCAAGGGCAACCATGTGTGTGTTTGAATCGGCAATAGACTCTTATGCGTCTTTGTTCATTGTGGTAAAAATCATACTCGAACCATTTAGCAATTGAATAGTATTAAAGTGCTAATCTAACTTCAGCAGCACTATTAAATTTCTGACCAACTTCACGTATGGAGGTGTGCCACTCAGTTGGGATCTTTGTTTAGTGATTAAGCATGTCTTCCAGCAGCATGATCGAGTCGCCGGTGGGGTTGTCATTAGGAATACGCTCATCATTACAGGTTTGGGTGAACGGGGTATCTGCGCATCGCGAATTTTCTGTCAGTATTGTCCTGAAGTAGAAATCAAAATACATAGCCTTAGCAACGAACTGATAACCTTAACAATAAACTCATAAACGTAACAGCCAACACATATCCTTAACAACTAACCCTTATACTTAAGGGCAGACTCGTGACCTTAACAACAAACGCATATACTTAACATCAAACACCTTAACTTAGCAACCAACTAGTATACGTAACAGCCAACAAATAACTTTAACAACCAGTGCTTAACATAACCTTGATAACCAACATATTACCAAAGCAACCAATGCATGAGGTTAACAACTAATGGCAAAACCTATCAGTGAACTCAAAAGGAAATCTGGAGTGTAATTCCTACACAGTTTCCGGCGTAGTCTGCGTGTTCTGCGAAGTTGAGGATTCCGCAGCGGAGGCGGCATACAAATTCGCGTCTGTAAATCCATTACGCCGACAATACTCGAACATCAAATTTAAGTCATCGTCATTGTCAATTGAAATGCTGAATTTCTTTTCCCTTTCGCATATGAACTTCAGTGAAAGAGATTGCATTGGTATTTTAAGCCTTTCCGCCACTCGATATCTCAAGATGATTATTTCTGTATTCTCTTTGATAACGACGAATACACTGTCACCACCTTTGTTGCTTTTTGCCTTCGTTACCACGCATAGAAGAGATCCATCCGCCATTTTATTACAGGGAGTGGTTGAAGAATCAAAGAGGTTTTTATTGAGGAGAATTAAGTGGAAGGAACAACTTAGCTTGAAGGGGAATATAGCTGGTGATAATATCTGATGATAATTTTGGAGGGAAATGGGAATTTTCCCCCAAAAAAAGTCATTCATATCACCATTTAATGCCTACAGTCGAAACGATGGGTTTTCGTCGTGAGAGGGCGACGAACACAGGCTGCGAAGGGGATTTTGGGGATTTCGAGCGGGGTTTAAACGGAGTTAGGCCTGGGGATTCGTTTTGGGGGCTGGAAGAAAATCGGGGGCAGTTTTGGGGGTAAAAGGCACGTTGAAAAAGTCTTGGGGGGGCAGAGCACGTTTTGAGTTGTTTTGGGGGCTGGAAGCAATTTTCCCTAGAGGATAAAGAGAGTAGCCCTTTACCTAATAAAACACATAGGGGGGTTTCATGGAACATCTTTAAATAGAGGTATCATGTCTAATTTGAACTAACTTTTTCAAATGCCCTTAGAAATCTATTAGCCCAAACAAGATATCCAAATAAAAACATCCACGCCCATACCTACAAACTATTCATACCAAAAGGATTATATCCATTGATAAGTTGTGAAGAGTTTAACCATAGATAATCTCTTAGTCACTCCATCAAATAAGTGAAAAATTCATTAAACTGTGAAACGTGACCCTGCCATAATGTGATGTGTTTCCAATGCCAATAAAAAGTGACACATCCAATGCCATTTAACATTTAGAAAGCTACCAAATAAAATGCGTTCCAAGCAGAAATATCACAAGTACCCCCACGTCCGGAGCGGTCGCAAGGAAAACTATAAATGCCCTTCGTTGAAACATCTCACTAAACATAATGTTATCTCCAAACTCTAATATATGCACACTCTCTCTCTCTCTCTCTCTAGAGTTTGTGTTAGGAATTGTAAATCAAGATTTTCAAGTAGAAAACTGTGAAAGTCTATGTTAATTGTGGGTTTGGTTAAAAAAAAAACATGACGTGAAATTTAATGTGCAATTAAAAAAAGAGATTGTAAGATTAGATATGCTTTGACTCATAATTAAGATCGGGTTAATCATTTTAAGTCAATGCGGTTAAATTAACACAACCCATCTCCATTATTAGGCCTTCTAAGTGATCACTGGGCTCTATCACAGAGTGAGGTGGTTAATGTTTAATTTCCCCGCATTAATAAGAATTTAATAAGATACGAGCAAAATATTCGGCCCGGTTTATTTTTTTAATTAGTTTTTTATTAAAAAATGAAATTTTAAGAGTAATTAAAAATAGATTTTAATATGCAAAATTTTGATAAAAAATTTATCATATTATTAATCACTTTTAATTATATAATTTACAAATACAAATATTATAAAAATTAAATATGATAAAAATAAATTCTTTATTATTAAATCACTAACGATTATAAATTTTTTGGAATTTATCAACAAATTTTTTTTGGAATTTATCGCATCAAAATAAATGAATACATCCCACCAAGTTTGGCACCTACTCATCTATATCACTATCATTTGCAACTCTTTCCAAAATAACTTATCAAAAATTTACAACTAAGAAATAAAAATTATAAATTAATGAGTAATTTGACTAATTTCTACTCTTTATCTCTATCTCCTATTGTCAACTCATCAAGTCTATCCTCAATACTAGCCATTCGATTGATGCCTTGAGTTCTCTTTTTGGACCTCCACATTTCTTGTAGGTACATTACCACCTGCACGGTAAATGGATCTAGCGATGTTCTGTGGTCGTCGATCAAACATCTTGATGTGCTAAAAGCGCATTCTGAAGCTCTTGTAGAAACCTGCACTATTAGTAAGTCACAAGCCATGATGAAAAGTATAGGATATGAAATTGTTCCATATAATCTCCACCATTGCAAAATATCAAAATCATTATTTTGAGCATTAACTAGAGATGCTGATAAATATTGTTCAATTTCAGAAACTTTCCTTGATGATGATCCAGATTTAGATCCATGGCTATCAGTTAGCCTCGTATCATTAATTGCCTATCAAAACTCTTTCCTTTCCCCCAGTTTGAACTTGTAGAAGCAGAAGCTGTATGTTGATATGTATTTACACCATATCTACTTGCATACTCCTCATATAATTATTGAAAGTAATATTTAATAGTGTTTTGATGAGTAAGAGCAGTAACAGTCTGACCATCATCGGTGTCTATTATCATGTTTTTATACAAATAGTTTAATAAAATTTAAAGACCAACATCCTTTAAACATGGATCAAGAAGAACCCCCAAACCTAAAATAATAGGAATAAGCCCTAAAATACTTATTAAATTCACTTTCCATTCGAGAAATTATATTTCTAAAATAATAATCCATACGATAAATAGTAATTTTTTTAAATATTTCCAAAATAATTATCTGTACGATAAATAGTAAAAAATTTGAATATTTAAAACTCGTAAAGTAGCTTGAATAATAGTTTGATAATAACAACCAAATAATAACATAGTAGCATCATAAAAAACTAGTAACATTTCTTTTACATTATATATAACTGTCAATTCTTCATCAGTTATTCCATACATACTATCAGAGCTAAAACTAGAAGCATAAAAAATAATAAAATCATTTATAATTTCTTTATAATCTATTGTTACATTTAACGTTGCATATATGTGGAATTTCACCTATGATCAACATCTTTTGGAATTAAGCCGGGTTTTAAATTTTTTTCTTTTATAGAATTGTTTTCATCTTTTAAGTCTTTGTTCGGAAGCATTATGAGCATAAGCTATAACCCTAAAATTTTCTATCATAGGTTTAATTTTATTAAATGTACTTTAAATAATTAAATTAAAAATATGACACATACATCTAGTATAAAAAAATATCACCATGACATGGTAATAGCAAAAATGATTTGATATGATCTACATCTATATTATTATTACTTGTATTATCTAATTGTTGATGTTAATAATCACATAGGTCAAAGAGAAGGTAGTATGGACTGGGTTGAGATGGGGGGGGGCTCACTTCTCCGAATATCCGGTTGAGAGTTGGGTTGTTCGTCCCTGCACGTGTAACAATTCGTAAGAGGATGGGGACTAGTTCTCTCGTTGTTTCTCCGACGATCAAGTTAGCTATATACTTGAGTGGGAAAATGAGAACTATGCTAGTTTTGAAGCGCACTGGAATGGAGAAAAATGTGAGAAATTACTTACCTTTGTATTTGGAATAGGTTTCCTTTTTATAGCCATGCAAGATGGGTAGTCTAGTCTTTTTGGCCGATCCTGAGCTGGCGGCTGAGTCAGCGTCGACTTAATAGGTGTCGGGCGTAGAGCAGTCACGGGATAGATGCTGTCACTTCGGTATTAATGAGATGTGATATGAGACGCACGAAGCTGATGTGGTCTGATGTGTCATAACTAGTACCGGGGATGGAGAAATGATGGTGCCTGCCAAGCAATTAATATGATGTCGACAAGCTGTTAGCGGGGGGTTCGAGGTAAAAATTGTCTTTTGACTTGTAGCGAGGGGTGCCGAGATGTAATGTCTTTCAAGTCGACCCAGTGATAAACCGGCTAACTAACTGGTTGAGTGGCCTTATAGTGAGTCATCTTTGATGAGAGGATCGACAAGTATTATCATTCGAGTCAAACTAGTGAGATGTCGACTCGATGAGTCAGCTAAGTCGGGACTCTGGCTATCCTAAGTGCCAAGTTGACTGAATGGTGCATGACGGGGGATATTTGCCTGTTGTTAGCAAGGGGCCATAAGTTGACGACTGAAAACACTATAACACTAGTGAAAAAGAAAATATTTTTTTTAGAAATTTCTAATATTAAAGTTCTTCTATTATTAAATTTGTAATATTAGCACCAGTGTGTGAATCTTCAAATACAATAAATGAAATAACTATTTTTAAATATTTGCTAACTATCATCAATCTAGTATGTTATGATATGTAAATAACTAGTTTGTGCTCTAGATGTCCAAATATTAGAAGATAAAGAAAATTTATAGTTAAAATTTTAAAAATAAGAACTTATTTTTGTTTGTTCATCATGATAATATTTCAAAATATCACGTTGACAAGATTAACGAGAAGATTTTTTAAATGAGGGATAAAAAACTATCTCTAATCATATCCTCAAAGTCATTATCTTCTACTAATTTAAAAAGATTGTTTTTAAGAATATGTAGGCTGTTTAAAATTACTGTAGATAGCCGATCCTCATCAGTGTGAAGATAGAGAAGAAAGATGGTGGACTCCAGAATCTTCATAAGGATTACAAACTGACGATCCTTGCAGAACTTGAGAAAAAAAATTACAATTGACGATCTCTTTAAGGCTAAATGCGAAGATCCACATTCGCGTTTTTAATTCCAAACATGGAGGTCATACTCGCGTCCCAACAACAAAATATGGAGGTAATTCTTGCGTTTCAACAACAAAATGCGGAGGTCATTCTCGTGTTTCAACAACAAAACACGGAAGTCATTCCCGCATTCCAAGATCAAGAGGCAGAACTCACTACCGCTTTTTCAACTCAATACGCGAAACTCACCACCGTGTTCCAAGTTCAAGACGCGGAGCTCATTTCAGAACATAAATCTCGCGTTTGACTGGTTCAAACATGACCTGAACAGTTTTAAAACTGTTTTCCATGAAATGGGACCATTAAGCCCCCATTATGAAGAGATTTATGGGGGCGGTTATACCCCATAAGCCCCCTTTATAGAGCAATTCAAGGGGGTTTGACCGTTTCAAAACGTTTTTCCACTTAATAGGGGCAATTAATCCCTCATTAAGGAGCAATTTAAGGGGACTGTTACTCCCTTAAACCCCTATAAATAGCTGAGAAATAAGCTCAAAAAGAGGTTCAGATCTTAGCTTGGGATCTTTGGATCGAATCTTTGAGAGACTTCAGCAATCTAGGGCTTCAGATCTTCTGGCAGATCTAGAAAGAGAAGAGATCTTTTGGGCAGATCATCTTTGGAGATCGGAATCTTTGTCTTAGAGGCTACAGATCTTGGAGAGTTTGAAGCTATTCTTGGAGCCTTGCCTTGGCTTGTGAACCAATTTTCGGTTAAATCATAAAGGATTAATTTTCTTTCTCAAATCAACTCTTTCATTGGGTTTTAAACTCGTTAATAGTTCTTTAAATCATTAAGAGTTTTATAGTTGCTTTGCAAGTTCTCCTTAACGTTAAATCAAGAGGAATAGACTGTGTTCCATGAGTCGAAGTGATCAGATTGTCAACGAGATACATAAATCAAACTCCCAGGTTGAAGCCAAAATGCGAAGATCGTGGTTCAAAAGCCAAAATGTGAGGATCACCCCGCGGTTTAGAAGCCAAAATGCGAGGCTCACCTAGCGATTCAGAAGCCAAAATGCGAGGCTCACCCCACGTTTCAAGAGTTAAAGCATGTCGCTCACCCTTGCACAGGTCTTGCGTGGCAAAATCCCTCTAACCAAGATGCCTTCAAAGTGGATGTAGGGAACAACTCCTTTTCAACAAGGAATCAACAACTCCAAGATCAAAATCGAGATCCAAAGTATTTCGAAAATTCATTCCAGTCAACCATGAACTTTTAAAAACTTTTAAGGAGGCTCTGTAGGCTGTCTAAAAATTACTACAGGTAGTTGATCCTCCTCAGTGTGAAAATAGAAAAGAAAGATGGTGGGCTCCAAAATCTTCATAAGGATTACAAACTGATGGTCCTTGCAGAACTTGAAAAAGGAGATTACAATTGATGATTTCTTCAAGGCCAAACACCTTCGCGTTTTTAATTCCAAACGCGAAGGTCATACTCGCATCCCAACAACAAAACGCAGTGGTCATTCCCGCATTTCAACAACAAAACACGAAGGTCATTCCCACGCTCCAAGATTAAGACGTGAAGCTCACTACAGCATTTTTAGCACAATACGCAGAAGTCACCACCGCGTTACAGGTTCAAGATGCATAGCTCATTTCAGAACGCGAATCTCATGTTTGACGGGTTCAAACATGACCTGGATGGTTTCAAAACCATTTTCCACAAAATGAGGCCATTAAGCTCCTATTATGGAGAGAATTATGGGGACGGTTACACCTCATATGCTCCCTTTATGGAGCAATTTAAGGTGGTTTGACCATTTCAAAACGGTTTTCCACTTAATGGGGCAATTAAGCCCCCATTAAGGAGTAATTTAAGGGGACAATTACACCCTTTAAACCCCTATAAATAGCTGAGAAATCAGCTCAAAAAGGGGTTCAGATCTTGGCTTGGGATCTTTGGATTGAATCTTTGAGAGACTTCGACAATCTGAGGGTTTGAATCTTCTGGCAGATCTGGAAAGAGGAGAGATTTTTTGGGTAGATCATCTTTGGAGATCGAAATCTTTGTCTTAGATGCTTTGGATCTTGGAGAGTTTGAAGCTATTCTTGGAGCCTTGCCTTGGCTTGTGAACTGAGTTTCGGTTAAATCATAAATGATTACTTTCCTTTCTCAAATCAACTCTTTCATTAGGTTTTAAACTCGTTAAGAGTTCTTTAACTCGTTAAGAGCTTCAAACTTGCTTTGCAAGTTCTCCTTAATGTCAAATCAAGAGAAATAGACCGTGTTCTACTAGTCGAAGCGATCGGATCGTCAACGGGATACAAGAATCAAACTCCCATCAACACCAAAAAGAACCCAGGTTTAAACAAATGGAAGGATCTCCGTCGATTCCTTCTCTCATTTGTAAATCGGGAAACCGATAAGAGAAAATTGTAATTTCTTTTTCTAAGTCAGTTAGAGAGAGATTGTAAAGAGAGATTATATTCATTCTTTTCCTGAGTCAGTTAGAAAGATTAATACAAATTTACTTCTTGATTTTCTCACAATTTTCCCACAAACAGAATAATAAACCTGATGACGTATTTCCTTACTTTAATTGCGTCATAGTTCAAAGAATCGAGGCTATCTGAGGTTGATGATTGGGAGAGTAGAGACTAGCAGATGTCTCCTTGAGACGTTGCCGCTTAAGCTCTATTATGCTATTCTAAATGGCGTTTGAGGTGGTTGGTGCCGCTTTTATGATGAGCTTGGAAAATATGGCCACACAATGGATATTTAGCCTTCAAGGTAATAAGTTTACCGCGTTGATCATTGATCTCTTCTATCTTCTCAAAATAATTCCACGCATCGGAGCTCAGCCTTTTAGGAGCTTTAGATGTGGGATCATCGCTATCGGATTTAGGATCAACATCGGTAGGAGTAACCATAAGTGTAGTAGAAGTAGGAGTAGGACTCATTTTAATATAGGAAGTTGGAACTTGCCCTTCATAATCGGAGGAGGAAGTCATTTGATTGGAGAATTAGTGAGTGAAAGAGAGAATAAGAGAGTATTAGAGAGTATTAGAGAGAAGTATATGAGTCTTGAATGAGAAAAATAAATAAAATTCCCCTCTATTTACAGAGGCAGCCCCTAACCAAATGGCCAAAATACCATCAAAATTTGACCATTTTTTAGGATATTTTTATCAAAAGACCAAAAATAGCTGTTATAGGCTCTTTGGTCAAACCGGTCTGGGTCGGCTTCGGCCCGGTGCAATGGTCACAAATGTGACAGTTTGGATTGGGCCAAGTCCGAGCTGGTGATGCGGCATAAACATGTACCAAAAAAGTTGCAAGTGCACAACCGTGTCAAGTTATAGTATTTAAGATATCGATCCCACGAGGAAGGTATTTTGTAGGAGAAAATATAAAATTGGTTCTTATTTCGTGTGCGTGACAAATAGGAGTGATAAGTGAATGTGATTGTGAAGAGATTGAGAGAGTAAAAATGGTGTGTAAATAGATGCAAAGTGTAAGTGAGAGTGGATTTGAAAAAGAATGAGTATGATCAATAAGGTAAATCTAAACTAATAAGCAATAAAAGAGAAAAAGAAAGAAATGCAAACCTTCAAATAATTCTTCATCTTTATCATCATCTTCATCATCCAACAAAGAGAAGAAGAGAAAAATTTAAAGTGGTGAAAAAATTATTATTATTAATTGCAACTAAAGTTATAATTTTGGAAGGCCTTCTCAATTAAGAGTAGCCCTCCTCTCCAAAAGGAGTTACAAAAATTTTCACACCTCTAACCCCTCACTCTCTACCCCTATTTATAGTAAACATCAGTGAATGAGAGCCATTGGATTGAAATCTTATCCAAAAACAACAAATTTCAGCCTTAGATTCGTAACAAACTGCCCAGCGTATCGATGCAGGCATCGATACAGACATCGATGCAGGCATCGATGCCGCCATCGATGCAGGCATCGATGCCTACCCTTCTTCTTTTGCTGTCTGCAGCTTCTTCTTGTTGTTTGCTTTTGGGCTTTGGACATTGGGCTTTTCTTGGACTCTTGGGCTTGGGCTTTGATTTATCTCTTCATTAAATACTTGAAAGAATTCATTGGGCTTCATGGCTTCATTTCTTCATTAAATTGTGGGCTTTTTGTTGAGAGATGAGGGTTTTGAGATTTATTCTTCATTAACCTGTAATTAAACAATTATTAGTAGTATATTTATTCATATAAAATAGATAATGAGGGTATAAAATTGTAATAAAATATGATTATCAAATACCCCCACACCTAAACTTTTGCTAGTCTTCTAACAAAGAAAAGAAAATAAAAAGAAAATGCTAACTCACTTTCGCAGGAATCGCGGTTGTATTTAGCGCATACAACAAGCCTTTAAACCCCTAGGTTACCCTAGTGGACGAGTTGTAGTCTCGTGAGGGTTTGCAGTGAATATACCCACAAAATTCGGTCAACTTGCCAAATTAAAAAAGTCAGTAAATAACTAAATTCACTTGATAATTTTTAGATAATCTAATTGGAGCCAGTTATGACTCAAGAAAACATTTTTATATATAACTCTAAGGTATATTTTTAAGAAAATCTTCTCATTGTAGCAATACAAAACCAAGCCAAACTTAGAAATTTTATTTAAAAGTTTTGAAAAGAACATGCTTACTCTTTGTTTTAAATAATTTTCAAGTTGCTTAATTTAAAATATTTTTCAAGACCATATATACAACTATAAAACATTTATTAGTTATTTATTTTTTATTTTTTATTTTTGACCTTTTAACGAGTTTTGGGCCAATGGATCCCAACCCAATTGGGCTTAGGTCATTAAGTATGGAAATACTCCTTGGGCTTAATTACTCGGTCAGCTTAGGCTTTATAAGATAGAATCACCTAGAATTCAAGAGTATTATTTTTTTTGTGCCCATTTTTCGCACTCTTCTATTGCATTTTTTTTTTGTATATGTATTTGAAAAATATGTAAATCAAGACATTTTGAAAAATTATTTTCAACTTTAAGCTAAGCATGCAAAAATTTCATTATTTTAAATAAAAGTCCAAGTTAAGGCTTAAGTACAGTATACTACTTTGAAAATCATTTCTTAAGAAATTTATTTAGAGTTATCATAAAAGATGAACGTATGTAAATAACCAACTAGGGATTAGAAAATTTCAAATATATTAAATAAATCAATTATTACATAACTCTATCAATTTGGCAAGTGACGATATTTTTATAAATTTTTTTTTTAGGAAAAGAAAAAAAATGACAAAAATGCACTAAAATTGTAAAATAAAGAGAAAAACATAACTAATTCCCACCCCCACACCTAAATTTTGTATTGTCCTCAATGCAAACTCTATGATGCATAAAGTAAAGCAGATAAGAAGTGAAGCACTTACATTTGGTTCGCTGATAAAAATCTGCAATTACCTTTGGTCTGAGGAGGAGGAAATCAAACATTTATTCTTTTCTTGTTTTTTTTTCCTCTTTTTTTTCTCTTTTTTTTTCTTTTTTTTCTTTTTTTCTTCTTTTTCTTCTTTTTTTCTTTTTTTTCTTTTTTTTAACAACTGAACAAGAAACTCTCAAATAAGAGAAGAATAAATTCTTTTTATTATTCTGAAATAAACAAAATAAATAATGTAGAATGAAATATTCAACATGAAGAGTTCATGTTCTACATTAAATCCTACCTTATTGCTGAAAATTCTCCCACAGATTTTAAACAATTTCAACATGATATACTCAATAATGTACTAAAATTCTAAGTATTCTGGGGTGTTCAATGATTTTTGCAACAAGGTAAGGTATGTATTATTGGTGTCATGCATTTTGTATTTCTTAATGAACTTAGACTCTTGTACTGTGAAGTTTTGTTTTCTAACAACCAATTCTTCTGTGAAGTTCTGAAAATTTGGTTGTTGATTATTCTCCAAGAATCTAAGTTCATCAAGAAAGAGTTCTTCAAAATTTAATTCAAAGCAGCAAATGTTTAACACAGTTTTATTATTCTCAAGGACCTGATCTGCTTCTTCTAAAAATTCTAACTCTTCAACAAAAATTTCCTCAAAACTCAAATCAGACTCTTCTTCTTCTTCTTCTGATTTTTCCTGAATGTAGTTTATTTCTAGAGGCTGATTATTTGGTTGGTCCCCTGGATTAAAAATGTTGAGATCAGCAGTCAAATTCCCAAAGGAAAGTTTTATTTGACCAGTTCTACAGTTAATGAGAGCATTAGAAATGGCTAAGAACGGTCGTCCTAAGATGACAGGTGTCTGTCCTTTGGGATTGGAAATAGGCTGTGTTTCCAAGACTACAAAATCTACTGGAAAAATAAAATCTCCAACCTTAATCAGAACATCCTCTAACTCACCCATAGGGACCTTAACAGATCTATCAGCCAACTATAAGGTGCATCTGGTTGGGTTCAGTACACCTAGACCCAATTGCTGATAGACTGAATATGGAAGCAAATTGACACTGGCCCCTAAGTCTAAAAGCGCCTTATCAATGTGAGTATTACCAATGATACATGAAATGATGGGGGAACCTGGATCTTTACGTTTTAAAGGTATGGGATTTGACAGCATTTCACTGATATTGGCGGTTAAAAAGACTTTCTTTAGAATATTTATTCTCCTCTTCTTAGTGCATAATTCTTTTAAAATTTTAGCATAAGATGGAATTTGTTCAATTGCATCTAAGAGAGGAATATTGACCTTAACCTGCTTGAATGTTTCTAGGATCTTCTCTTCCTGAGGAGAGTGTTTCCTAGACCTGAGTCTATATGGGAAGGGTGCAACCGGTCTAAACCTATCAAAAGCAGGCTCAGGTTCGGGGTCAGGTTCTTGGTCATCTGAGGGGAGTGATTGTTGAATAGATTCATCAGAAGGAGAAGGAGAATGAATTTGTACAGGATCAAGAGTTTGACTTGGAGGAGTTCTCACTTGATTATCGACCTGTCTACCTGACCGAAGTGAATGGATTGCATTCACTTGAGCTTCATAGGATGAACTGCATCCTGTGTTATTAGGGTTAACCACGGGTTGACTTGGAAATTTTCCTTTCTCTCTTTCACTCACGGCACTAGCTAGTTGACCAAGTTGGGATTCTAATCTAGCTATAGCTTGAGTGTTGGAGTTGAGCATTTGTCCGGTTGATTGCATGAAGGAATTCAGCGTGCTAGACGTTTGAGTCAACATATTCGTGGTTTGAGTAGAGGCCTTAATTATGGTTTCTAAACCCCTTTCCAAGACATTGAGACGTTTATCCTGATATGGATTGTGAGGAGTTTGAATTACAGCTTGATGAGGAGGAGACTGATTTTGATACGGCAGATTGGGTTGTTGAAATTGTGAATGAGAATTGAATGGAACTGTGTTTCCCCTAGGAAAATGTTGGGTCGAAGCGGGAGTGAAATTTTGAGTTCCGGGAGAATTTCCTAGATTCCATGCAAAGTTGGGATGATTTCTCCAACCTGGATTGTAGGTTGGAGAAAATGGATCATTTCTAGGGTGCTGGAATGCAGCGTTCATCTGTTCTAATGAATGATTGTTTCCTAAGAGAGGGCATTCCTCTGAAACGTGGGTAGGAGACTGACAATTATGACATCCTGGGAAAGAAACATGATTGAGTTGAGCTGGAGCTCGTTCCTTAATTTCTAAGGCTTCTAACCTCCGCAGAATTGTCGCCATCTTCGCTTCAGAAGCAATGTTTGACTCCAAGGAAAGACCACTAGACTTAGAATGGGGAACTGATGAAACCCTGTCATCGCACTGTTCCCATTGCATTGTTTTTTCAGAAAAACTTTCCAAAAACTCCCAAGCTTCATCAGCATTTTTCCTCATAAAATCCCCATGGCACATTGATTCTAAGGAAGTTTTTGCAGAATAATCTAATCCCTCATAAATTATTTGGCACAATCGCCATTTCTCTAAACCGTGATGAGGACATTGGATGAGAAGATTTTTAAATCGGTCAAAATACTTCCAAAAAGGTTCTCCCGGGATAATTTTAAAGTTTTGAATGCTGTTCCTAAGCTTTACCGTTTTATGAATAGGAAAAAATTTCTTAAGAAAAACGGTGACAAATTCATCCCAAGTTGAGATGGAATTTGTTGGTAAGCTGTACAGCCATTTTTTAGCTTTATCCTTAAGAGCAAATGGAATAAATCTAAGCTTAACCGCATCTTCATTTAATTCTCTCATTTTAATCATAATACACACTTCCTCAAATTCCGAAATAAAAATATATGCGTCTTCTGTTTCATTACCAAGGAATTTGGGAAGCATGTTTATGTATTGCGGTCTAAGCTCAAAACTTATTCCATTTGTTTCGGGGAGCCTAATGCATGAGGGGATTGCATTCCTAATGGGATAGCACATATCATGAAGAACGGGTGGATTAGGATGCTCCATTTCTATAATTGGTTCAAAGCGAATTAATCGATGTGTATTATCCCTAATCCACTGTTGCATACACCAAAATATTTTTTTTTCTTAAAGAAAAGAAAGAAAATTAGTTTTTTTATGAGAAGATAAAGAAAAAGAAAAATCCAAACTAAAACAAATCAAAGCAATCACTTTCCAATCACTTTAATTCTAGGGTTTAGCCTAACTCAACTAGTTCAGCTCCTAACCAAAAACTCCTACAGTGAAAAGATCAAAGTTTTACCCAGGTAGTTAGCTAGGTAAGGATAGTACTAGAGGGTGATCAAAGATCAATTAAGTACCTCTTTCCTTGCGGAGCGCTTTACGCAACCCCTAAACCTTGCCTTAGACACCAACTATTCTGAGAAAACTTAAATCGTTCACTTAAGGATTTCTTGTTCCTTATTGAGCTCGAATCCTTAGGGGCCAACGTCTAATGAGTTTTATTAGGCTTAGGTTTGTGAAGTAAGGAATTAGTGATTTTTGGGCTAAGGAAAGGGTGTTTGGTTCAAAAGTCGGTGTTGTTGAGGAATTCATTATAACTTTGTTTGATTACAATAAATTCGAAAGAATAATCTTTTTATAAGACTTTTTCTACACAACAAAGCGAAAATTACAACTTTTGAGAAACAAACACAAAAATCGTCTATCGATCTTTGTTTTCGTGGGACTTTGCCTGTGCCGGGAACGCTTTGGTTCGTGGACCGCCGAATCACAGATCGTGAAGCTAACTTCGTTATCGAAGTAGAAATTGAAACGATATCTTATCGAAGTAAGATAGTCGTTCTTCTTAAAATCAAGTCAAAGCTTAATTTCAAGGCGTTGTATGAAAACTCAAATATGCTCTCTCTGCTCTGGAATGCTCGTAGATATGCTCGATCCTCGTCAGAAGTGACCCTAGGGGGGTATTTATAGCCTCAGGGGTCTGCAACTAAAAAAACTCAACAAATGACGACATTAGTACGGCGAGACAGTGTTTACTGTCTCGCTGGGCGAGACAGTGTTTGCTGTCTCGACCCGCGAGACAGTAAATACTGTCTCGCAAACAGTAACCGCAGGCAGTTTTTGTTTTAACTGCCTTCCCATGTTTCAAACTCCGTTATTTTGGCAGTTATTCACGTGATTTTCGCCCACGATGTTTCCCACGTTCTTTGGCAGTTAATGGGCACGTGTAGGGCAGTTACAAAGGTAGTTTTGACCATTTCAACACTGTCTCGCTGGCGAGACATCAAATACTGTCTCGCTGGTGAGACAGCAAATACTGTCTCGCTGGCGAGACAGCAAAGCCTGTCTCGCTGGCGAGACAGCAAAGCCTGAAAGGTAGTTTTGACCATTTCAACACTGTCTCGCTGGCGAGACATCAAATACTGTCTCGCTGGTGAGACAGCAAATACTGTATCGCTGGCGAGACAGTTCATTTCTGCTTTGATTTTCAATATGAGTTCCCTTTGAGTGATCTTCTCTATGTTTGGGATATCTATTAGCATTTTTTGATGCCTACAAATACCCCCTCCAAAGTATTCCAGATGCATTCTTTTATAGAAGAGTCTGGGATACTTTGGATAAGATAGGTTTCACTTACGATCCCTTCAATGCTCGGCTGAGTAGATCGTGTGGAAGGACTTGTAAATGGCTTCAATGCTTGATCTCTTCTGCTTTTAGTCTATTCAGTTCTTCGTAGAATAGCTAATGTTTTCCTGGCATCGCGTTTATCGCTTAACCGTTGTCGAGATCTTGAATTGAAGTTGGTACTTGCTCTTGCGGGTTCAGCTTTTACCACTGAGTTGATATATCTATTGAGAGCTCATCAGGTTATCCTTAAGAATATTCTGATTAATATTCTCCAGAAACTTCCTGTTGAGGGTAGGAATACAGTTTAGACTCGTGTACCTATTGGAGTATCCATCTGTATTACACTTGGCTTTTGACCAAGAGAATATCTACTGTTTCATGGAGCGAGATAGAAGAGTTTGCTGTCTCGTTCGACGAGACGGAGTTTTCTGTCTCGTTGGGCGAGACAGTGTTTTCTGTCTCGCTCGGCGAGACAGGGTTTTCTGTCTCGCTCGGCGAGACAGGGTTTTCTGTCTCGCTCAGCGAGACAGAGTTCTCTGTCTCGCTCAGCGAGGCAGAGGCTATATAAGTCGGGACTTAGGGTTTTTAGGGTTTTTTTCACGTCGGATTTTTTGCGATTTTCAGGCGATTTCTTGGGCGATTCTCGACCTGTTTCTTCTATTTCTTCTCCTCTTTGTTGCCGACTTGGGTGGTGCTCTTGTTTGGGAAGATCGCACTCGGATTTCAAAGGTTTGTTCATCCCCTTTTCTCCAAAATTCTGATTCTCTTCACCCATGACTGTGCATGCATCCTATCGGTTGTGTTTGCCCTATTTTTTGTCGAT
Organism: Asparagus officinalis; assembly: GCF_001876935.1. NCBI lineage: Eukaryota > Viridiplantae > Streptophyta > Magnoliopsida > Asparagales > Asparagaceae > Asparagus > Asparagus officinalis. Next base: position 22,099,346 of record NC_033800.1, read on the forward strand.
TTCATGTTCAAAATCTTAGCTTTCCTCTTGGATTACAATGTAGATCACATACTCATCATGTCGTCGCGTAGAGCTCGAGGGACCCGAGGCCAACCGACTGTTCAGAGCCCTGAGGAGGCTGCCCCTGCTGCGATCTCACGTGGAGGTATATTTCTTTCACCCTTTCACGAACTTAAATACTGTATTTCGTCAGTTCCATATATATGTACTTGTATTTGCTTGCAGATCCTCGTTTGTATCCTTTGAGATACCCTCGAGAAGAGCCGGTATCCTCCTTTGAGGGGATCGACGCTTAAAAGTGTTTGTTTTGCTTTGACAAAACACACTTCAGAATACACAGGGGCGATTTCATATCATCCCACGTGTATTGAAAGGTTTTGGTATGCCGTTATAATGCCCGTGCATAGTAACGCATATTTCCTTTATACATGTGGTAGATAGAAAATCGTCACACCTGCTGTGAGATGGCGACTATATCTTATGAAGTAAGATATATCGTTTTCTCTAAAATTTTAGGACTACACTTACACAATTTATGTGTATGTTTCTTTTATCAGTCCGATTTCCTTCTACCACCTTTGCTGCTGATGCGGTTACTGACCGGAGTAGCGTGACCCACTCTTATTATGAGGGAATCCCGTTAATTGAATCATCTCCCCAGTTCAGATCTGACTATAGCAAAAGTGCTAGAGAATTAATCCAGCGAGGTAGTTGTCGTGTTCTACGACGATTAATCACGGATGCGACCTTGATTTCGGAGCAAGACTCGAATCAATGCATAAGGAAGCCGGATTTCTTGTTTGGTGATTCGGTGAAAGATCCGGAGATTGCTTTCTGCAAGCCTACGCAATGGTTGCACCAGAATGGGTCTTCATTCTTATATCTGCCTTTTATCCCCCGAGATCATTCACTGTTAAAGTTCAGGAACCTATCGGTTAGACGTGAGATGTTCTGGAGATTAACCGAAAACCACGAGCGTATTCATTGTGGTTTCATTGGAAAGGAAGCCACCCCAGGTTCCAGTGAAAGAGCTCATGTGCGGGGACTTCATCCGGGTGTCTTAGGACAAGACAACCTACCTCAGACTGAGAAGATAGTGCAAGCCAACACCGTGAAGAACCGGTTAGCTGCAGCAGGAAAAAGATTACCCAGAGAAACTTTTAGATGTTATGGATGGGTTCATTATTCTGGGGATAAATGGTGGTGGAACAGGATGACCCGATATGTGTTAAACCGTTTTGGGCGAGAGTTAGCAGAATTAGGGTTGGATATCCCGATCCGTGCCAGCATGCATGGCCTACAGATTAGTGTAGGTCATTTCCTCTGTTTGTTCGAGATCTACAACCCGGATACTAATACATTCTTTACCAAGAATGGGGAGCTCGGACTACCACTGCATGAAATGATGCAGGTGTCTGGTTTGCCTATGGGCGATGTTCCCTATCAAGAGTTCTTTCCAACCACCAATCAGCTGACCAAGATGAAAGATAGCTCAACTGTGACTCATGATACTTTATGGGAATTGACTTGCCATTATCATATAGCCATGGCCGAGATGGAGCCCAAAGCCAGAAAGAAATCTCCTCAGGTCAGCTTAAAACAATTCGCTGACTACCTCTTCAAGAACCTGGATGTCCGTTCCCGATATTCATAGTGGATTGCGGCAACTAATCTCCGCATTTACTCAGGAGAAAAAGAAACCTTCCGCCAGCCTGTCCGTTCCGAAGCTGGAGCTGCCCTATACTTACTTAATGGCCTGGTTGGTACTTCATCGACCAGATTTAATGGAGGCTCCTGATACGGTAGATCTCAGTGTCCCTCTGTTGCAAAATCTCGAGAATTGCAAATGGAGCAAACATCGAGAGCCGGACATAACGAGGCAGTTTAAAATTCACAAATGTTGGGAATTTTTTCCTTGCTTCCCTCAGTTCTCCGGTACTTACAACACTACCTTAGTGGATGCTGAAGACCCAAGGCAGAATCGTACCATCTTGGATGTCGGGTGCTTCAGATGGTTGATGAACATTCGACCCGGATATCTGTTGTTCAGGGTAAGAGATACTTGTCACATTGAACCTTATCTCCCATGTCGATTCGCCCGTCAGTTCGGCTATGATCAGATATATGTCGGTAATCCGAACCGCCACCTTAGCTTTCGAGGTGGACTTATCGATGGTGCGAGGGCTTGGTTCTGGAGCATTGCTGGCTGCACAAATGTTGAATTTGATCTTCCTTTAGAGGCGCCGCCCCTAAGGATGACCTTTCTCTTCTGTAAATGGCTGATAGCCACCAATATTGCCACTCGACGTAGGAGGATATCAGACTCAGAGGAAGAAATAGCTCCACGACAAGCAACAGAAGTGACCCGTGAAGCTGTGATGTCGCCTCGAGGAAAAGAGGCTGCTGAATCATCAAGGAAAGGGAAGGAACCGGCTCTCCCAGCTGATAGTGAAGGGGAATTTGATAGTGAAGCAATGGAGACTTCTGAGGAGGTAGGTGAGACTGATTCGAACTCTGAAGAAGCGTCCGGCCTCTCTGATTCTTTCTTTGAAAGGGGACTTGTACGCCCTTCTGCTGTGCCTACTCAATCACAAGCTGCTCCGAAAAAACGGAAAGAGAGAGTCGTCATGGAGTATCCTAACCGGATGACGGTAGAGGTACTCAGCTGCGACGAAGAGGATGAAGAGGATACAGTGCCTCTTGCTCGTAGGCCAAGCTCAAACTCAAGTCCCTCCCAGTACTGAATTACGCACCAAACGTCGTCACGAAGGTCCTGAAGCACATCCACCGAAGAAACAAAAGAAAGCTGCTTCTAAACCGCGCGTTCATCTTTCTGCCGTAGAAGATATCTCTGGTCGTAATGTTTCTTCTGATGAACTAGGTAATTATTTATTTTTATCTCTCTTACATTTTTTTTAATGCTCGAACTCATTCCATTTCTAATTTCTGTAGAGAGTCAAGAAGAGGGAGAATATCGAGTTGGAGCTGCTTCTTCTGGAGGTATGGAGACTGAGGAGACCAGCTTCGTCCAGCAAATGCAAGATGCTCTGAAAGAAGGACCAGCTGACGTTCCCCCAACTCCTGACGTTGATCCATCCGCTACGGATGCAGGTACTGATCTTTCTCCTCTCGGAAGAGAAATCCGAGAAATGAATGAGTCGTATCGGGTGCCTCCTCTAATGACCTGTGCGCTTTCTCTCCTTTTAGTCAAATTAAAAGAAGCAGGTATAAGTAGTGAAGCTCTCGAATCCGCCCCGACCAACGAAGGTAAAATCGATCTTTGTCTTGGGCAGATTCGTCTAAATTTACATGTTATTTATGGCTCAACATGTTCTGTAGACGTCCCGATGCATGAGCCTATTGAAGGAGAAGCTACCCATGCCACCAAAGTCGATGATTTTAATGATTTCGACTTTAATATCTCAGAGGACGACCATCAGCAAATCCTGGATTCTTTGTTAGAGAAAGCTTCTAGTCCAGCTACCGGCTCAGATGTTGGAATTGGTTCAACCGAAGCAAGTCCTTCTGAGAGTAAGACTTTGGCTCTGTAAACTCCGTATATACATACGTATATATTTTGACTTGATTAATTATATAAGCATTCGAATTATAGGACCAGTTATTGGAACTGATACTACTATAATCACTGGAACTACTATAATTACTGAAACGTCTGAACAACCGGAGGGTCGCGACCTCGTGCCGTGGGTAGGAACTGAAGTTAATCTCCAATCATCTATTCCTGAATTCCAGCCTGCTACTCCTATGGATCTGATGATGATAGAAGTTACCGTCCCCCCCCAGATCAGTCCGGTCGCAACAAAAGCGAGACCAACTGAAGAAGTTGGTACTTCAGCCGATGTTGTACCCAGAGCTGGCAAGTTTTACTCATAATTTGTTTCAAGTTCGGATTACCATTCCATTATGCTTATTGTAATTCTTTTGTTTGTAGAATCTCCTCTTAAGGAGTCTCTTAGTTTGGACCCGCCGTCTTCTGAGGCTTTAGTTGAAAAAGTCCCTGATGTAGCGGGTGCATCAACAGCTACCATTCCTGAACCAACCTTGGTCGTTCAGGAAGGCAGACTACCATCTTTGGGCGAACCAAGTCATGCTGAAGGTTCTTCCGTCGAATTTGGTATGCTTTAGTTTGTTGTCTTGTATGCATATATATGTCTTGTACTGACTTATTTGCCCTCATCGCAGGTTCTTCCTCATCATTATCAGATCGCATCCAAGCCTTGTTAGCAGACGAGGATCCGGATAAAGCCGGCATTTGCTCTGATCTCGACGGCTTCATCTCCTTTTTGAATTCTATGGTTGATCGTATTCTCTCCAAAGGATCACAATTTGAGAATTTTAAGAAACCTCTTGACCGCTACATATCAGGGATCCGAGATGAAGGATATAATGATTTAGCTGATTCGATCAACGCCTACATGGTTGACTTGAAGCAACATGTTGACCTTCTGGGATATAATGTTAGCTGATTCGATCAACGCCTATATGGTTGACTTGAAGCAACATGTTGAACTTCTGAAGGGTCTTCGCACCGAAAGCGTGTCTTCCTACATTGCCTCTCGCATGGACTCCAAGCTACAAGCGTGGCGTGATTCTCAAAAATCAGCTAATCTCGAACTCCAACAGCTAAGAGCCCACAGCGATCAACTTAGGGTGGATGTTGGCAAAAGAACACAAGCCCAAACTATCCTACGCCGGGATTTAGAATCGAGTCGAGCGGAAATAGCTCGCTTAGAGGAGGAACTTGCAATGGCCAAGGATGCTCATGATGTCTTGGAGTCTGAGTTGACGCAGGAAATTCATATTGAGGAAGACCTGTTACAGCAACTGAACCTTCAAGATAAAATAATTGCTGAAAAGGAACAAGAGGTCGCCGCGCTTCACAGCGTTGACGAAGAAGCCTTCAAAATCAAATTGGCAGCTGAACTTGAACATGCTCGTGCGTTAGAGCTTTTGCAGCTTGAAAATCAGATTAGTCAGTATAAACTTTTGTAATTGGAGAACATACATTTTTTGTAACTTTGTTTGAAAACTCTTGGTCAACATAGTGAACCTTTTTGCTCATTATATTGAATCTTTTTGCTCATTGAGGTTTTATTATGATTACTCATTCTTGTTTAGAATAAATAACCATAATACTTATAGGATTTTTAGCAAATCCTCAGCCATCAACGGATTTGATATACCTTTACCGATTACCGTTTGAATCGGGCTAGTATGTGAATTATCTAAGTCCGTTTCACATATAACGTTGCGCTAAAAGAATTAAACTCTTTTAGACTTTGAACTACACTGTTGAATATGTAGGCTACATGTGTTAGATGTAGGCTTATCTCTAATAAGGGATAGAGATAACATCCCCCATGTGTGAACAACATGGATTTCAAAGTGTGAATAGGTTGCATTTCCTATATAGGACAACGAACCCAAAATCGGAGAGAAAAAGAATTGTATATTCCATTTCTCAATCTCTTGTTTGTTGGTAGAGATAAACCCATACTCGGAGAGGAAGAATTTTATATTCTATCTCCTGGTCTCTTGTTTGTTGGTAGAGATGAACCCAGAATCGGAGAGGAAGAATTTTATATTCTATCTCCTGGTCTCTTGTTTGTTGGTAGAGATAAACCCAGAATCGGAGAGGAAGAATTTTATATTCTATCTCCTGGTCTCTTGTTTGTTGGTAGAGATAAACCCAGAATCGGAGAGGAAGAATTTTATATTCTATCTCCTGGTCTCTTGTTTGTTGGTAGAGATAAACCCAGAATCGGAGAGGGAGAATTTTATATTCTATCTCCTGATGAAAAGGAAACTCACAGTGGAATCTCCACTTAGAGAAAATGGGTTGGTTTGAATAACCCTAACTGTCATAAGGTTTGATTACTCAATTCAAAAGTGGACCATTCGTTCGCAAAAAATGAATCGAAAGGAGATTTTGGTTGTGGTCCTAACTGTAGTAAGGTTTGACCAAGTGGGGGTTTTGAGACGATCCTAACTTGTAGGAAGATTGGATCATTTGATTTGTGGACCTCTCGTTCATTGAAAGAATCGAGAGGGGATTTTGGCTTTGGTCCTAACTGTTTAAAGGTTTGACCAAGTGAGGAATAGGAGTAGGGTGCAAATAACAATGAGTTTGTTGATTTGCACAAACTACTCGGTGGGAAATTTTGATTTCAAACATAAGAATTTGACACGAAATAATCTGTCGACTGATACATACTGATGATCGTTGATCAATCCGACCGATGGGGGTTTCATAGCGTGAGATTACAAATCATCAAATCTCATCTTCCATGATTATATTACAAGGTTTTGCTGAGGAAAGATTAACTATCATTAAATCTCATCTCAACAAAAGTTGTAAAAGAACAATGAATTATTCAAATGACCAGCTTCTCATTTAAAATAGTGAACTGATCTCGGGTTATCCTGAAATATCCTATATAGGATTCTCTAGGAACTTCCCGCTTTACACAGGTTATCCTGAATATATTACGGATAATATTTTTTCAGGAACTTCCCATTTATTGGCATCATCAATTTGTTGCCATCTTGGGTAACCAGGCGATATGCACCGTTCGAATAGACTGTTTCTATCACAAACGGTCCTTCCCATTTAGGTTCAAATTTGCCTTTCTTCTTAGAAGTGAGAATCATAGGTCTTCGAACGGCGAGAACTAGATCTCCTTCTTTAAAGCTTCGTCGTCGGACCTTTTTATCGAAAGCCCGAGAAATTCTAGCTTGATAAAACTCGATTTGTTGTTGAGCTTCCAAGCGTTTCTCATCTAACATCTCTAATTCCTCGAGACGTTTCTGATGATGTTCTTCCGTCGTCATTCCCGTTACGAGAGCGATACGGAGAGAAGGAATCTGCACTTCCAATGGAAGAACGGCTTCACACCCATACGTTAAAGCATACGGGGTGGCTCCGGTAGGCGTGCGGACGGTCGTACGATAAGCCCAGAGAGCTTCGCCGAGTTTGTCATCCCAATCTCGCTTATTGGTTTTCACCAATTTTGCCAGGATTTTGATGATAGTCTTGTTAAAAGCTTCGGCCAATCCGTTAGCTGTAGGATTATAAGCAGTCGACGAAACGTCTTTAATCCCGAATTTACCGCAGAACTTGATGAATGCGTTGCTCACGAACTGAGGACCGTTGTCGTGCACTATTCGCCTTGGCACACCGTACCGATATATGATATGGTGTTTGATAAATTTGATGACATTGGTCGTCTTTACTTCTCTAAGTGGAACTGCTTCTGCCCATTTCGAGAAATAATCGGTGATTGCCAGAATGAAACGGTCCCCTTTAACCGAAGGTGGAAAAATAGGACCTACTATATCCATTCCCCAAGTTTCAAACGGCCACGATGTCGCCGAAGGATGCAGATATTCAGGGGGTATGTGCATATAATTTGCATGCAATTGACACACTACACATTGTCGTGCGTAATCGACTGCGTCTTTCACCATAGTTGGCCAATAATATCCGATTCTCCTAAGTCGGTCGCAGAGTTTAGGACCGGGCTGATGTGCACCGCATATCCCATTATGTGCCTCTTTGAGTGCTTGTTCCGCTTCTTTACTGGATAGACAACGAAGTAAAAGACCATCATAAGCTCGTCGATACAACGTTTGCGATGTGGCATTGTAATAAAATCTCGGCGCTCTTCGCCGAATCGATTCCCTTTCTCTTACATCTTCAGGTAATATACCATGTAAGACGTAGTCAATAATAGGAAAACGCCAATCTCGAACTTCGGGTTCAACTCCAGTTGAGTATACCTCTTTAGCATTCGAATCGTAGATTGGAACAATAAGCTGATGAGTCCTCACTGTAATTAATTGCTCTGTTTCGGGAGGTTGAGCCAAGGATACTGACAATGCTGCCAATGCATCCGCGTATGTATTTTGGAGACGCGGAACGTACTCGATGAAAAATTCTTCAAACGAGCTTGCTATTTCGATGGCCACCTGGTGGTATGGAATCAGGTCTCGATTTCTGACTTCATACTCTCCTCGTATTTGATTAACCACCAGTTGAGAATCTCCAAAAGCTTCAAGGTATTCGACCCCCAGCTCTTTGGCGAAATTAAGTCCGATTATTAATGCATTGTATTCAGCTACGTTATTAGAGCATGGTTCAGTCAGTGAATATGCTCTAGGCAAGACGTGCTTTTCCGGGGAAACTAAAACGACCCCCACTCCTGAGGAGATTTTAGAACATCCGGGTGCACTTGCCACGTTGGTTGATCGGGAAGCCCCATCGAAGTACAATTGCCACACTTGTTGATGTGAGGTGGTATTAACTTCGTGAGTTTCATCTGGCAGGTCGTCGTACAATTCGACTACATCCTTCGTAGGGTTTTCTGCCAGAAGGTCGCAAATAGCTCGTCCTTTAACAGATTTCTGCTGTTTGAAGTACAAGTCATATTGCGATAAGAGTAAAGCCCATCTGGCCAAACGCCAATTCATGGAAGCCGGTTGGGTCATGAACACTCGGACGGGATTTATGTTGGAAATGACATAAATCGTCTGTCCGACTAAATAATGTCGCATTTTCTGAATCGCGAATACCAAAGCGAGGCATTCCTTCTCAATCATCGGATAACGAGACTCAGCTCCTACCAATGTACGACTCAGATAATACACAGCTTGCTCGTGACCGTTATCGTCGTCTTGTGCAAGTAAGGCACTTAACGAATGGCTCGTCGCTTTGACATAAATCAAAAACGGCTTGCCCGATTTCGGTGCAACGAGAATAGGTGGATTCGCTAGATATTTCTTGATATCTTCGAATGCCTTCTGACATGCTTCATCCCAAATGAACGACACGCCTTTCTTTGCGAGTTTGGAAAACGGTTGACATTTTCCGGACAAGTTCGATATAAACCGACGGATATATGCTAATCGACCTTGCAATCCTCTGAGTTCTTTAAGATTTCTTGGAGGCTGCAGTTCGTTTATCGCCTTCACCTTATCAGGATCAATATGAATACCTTTTGTGGTGACGACGAACCCAAGAAATTTACCGCTCGACATTCCAAGGAAGGATTTAGTCGGGTTCATCTTTAACTGATGAGTTCTCATAAGTTCGAACATTGTCTTCAGATCGTTAATGTGGTCGTTTTTATCACGACTCTTAACGACTAGGTCATCAACGTAGCATTCGACTGTCTTCCTAAGGTGTTCTTGAAAGATCTTCGTCATCGCCCGTTGATACGTAGCACCGGCGTTCTTCAAACCGAAAGGCATAACGGTATAACAAAAGACGCCAAGAGGTGTTCTGAAAGCTGTATGCTTTTCATCATCCGGATGCATCTTGATTTGATTATACCCAGAAAATCCATCCATGAACGACATTCTTTCAAACCCGCATGTGTTGTCGATAATGACGTCCGTAATCGGTAGGGGAAAATCATCCTTGGGGCATGCTGTATTCAGATCTCTGAAGTCAATACAGATTCTGATTTTTCCGTTCTTTTTGAGGACTGGAACGATATTGGCCAACCATTCAGGATGTTGTTCCTCTCTGACAAAACCCGAGTCAATTAGCTTCTTAACTTCAGCTTCTATTGCCTCCATAATTTGCGGACGAAACCGTCTTTGTTGTTGCTTGACAGGTTTAGCATCCGATTTTATGTTAAGGGTATGCATTGCTACATTTGGGTCGAGTCCTGGCATATCTTCGTAGTTCCATGCGAAAACGTCGATATACTCTTTAACGAGGGCAATTAATTCCTCTTTTTCGTCTGGCGGGAGATCACCGCTGATAAATATAGGCTTCGGATTATTTTCGTCACCCATATTAACTTGAACCACTTTATCCTCGGTAGGAGGTTCTCTTTGCTCAAATCGATCACCGTATTGGATATTCATGTAATGCATCCATGGATCTTCCCAAACAGGTAACTGATCGTCTTCTTCTGTTGTGGAAGGGTCAACTGTCGCCATGTTCGACATTAGGGATTTGAATCTTTCACCAATGCTCACGTCAGAATCCCAATTTGAAGTGTCGGATGAATGTCCGCTCTTATCTATTAATTGGTTAATGATCTGTTGGCCATAATCGTCATCGGATGATGAAGCATAACCCAGACCCCTATTACGACTGTAATAATTATCTGGTTTTCCTTTTGGTACATAGGCAGGACGGGGTGGAACCCTAATACCTTGACCAAAATAAAGACCTTCACCGAGTGAGAGGTCATAACCTCGGTTCGCCATATAATCATTCGCTTGCGAACTGTACCGAGAGAAATGTCGCCCGGGTTTTTCTTCGTCCGAATTACTGTCCAAGAAATGATCTGGAGTAGGGGATGATTCTCCTTTTCCAAAGACTATCTCTTTTTCACCCCTTGTCTTTGCGGGTAAGATCACAGTTGTTCCGCCTGAATCTTGGAGGTGTTTCATCGTTGTACAGGACGAACGAAGTGGCATATGTAGACTAGGGTCGTCGTACAATTTCTGCATTACATCATCAAGACAATGCGAGTACTCTAAATCATAATTTATTATTTCATCGGCAAGCTGCCAGTTACAACTTTCGTCCGACGATTCATCACCGTCAAGATCTGGATTTTTAAGATATTTTATCGTCGTGCAAGACGAGCGAAGCGGCATGTGTAGACTAGGATCGTCATACAATTCCTGCATTACATTATCAAGACAAGGCGAATACTCTAAATCATTCTTTATTATTTCATCGGCAAGTTGCCAGTTACAACTTTCGTCCGACGATTCATCACCGTCAAGATCGATTACAAGAGGTTCAATGTCATTTAATACAAGACCTTCACTATAATCGAGCCCGGCTTCGGTATCAGGTTCTTCTTCGCTGTCCGTGCCATGGGCCGATGGTTCAGTATTAGACTCAGCACCATAAAGAAGGGAGTCAGTAAAGTAATTTTCTAACCCCTTGAATGGTTGCTTATCCGCGACCACCGTCTTGACCTCCTCATTAGTGTCGACATACTTCAAACACTGATGGAGGGTGGAGGGAACTATAAGATTACCGTGGATCCATGGGCAACCCAACAGTAAGTTATAAGAAGTCTCCGCATCGATCACATAGCAGGTGACTTCAGACTTCAGATCTCCGAGTTGACACTTCACCCGGATTTTTCCCAACGGTCGTGACCCGCTTGTGTTGAAACCATAGATAACCGTTCCAGTGGAGGCTAACTTGCAAGTGGCATGATGCTAACGGCAGAACCCGGATCGACTTGGATCCGGTTGACCATGCTCGAGCCAATATATCCGGTGAAATATAGAGGCTTATCATGCTTTGAATTCCTGACTTGCATATCTTCTTTTGTGAAAGCGATGCAAGGGAATTTTGTGGCTGCTAGATTGCAATGCTGCACTTACGACTCTGGCTCTTCAGGAGCTGGCTTGACCTGGGTGAGGAATACCTCAGAATCAGCTAAAGCTTTTTGTAAAGCTTCCCTGGTTTCTTTCGAGAGGCGCAACAACTCGTATAGCGTAATCCTTGCTGGGATATTGGCTAGCTGAGCCATAACGTTGAAACGATATGGTGCGTTCGAACTTTCTGGTTTGTCTCGTCCAATCGGTCGACTAAAACGAGACTGCTTCGGAATTTGAACCTCTCTGTGTTGAGGTTCTTTTTCTTTTTGCTTAACTGCGGCTTTTCAGCAGCTACTGGAGGAGCTGTAGCTATCCCCAGCTCTTTTAGAGTTGTAGCATTTGGGTTAGAGGTCTCAGGATATTTATAATGATACTCATTCCCACTTGTTGTAGCGAAAAGTTCCTGTTCTCCATCAGAAAGTGATAAAGCTGCTATCTCTTCATCGTTCTTCTCGGGAATCGCCGAGGCTCCGTAACAATATTTCTCTTTTCCCTTGCCCTTTGATTTCTTCTTTGATGTGGATGTTGTCCACTATTCATCTTCCAGCAAATCTGGATGAACCCAAAAGATTTCGCCGTTGGGGGTTGTGTGAGATATAAGCCCCTTTTGGCGCTGTCCGTAAGGGTCATCGTTGATGGTTTGCACCTTGACCTTCGACACTGACTCGGCTTGAAACCAGGACAAAGGAACTGACCCGAAGCTGATAGAAACCGCATTCGCACCTACTTTCTTCTCCTTCGGCTTCGGTGTTACGATGCCAACATCGATTAAGGTTTGTATTTTGTCTTTTAAGACATAACACGTCTTAGTCGGATGGTGGACCCTCCTGTGATAGGCACAATACTTCGGGTCATTAATCTTCATTGCTTCTTCTTGGTTTGTGACCGGTGGAAGCTTGATCTTGTTATTCTCTAATAAGTATTTGAAGATGACCGGAACTTCATCATCTTTGAAAGAGTATTCCTTCGGAAATCTAGGCTCAGAAGTCTTGGGCTGCCTAGGGGGCTGCTGATTCTGATTTGGCGCCAGTTGGAAGGATGACTGCTGCGGTTGTTGTTGCGGCGGCTGTTGCGACGTTTGATGTGCATCCACAACTGCCATGGACCCTCTTCCTCTACCTCGAGGGTTAAAGTTCTGCTTTTGATTATTAGCTGGTGGCAGACCTCTCTCCAAGTTCTTCCTCTTGAGAAAGCGTTCAGCCTGTTCACCTCTCACCTTCAATTCTTTCCAAGTTTTAGAGGGCACAACCCCCATCACCTCTAACACATCCAATGACAAGTTGTTGTGACATGTCTGTAGGATGAACTCTTCCGTGAGTGGATCTCTGCAGTTCACCGCTTTGTCCCGGAATCGTTTGACAAAGACGTCAACCGATTCCCCATCCTTCTGCTTTTCATCCAACAACGTGCCAATTGAGACCTCTGTGTCATCATCGAAGAAATTGGTGAGGAATAGTTCTTCCATATCCTCCCAGCTAGTGATACTCCCGGGCTTAAGGCGTCGGTACCAATCGAAGGCAGGCCCGCGAAGGGTTCCTACGAATGACCGGACCATCAGGGCTTCGTTCCCAGATATTGCGCCGAGATGCGACTTGAAATAGATCAAGTGCTGAGTTGGTGAACCCCTGCCATCAAAGCTGGATTCCGCCTTCTGGCTCGACTTCGGTTGGTGTTGCTGAACCTGCAAGTCTCGCATCTGCTGCATAGTCAACTCCATTTCGGTTTTGAACTCAGCTCTGATTTCTTCGCGTTGTTTAGCCAACGCCTCCTGCAGTATGTGAGTCAGTTGATCCGGCGTGATCGCAAATGATTCTCTGACTCGCCCAACACTGGACGCGGTATCGTCCGATGCAATGGCGGAACAAGTATCTGACATTTCTTCATCTGAAGAGAGCCCCTCGTGCATTCTCTTGTAGTCTCGACGTAGGTTGGCTCGTCTCTGTAACCGCGACATTCTCTAAGAAAGACCCCGCTCAACTCTCCCTCCCGGAGAGAAATCAGGGTCGTAGTTAACTGATTTTTGCTTTCCTTTATTGGTCATATTGATAGTGACCTCAGGGAACTCATCTTGTAGGATTACAGGTTTCTTTTTGTTGAAACGTCTTGTTTTGGGTCGTGACGCTTCATTGGACAATCTTTGAAATACGAAGACTCTTGAATTATTTTTAGAGCATCCGCATTCTGTTAGAACTGCTTTAATGAGTCTCTCACAAGCGCAATGAGACTCGTTTTCTTGAACAATCCTTTTTCTTGAATTGTTTTTCTGATAGTACAGCTCGTCGTTATTATGACTTGAGCAACCTATCTTTTACCTTTGAACTTTGTTAACATGCACAGGATGACTGGTCGTCGCCTCTATGCGATCCAAAGTTAAATTTTTAAATCCACCCCCTTGCGGGTGTGGAGTTTTCAGAGGTCCTAAACGAGAGTGAACTGGTATTCTCTCGTTTTGGACTTGTGCAGTTCTGACAGGAGGGTGTTTACGACCCCCTGCATATGAAACCATTAACGGTTTATTTGTTGGACTTGGATTTTCCTTGACTGGGGCTTTGCCTCGATTGCCAACTGTAGGACCGAGGCGATCCGCCATTGTTATCTTAAACTTGGACAAATCTGGGCTAACCCAGGGTTTTACTGCTGATGCAGTAGACGGGCCCGGAACAGATGTTTGCGGCGTCTTCGGCATCCAAACTTTACGATTCTTCTGTGGCTTTTCAGACACCGTCTCTTTCTTGGTTCCTTGGGCTTGTTGACGAAGAGCACGAGCATGGGCGGCCTTCGCTTTACGCCTTTGTATCCGTTCCTTAAGGGTTGAACGGGCCCTTTTGACGAGAGTCCACTCCTCCGTCGTAAGTTGTGCAGAAATATGATTATTTTGCCGTTGAGGCAACTGAGTCATTTTCTGCTTTCTCGACTCTAGGTCCGCATAATCATGGCTTTAGCCAATTGTCGAGCATGGCGCTGGCGCTGTCTCTGACGAGCTCTCTTCGTCAGCACCGGTGAGCTATTCATCATCGACTTCTGAATGGGTGTGGAGTCGTTCGGAGCAGAGATGTTGCAGGTAGATTCTTTAGCAACATCCGGGCAAGAACTTTCACCTGCGGTCTTCATTGACACTGCAGACTTGAGAGTTTTCGAAATCTTCCTATATTTGCGAGACGAGGAAGATTTCGTGGATGAGGACGACAAGTACTCCTCAAACTTCGCCTGATCGAACTCATATTCGATCTCTTCATTGACGATGATCTTGATCGGTTGCGACACCGCGGTCTCGGCAGCGAGACCGCTGGCTCCCACTGTGGTCGCCAGCTTGTTTGGTTCAAAAGTAGGTGTTGTTGAGGAATTCATTATAACTTTGTTTGATTACAACAAATTCGAAAGAATAATCTTTTTATAAGACTTTTTCTACACAACAAAGCGAAAATTACAACTTTTGAGAAACAAACACAAAAATCGTCTATCGATCTTTGTTTTCGTGGGACTTTGCCTGTGCCGGGAACGCTTTGGTTCGTAGACCGCCGAATCACAGATCGTGAAGGGGGGGTTGACTGATTCTGACTTCGTTTATCGAAGTGAGAAATTGAAACGATATCTTATCGAAGTAAAATAGTCGTTGATTCTGACTTCGTTTATCGAAGTGAGAATTGAAACGATATCTTATCGAAGTAAGATAGTCGTTCTTCTTAAAATCAAGTCAAAGCTTAATTTCAAGGCGTTGTATGAAAACTCAAATATGCTCTCTCTGCTCTGGAATGCTCGTAGATATGCTCGATCCTCGTCAGAAGTGACCCTAGGGGGGTATTTATAGCCTCAGGGGTCTGCAACTAAAAAAACTCAACAAATGACCTGTCTCGCTGGGCGAGACAGTGTTTGCTGTCTCGACCCGCGAGACAGTAAATACTATCTCGCAAACAGTAACCGCAGGCAGTTTTCGTTTTAACTGCCTTCCCACGTTTCAAACTCCGTTATTTTGGCAGTTATTCACGTGATTTTCGCCCATGATGTTTCCCACGTCCTTTGGCAGTTAATGGGCACGTGTAGGGCAGTTACAAAGGTAGTTTTGACCATTTTAACACTGTCTCGCTGGCGAGACAGCAAATACTGTCTCGCTGGTGAGACAGCAAAGCCTGTCTCGCTGGCGAGACAGTTCATTCCTGTTTTGATTTTCAATATGAGTTCCCTTTGAGTGATCTTCTCTATGTTTGGGATATCTATTAGCATTTTTTGACGCCTACAAAGGGTGACGAAATCCCTCACCTTATCTTGATTATGATTTTTTGCCCTTAAAGATATTTTTAAATGTGTGCCAAATCAAGATGCTCAAATCACTTGGTGAATTCCTACTATCAATATGAAATACAACCCTATGAATTAAAAGCAACTAAAAAGGATGGAAAAGAATTTTTTTTTTAATTAGGGTTAACAATCAAACAAATGAGAAGGGGGGATTTGTT
Organism: Asparagus officinalis; assembly: GCF_001876935.1. NCBI lineage: Eukaryota > Viridiplantae > Streptophyta > Magnoliopsida > Asparagales > Asparagaceae > Asparagus > Asparagus officinalis. Next base: position 22,115,182 of record NC_033800.1, read on the forward strand.
TGAATTTATTATCTTGTTAGTAAATGTCAAAGTGGAGGATGAATTTTATTATGGTCAACAAAAAATAAAATCTCTTTTTTTAAAGTCCTAATTGTCTCTAATTGTGAAGAAGTAGCTAAAGGGTGGAATTGAAAACTAGAAAGAGAACTTACCCGAAAGAAAGTAAATCTTTAAATCCTAGCTCTCCAATCCGCGATCTTCAAGCTCCAAGCGTTTCCTTCACAAAAAAACACACAAGTTAAAGAACCAAAATAATTAAAACCTACTTAAGCACCTTCCTCGGCAACGGCGCCAAAAACTTGATGCGGCATAAACATGTACCAAAAAGGTTACAAGTGCACAACCGTGTCAAGTTATAGTATTTAAGATATCGATCCCACGAGAAAGGTGTTTTGTAGGAGAAAATATAAAATTGGTTCTTATTTCGTGTGCGTGACAAATAAGAGTGATAAGTGAATGTGATTGTGAAGAGATTGAGAGAGTGAAAATGGTGTGTGAATAGGTGCAAAGTGTAAGTGAGAGTGGATTTGAAAAAGAATGAGTATGATCAATAAGGTGAGAAGGAAAAATGAATAAAATCAAGAAAAAAAAATCAAGAATGAAGAACAAAATTCAAGAATAAAAGAAAATACAAGAAATTAAAGATGGTGGATTCAATTATAGATATGGGTAATCTAAAATTGAAGCCACTTCTTAGAAAAGGGTAATTCCCTAGAGGGTTCTAGCCTAAAGGCGAATCAAACAAAAAGATAAATAAACAAAAAGAAAAACTAAACCCAAGAGGGTTCTAGCCTCAAGGTGAATAGTATAAGAAATTAAAATCTAATTACAAAATAAATTGTAAAGTCTAAACTATAAAATAAAATTGCAAGAATTAAATGCAAGAAAATAAATCTATTCTATAAGCATCAAATAAATCTAAGGTAAGAGGGTTCTAGCCTCTTGACTATTTAACAAGAAAATAAAATCTAACTATAAGCATAGAAATAAATCTAAACTAATAAGCAATAAAAGAGAAAAAGAAAGAAATGCAAACCTTCAAATAATTCTCCATCTTCATCTTCATCTTCATCATCCAACAAAGAGAAGAAGAGAAAAATTTAAAGTGGTGAAAAAATTATTATTATTAATTGCAACTAAAGTTACAATTTTGGAAGGCCTTCTCAATTAAGAGTAGCCCTCCTCTCCAAAAGGAGTTACAAAAATTTTCACACCTCTAACCCCTCACTCTCTACCCCTATTTATAGTAATCTTCAATGAATATGAGCCATTGGATTTGTCTTGAGCCCCAAGCAACAATCTCCACCATTGAATTTGCTTTTTGTTCTTCTCTAGCCCAAATATGGGCTTTTTGTTGAGAGATGAGGGTTTTGAGATTTATTCTTCATTAACCTGCAATTAAACAATTATTAGTAGTATATTTATTCATATAAAATAGATAATGAGGGTATAAAATTGTAATAAAATATGATTATCAGCTGGCCCGAGCAGCCCGATCCAACGATCACATTTGTGATCGTTGGGACTGGGTTGGGTCCGGGCTGGCCCGAGCAGCTCGATATAGCGGTCACATTTGTGACCATTAGACCACGGCCAGGCCGATGCGGCCTGGTCCAAATTTTTTTGCTAGGTCCCGACCTAGGACTGGTTTGGACCCAGACCTAGGCTACCCAGCCAAGCCATCTTTCTAGACAGCTTAGTATGGTCCTACACGAGGCGACCCGAACCCAAGCTTTTCCCGGGCCAAACCGGGCTCCAGACCCGATCGGGTCTGGTCCGGACATCGAGTCGGACCCAAGCCTCAGGCCCAAATAGACAGCCTTAATTAATTAGCGTTGTGCTAGCTATTTCCACTATAAAGAAACCTTATACAAGTGTGTAAAATAGAACATATAAAAGTAAGAACAAGGAAAAAATAATGATGACAAGTTTCCAAAAAAGACATTTGTCTTCACATAATTTCAATTTTCAAGAGTGAGAACTAACAATTGTTATCCCAAAAAAAAAAGGAAAAAGTTGAGGAAGAAAGTGAAGAGTATCAACATTCTTAGTAGGTATGATGGCTTCAATAAGGCCACTATAAATGTTTTCATTTTAATTTTGACTTATCACAGAAACAAGGATGATCAGTGTTAAGTTGCCTGCACGAGATAATATCATCTTCCATTACATCCTTCACCGCATTTAACGAGAGATTATTTCCTTAACGTTTAGCGTAACTTTCACGACAACTTGGCACTTGAAGTATATATATTTTTCTTTTCCTTCTTTCTTTTCTCGTTCTGTATTTTGTT
>NC_033800.1:22117492-22119118 GCF_001876935.1 Asparagus officinalis
TGCGGAAAGTGGAGGAAAGCATAAGCGGTCATTTAATATGTTAAAAAATTGGGTTCATTTTAGAAAGTACATCTCAACTACTTGGTGTTTTAGAAAACTCCCCTTAACTATAAAAATTCTAGCAAACCTAAAGTAGGGTTGTCCAAAAAGCCCGTCAACTAAACCAATATTTTGGGTTGGTGGGCCGACTCTAGACCAGAGCACCTTGAGTGAAACTCGGTCGGGCTGCCCGGACCTGACCTGGTACCTGATAGCACCTAACGGCCACGAACAATAAAAATGGTCTTTTTTATGCACTTGTCTATGTGGCTGCCTCTATCAACAGAAAAGATGTGAGGGGGGGGTGGATATTTACTTGGTTTTTCATCCACAACTCACTTCTCTTATCTATTTCTCCCATATTAATATTATTTAGCATCTAGCTCTCTAATTATCGCTTCTAACTCTCTAATTCTCTCATATTTTTCAATTGCTTCTTCCTCTCCCTTTGATTATGATATCGTTCTTGAAATAGCAACTCCCGAATCCACTTCTTCGTAGGCAAAATTGAAAGAAACTGAGAAAGCGAACAATACTGCTCGAAATTCTAAAATTTTGATTTTTAAATTTTTCTTAAAATTACAAATAATAACCTTGGGTTGGAAAAATATTCTTGGCACTCATGAGTGGTGTTCACACTTGATTGGTTATGCTTTCAATCAAATGCTACTCAATATATATTGTTATGGTGTTTTCAGTCGCCAAAGTACGACTCTTTACCAGCAACGGACATGTGTCCCCCTACATGCACCGCTCAAACTAGATTGACGGGCAGGGCAACCAAGAATCTCGACTTAGCTAACTCGTTGATTCGACATCTCCTTAGGTCGACTCGAAGGGTGGTACTTGTCGGTTCTCTCGTCGAAGACGACTCGCTACGAGATCACTCAACTAATTATTCGACGCCTCGCAAGGTCGAGTTGAAAGACATTACTTCTCGACCAAACCAAAGGGCGACTTCAGTCTCGAGCCTCTCCCACTAACAACACATCAACATCACATTTAATTCTTGGCAAGCGCATCATACCTCTAGCTCTGATAGTCTTCATGACTCATCAGACCACGTTAGCACAGTCATGCCTCTAATCACTTCTCATTTAATGTTGAGGTGATCTCTCCTCCGCTCGCCGACTGACACATGTAAAGTAGGTGCTGACATAGCCGCCAGCCCATGCTTATTTATCGCCATCCTTTGCTCAGCCGAAGTGACGGTTCTACCCCTTCAACAACACTACAAATAGAGGTACTATTCTCAACATGAAAAAAGATCCATTTTTTCTGCCAAACTATGGCCAGGCTATTTTCCAAGAAACATCTGATAATTATACTACAATTAGTTATAGATTTATTTTATTTTAGATTTAAATATTAATAAATTAATAAATTAACTTATTATCCTTAATCTACTAGATTGTTAGAAAAAATATCAAATAAGATTATAGCATGTAGATAAATCCGAATAAAATAAAACAATAAAATTTGGCATGAACGGGAGAAGTCATGTAATCACTGCCCTAGAATATTAAGGACACGTCTGTCGCCCTAGTGCAGATGATCCTCTCTTCCTTAGCGGTAAAAACCCTCGGA
>NC_033800.1:22119128-22119425 GCF_001876935.1 Asparagus officinalis
CTCGGAAGCAGCCAGCCTCTGTACTCGGGCTAGCGAAAAGAGCTTCTGCTCAGATGAAGAAAATTGCCCAAAAAGGAAAAAAATAGAACAAAATAATATGCAGAGGAAAGAAGAAAAACAAGAGAATTGCTCTATTCTACCGAATAAGAGAAAGGTTGTATATATAGGCTTTTAGATAGTCTTTACAAACCCCTCAATAAATTCGGTAACGTTAGTCATTATTTTTGTAACATTCCCCATAATTGTAAAGCCATTATGCAGTTCTTTATTTTTCCACTCAAGTTCATCAGATAACTT
>NC_033800.1:22119438-22129399 GCF_001876935.1 Asparagus officinalis
ATTGTTGATATTAAGTGATCACACAATCAATATGTATTATAGTAATTTACCATTTAAAGTTAAAGATGTCGAAAGATTGACTTCATATGATCCAAGCCAACTTAGTGGCCCAAAGGCCCAGCCAAGGGCAAATCTATTGACCTGCCGAGGAAACGAGTCATCTTTTACTAACATGAGCTGTGGGATTAGTCGACCCCTTATAAGTCGAGACGACTCCCCAAATAGTTAGCTCGACCCCCTTCTCGGTAGTTCACTCGACCAGAAGCTTACTCCACTAACTGGTCGACAAATCAACATTGGGTGACTCACAAATCGACCCGTCTTTACTAAGGGGATAAGATCTAGCTAAGCTAGCTTCAGAGATACATCAATCAACACCTCAGTTTATTGTGCAATCCTCTCAAGATCGCAACTCTGACAAACCTTGTACGTAAATAGCTCACTCAGCCCGCAAGTAATTTCCCAGAGATCGTTAAGATACTCTTATGTGCTCGAATGACTTCCCCTCCAATCGCCAGCCACCATCTGGTATGGGAAGGAGGCCCAAATAGTTAGCATATTCTCCATTCTATCTCATCTATTGAATCTGGGATATTTCCAAGACGCCCTCTTCTGTGCTCGAATGACTTCCCTTCCAGATATCGGCCGACATCTATAAAGCAAAGGACGACTTAGCAACCTGTCTGCTCACCCCTCAATTGCCCTCATGTGCATAGTTAAAGCCAAAGATCAAATCCCAGAGGCAAGGGACTATAAAAGGAGGAAAGGGGGGAAAGAAAGGAGAAGGAAAAAACTTTTACCTCAGGGGAGACTTCTGAACCTTTTTTTTCTAAAACTCTGAACAATTCTAAAATGCCACGTCTTCTTCTAAAAACTCAATAAGAGTAATGAATTCTAGGATCTCAATGATCATCGGATCTTCCCTCAAACCCCACTTAAGCTCATCAGCTGACTTGACCGTCGGAGGTACCACGGGGGAACCGGTCCCCGACCTCTTATGGGTTTCTTCTTCTTGTTTGCACAAAAAGATCAGGAATTTCAGTCCAAGGATAGGGCATAAAGTTAGAGGAGGAGTCAGCCCCACCTTTCATTCTCTCTCTCTTCACCGTCAGTGCGGAGATCAGGACTGTATCCCACGGTGGAAACCCCCCTTGACTGTGTGTTATCAGACATCAACAATATGTATCCGTGTTTGGATGAGTTTGATAAGGATTGATGAGGGGTCGCTTTCTTCCCCGACTTTATATCTGGTTCTTGAGTTGAGTATTTGAAAAATCTACATGTGTAGAAATTTATAAGAGGAGAGGGTTTGGTTCCCCTGTAGTACATCCGATGATCAAGTTAGCTGACGAACTTGAGTATGGTAAATAAGAACTATGAGAGTTCTTGGGTGTGTGAAGTATGATTTGTAAAATTAGACAATTTGGATCAGAATCTAGAATTAGGATCCAGCCCAAGTTGAAATTGTACCTTTATTTATACCAAAGTTATAAGGGTAAATTGGTCACTTGCCAAGCACTGAGAGGTAGTGGCAAAGTATGGGCTGGCGGCTGCGTCTGTAGGTGTCAAAAATTGTCTATGGGTCCCACCATGCAGCTCGAGATAAAGAAAAGATGATGAACATCATTATCCAAGTCAGAAAGGATTATCTAAGTCAAAGAGGATCATTTGATGCCAAAAGGAAGAAAAGGAACGTACGAGGTGAAGAAGCGCACAAAGCGGAAGAAACACGTGAAAATATGAAGCGAGGAAGCAACAACGAGATTTAGAATGCATGGTTCGAGAAGAATTAAAATTTCGATCATGATTCACTTAGAATTTGAAAAAGATCAAAAAATAAAAGTTGTAGGTCTCTTCACCAGCTTTCTAATACAACTTTAATCACCTCATTTCGAGATCAAATAAGAGAATTAAAGCCAAAATATCGAAGATAGTACAAACTGTCTTGGAAAATCCGAGTAAAAAGTGACTCGGGAATTCCGAGTCATTTCGAAGTGACTCGCGCCCAGGTTAGCTCCTGACATGTTTTCTAATAAGATTGACTTCTAGAACTCTTTGGGATCATCTATAAATATGTGGGGTTATCCTTAAACGAGTGGAAGCTGTTACACAACCGAAAACCCACCTAAACGGATAATAACAATTGTTCTTCGATCCTATCCACAAACACGACATTTAAAATCTATAAATACACCCCCAGCACCCTCATAAAGGCAGATCTGGAGGGAGCCATGAATTTCAAAGGAGCTAGGGTGAGGTTCTGATGAATTTGAGAGAGGCTAGCGAGATCTTGGCGAACTCTAGCATAAATAGGGAGCTATTTGAAGGATCCGAGACCCGTTTAGTCATTCATTAAGATCAAACTTTATTTTGATCTTGAGAAGAGTAGTAATCTTACTTTGTTGAAATTATTTACTTCTGCGATTATTTCTTTTGTGAAGTAAGAGCATTGATCTTTTATTCTGATCAATCAGATTTGATCCGTGGTGGTCCATGGATAAACTCCGGCACAGATAAAGATCTCACGCAAGAAGCAGGTGATAAACATCCTCTGCGTGTGTTTGAAGAGAGTTGTAACCTTTTTATTTTTATTGTGTAAGAAAATCTTATAAAAAGACTAATTTTATTTTTTGAACTTATTATAAACGACTGAAGTTGTAATGAGTTCCACAATGAAGAAAATAACTTTCGACGCAAATAGCATCAGTACCTGCTTTACAGGTGTCGGCTGGTGACTAGGGGAAAGATAACTTCAGTATTAAATGAGAAGTGAGTGGCGGTATGGCGGTGCTCACGTGGTCCGATGATTCATGAAGACTATCAGGGTTAGAGGCATGATGCGTCTGGCATGTATTAAATGCGCTGTTAATACGTTGCCAGAGAGAGAAGCTCGAGGCCAAAGTAGTCCTTTAACTTCACCGAGAAGTAACACCCTTCGAGTCGTCCTTGTGAGGTGTTGAATAAATGGTCAAATAGACTCCTGGCGAGTCGTCATCGACAAAAGGGTCGACTAGTACTGCCTTTCGAGTTGACATGAAGGAATACCGACTCGATGAGTCGGCTAAGTCAGAATCCCTATTGGGCCTGAGCTGTTAAGTTGATTGTGGCGTTGTATGTAGAAGTACACCTTGTCCTAATCGTCATTTTACTTTCAAATATGCATGGGATTCCACTTGTTTGCATACGGTAAATATACCTTGGGCTTGCTTTGTTTGGTTTTCTGGTTATATCCCACAATATGCATGTATTGTCTTTAAAAGATATTCTCCTCATGCTTTCCCACTCAATATTTTCTTCATCACTGCGGTATATTTACTACATCTTGATGTTACTTATGCTACAATGCTTAAGAGACATAGACTCACTTCTTCTTGGAATGCCCTTTTGAGGGGAAGTTCCGTGTACTAAATCTTAAGTAGTTTATTATGAGAAGAATCCCATCTTAATCACTTTTTAATGAAATGACTAGTATTGATGACATGACAAAGATTAGATGAAGAAGGTTAGGAGGAGAGCTCTTTTGCTTTATGTAGAAATGGTAAAAATATTGGTAAAGTTCCAAAAATTTAAAGCGGAAAGGCATTTGGGTGCTTGCCGATCGACCGTGAGACTTGGCGCTATCGACCGCCAAACGTGCAAGAGTATAGGGTAGTTTTTGGAGTTCTGGTCGGTCGACCGCGAGATTAGGTTCGGTTGACCACCAAACTCTGTAATGGTTTTCTCGATTCTGTTATTTTGTCTGATCGATCATGAGCTTTGGCGCGGTCGACCGCCAATCGGGTTTGGGCCTGAGCTTTATTTCTTGTTCTAATCTAGTTTGTGTTTTGATATATATTAAAATACAATTTTAGGGTTTTGTAAATCAGAGATTTGAGATTGTACTGAGCATATTGAGAGGGAGAACTTGTGAGCAAGTTGAGAGATTTGGTTTAGGGTTTATTTGAGTGATTTTGTGAGATTGTAACACTTTGTACTCTCCTTAATTTAGTAAAATCTCATCATCCTCTCCCTGTGGATGTAGACAAGTTACCGAACCACGTATATCTCTGTATTTGGTTTTATCTGTCGTATTTTGAATTAGATTGTGCTTGTGTTTAGTTTGGTTAATCTTCTCCCATGACTCGTGGACTCATATGGTTGTTGAGCACGCTTCCGTAATGGTGCGTAATAATTAGTATCAGAGCTTAGATTTTAGATCTAGGGTTTTGACATTAGGTGGAGAAAGATTCATCGTGGAAGCTTGGTTCTTGGAGTTTTAGGCTTCGGTGGAGATAGTGTTTGGGGTTGTCATTGAAGATTTCGTTTTCCTCGTGTGGTTAGGAGGTCTATTTTGGAATCTGTTCTAGGGTTTAGTTGGATAACTTCTAAATTCTATCAAGTTTAAATTTTTATCTACAATTTGGAGTTTGTGAGTATGAGTAAAGAAGTTGGTGAAAGTAGTAAGATAGCGGGTACAGTTCAAGTTAGTTTTTAGAATACTAAAATTAGTATGTTTAAATATGACGATAATACCAATTTTGGTTTGTAGATGATCGACGTACAGGCTGCGCTTAATGCTCAGAGTTTGAAGGAGACTATTATGGTCCATGAGAGGCTACCAAAATATGAAGATGCGGTATGAAAAAAGATGAATAGGAACGCTTGTGAGGTGATCAGATCTTGTTTGGAATAGGAGCTTAAATATGATGTGATTAGGGTGATGTCTGTAATAAAGATGTGAGAAATTCTCAATAACAAGTATCTTACAAAGAGTATTGAGAATTATTTGTACTTGCTGTGAAGATTGTTCAGATTTTAGATGTCCAGGGACACCTCACTAGCAGTTCATGTGAACAACTATACTAAGTTGTTGTCAGACTTGGCGAATGTTGATGATAAGTTATCAGATGAGTACAAGACGATTATTTTGTTAGACTTCTTACCGGATAAGGAGTATGATACCTTTATACTTACTTTATTAAATGGAAGATCTTCTATCAGCTATTGTGAAGTAACTAACGCTTTGACGAACTATGATTTGAAGAGGAAGGACAAGGATACTTCCCTCGCTAGTACTTCAGGAGAGACCTTTTCGACGAGAGGTAGAAGCACGTATCCGAGAGATGACAATAGAGGCAAGTCAAAGTCGAGAGGTCATCACTAGATAGCAAAGAACCAATGTGCATTCTATAAGGAGCAGAGACATTAGAAGAGAGACTGTCCAAAGCTTAAGAAGAAGGAGAATGGCAAGAAAAGGGGCCAGAAAGGCCAATGAGGTGAATGTTATGAGAGGCGATGATTCAGATGATTTGAGCTTTCCTCTACTGATTACTCCGGAGGTTAACTATTTGGATGCATCGGATTGGATGCTTGATTCTAGCGCTACTTATCATGTTACTCCTATGTGAGATTGGTTTGCATCATTTGAGAGACTCGATGGAGGTGTTATTGTCATGAAAAATGATCAATTTTATGGTATTTATGGGATAGGTACTATGAGGATTCGGATGCACGATAGAGTAGTCCATGAATTAAAGGAGGTGAGATTTCTTTCTGAGCTGAAGAAGAATCTTATCTTAGTTAGAGCTTTGGAGGCGAAGAGATTCAAGGTGACATTTAAGAATACTATAGCAAAGGTTACTAAGGGATCATTGATGGTGATGAAGGGAGTCCACAGTCGAAACTTATATTATCTGGAGAGGAGCATCACGATTGGCTAGGTAGCTTCAGCTATTTTAGAAGCGGACATGAGCAGACTTTGGCACTACAGATTAGGACACACAGGAAAGAAGTCACTGCAGGCGCTGTGTAAGCAGAGACTATTGAAGGAAGCTAAGAGTGGAAAGGTTGAGTTTTGTGAGCACTGTGTACTTGGCAAGAAGACGAAGATGAAGTTCAGGACTGTTATTCATAGGTCGAGGGGTATCCTGAATTACGTGTACACAGATGTTTGGGGTCCCACTAAGACTGCATCACTTGGTGGTCGACATTGGTTCGTCATATTTATTGATAACTATTCTATGCGTTATTGGGTGTACACTATGGTAAAGAAGGCTGAAGCCCTAAATATATTTATGGAGTAAAAGAAGAGGTTGGAACTGTAGACTGGGAGAAAGATCAAGACTTTGTGATCCGACAACAGTGATGAGTACACATCAGACCCCTTTCGACAGCTATGTTGAGACGAGGGCATAGAGAGACACTTCACAGTTAGTCAGACACCACAACAGAATGGGTTGGCAGAAAGGTTAAATCGGTCTTTGCCAGAAAAGATCTGATATTTTTTTGCACATAGTGGTTTGGAGAAGATCTTTTGGGTTGAGGCACTTTCATATACGAGCTACCTCATTAACATGATACATTCATCTGCAATTGAGGGGAAAATCCCTATGGAGATGTGGTCAGGAGAGCCAGCACACGACTATAACCAGCTTAAGGTATTTGGGTGTCATGCATACTATCATGTTAAGACTAATAAGTTGGAAACTTGAGCTAGAAAGGACATATTTGTAGGATTCAAGCATGGTGTCAATGGATACAAGCTATGGGATCTAGTTGATAGAAAGATTATGCTGAGTAGAGACGTCACGTTCGATAAGGCTTCTATCTTGAAGCTTCTCAGCTCTCATTAGGTGGATAGTGACTCAACGGAGGAGATATCACAGGTGGTGAAGATCAATGCAGGTTCATATTGTCCAGATGGTACAGTATCTATTAGAGTGTCGACTGAGGTGATGTTATGCGAGCACAATGATGACGACGAGGATACGGATATAAATGTGTAGAATCAAGGACCGACGGCTCAGGTTCAAGATTCTATTACGGTTCGGAGACAAAGAAGAGACATAGGATGTCAGCATGGTATACCAACATAATAGTTGCATATGCACTTTCAGTGAAGAGCATCAATGAGTTAGTGCCTACTACATTTAGAGAGGACGAGCAGAGTTCGGAGGTTGATTCATTGTAGGTAGCTATTCAGGAGGAGATTGAGTCTCTTCACAAGAATGATACATGGGAGCTTATTGAGATTCCAAAGGGGCGGAAAGCAATTGGTTGCAAATGAGTATACACGAAGAAGGAGGACATTGAAGGCACTCCAGTGAGGTTCAATACTAGGTTGGTTATGAATGGCTATGTATAGGAAGAAGGTATTAATTATAACGAGGTTTTCTCTCCTATGGTGAAGCACTCTTCGATTCGGATTTTACTAGCTTTGGTGGCACAGTATGGTTTGGAGTTAGATTAGTTGGAGGTGAAGACGGAATTTCTTTATGATGATCTTGATGAAGAAATTTATATAACTCAGCCATTGAGATTCTGAGCTGTAGGGAAGCATAAGTTGGTTTGTAGGTTGAAGAAATCGCTATATGGTTTGAAGCAGTCTTCTCGATAGTGATATAGGCGATTCAATGGATTTATGATCGGTCATTCGTACATTCGGAGCCAGTTTGATCCTTACGTGTATTTTCACAAGTTGAAAGAATGTGTGTATATCTATTTGTTGATTTATGTCGATGACATATTGGTTGCCTTTATTTTCAGGTCTGCTATAGATGAGTTGAAGGCACAACTTATAAAGAAGTTAGAGATGAAAGATTTGGGTGAGTCAAAGCACATTTTGGGAATGGAGATCAGCAGAAACAAAGAGAAGGGTAAAATTTGTTTAACACAGATGGCTTATTTGAAAAAGGTTCTGCTGTGGTTTAATGTTAGTATGAACACGAAGCCAGTCAGTACACCTTTGAGAGCCCATTTGAAGCTTTCAGCTGACCCTCCACCGAAAACATGTAAAGATAGAGAGTTGATGTCGAAGAATCCATATGCGAGCGTGGTTGGGAGCTTGATATACGTGATGGTATGTACGAGGCCGGATTTATCACAGACGGTGAGCATGGTTTCGAGATACATGCACGATCTAGGAGTGGGTCATTGGGATGTTGTGAGATGGATTTTGAGGTACATTCATAGTACCCTCAATTTTGGTTTAGTTTTTGAGTGGGACACTAGAGGTGAGCAGTTGTGCATTGGCTATGTTGATTCGGATTATGTCGGAGATTTGGATAAGCGCCGGTCTATGACGGGGTATGTGTTCACTTTGACTTGTGCGCCAGTGTGTTAGAGATGTACCTTACAGTCTATGGTGGCTTTGTCGACGATGAAAGTAGAGTACATGGCAATTACAGAGACTGTAAAGGAGGCTATTTGGCTTCGAGGACTTTTGGAGGAACTTGGTATTTCACAGCGGTCCGTCACCATTCATTGTGATAGTATGAGTGCTATCTATTTGGCAAAGAATCAGGTTTTTTATGTAAGGATGAAGCATATTGACGTTCGTTATTACTTCGTTCGGGGTGTTCTTCAAGATGGTAATGTGAAAATTGTAAAGGTCCACACGAAGGACAATCCGACGGATATGCTCACAAAGGTGATTCCGAGCAACAAGTTTGATTGTTGTCGAAACTTGTTGCACATTCGTAATTATTGAGGCCATTGACGGTCATTTGGTTGACTACAGACGGCTTGATCTCTTGGGAGAGGGGGTACATAGACAATCATTTTGATGCAGCCGGTTTGGGTTCTCGACTTTTTATGGATTAAGTCCGTTATCATGGATTTATTCTACTTCGTACTGGACACAACAAGTGGGACGTTTGTTTGGTATTGGTGTCGACTCAGTTTTTAAAAAACTTCACCGAGATGGAGAATTGTAGAAATGGTGAAAATATTAGTAAAGTTCAAGAAATTTAAAGCAGAAAGGCATTTAGGTGCTTGTCGGTCGACCGCAAGATTTGGCACGGTCGACCGTCAAACGTGCATGAGTACGGAGTAGTTTCTGGAGTGCTGATCGATCAACCGCGAGGTTAGGTCCGGTCGACAATCAAACCCTGTAATGGTTTTTTGGATTCTGTCATTCTGTCCGATCGACCGCGAGCTTTGGCGCGGTCGATCGCCAGTTAGGTTTGGGCCTGGGCTTTATTTCCTGTTCTGATCTGGTTTGTATTTTGATATATATTGAAACACAATTTTAGGGTTTTGGGAATCAGAGATTTGAGATTGTACTGAGCATATTGAGAGGGAGAACTTGTGAGCAAGTTGAGAGATTTGGTTATATTGAGAGGGAGAACTTGTGAGCAAGTTGAGAGATTTGGTTTAGGGTTTATTTGAGTGATTTTGTGAGATTGTAACCGATTTGGTTTAGGGTTTATTTGAGTGATTTTGTGAGATTGTAACCCTTTGTACTCTCCTTGATTTAGTGAAATCTTTCCATCCTCTCCTCGTGGACGTAGGCAAATTGTCGAACCACATATATCTCTGTATTTGGTTTGATTTGTCGTATTTTGGATTGGATTGTGCTTGTGTTTGGTTTGGTTAATCTTCTCCTGTGACTCGCGGACTCGTTTCGTTGTCGCGCACGCTTCCGCAAAGGCGCGCAATACTTTATGCTTCTATTTGTTATCATTTATGGATGGTAAAGAATTATCACATGTTCACCTCTTCTATTGTGAAATCACCAACTCAAATTGCTCATGCAATTACTACATTGTGGGATATCTTCATGATGAATAGCATGTTTCTTTGGTGCTTGCATTGTTCATGTCGCGGGTGATTATATACCTATTTGACATTTCATTTTGTTAACGGCGTGCTTCTTGGGAGCTAAGTTGAAAGCCGTAACTTAGTTTTTGGGGCTTTCTTTGTCAATATCATTGTAGTGACTGTCTACATTGGGCCCTTATTTTAGGATGCTATGCATTGCACATATCATTTTTCTTTTTAATTTAACAGAGCTTTGCTTCCCTCTTTTCCTAGCAAACAATATATATTTTTTCCTAAATTTTTAAATTTTTCTAAAAATAAAAAAAATAAATGAAATAATGCTGCATAGTTACTAGGGCTACCAAGTGCTCGCCCTAGTTACAACCCGGGCCAGATTACCCGGGTCAAGTTGGGCTTGTCCAACCTGTTTGGACACCCTCAC
>NC_033800.1:22129409-22141101 GCF_001876935.1 Asparagus officinalis
CCAATGAAATTATTTGATCTAATCCATGGATTTTCCTCACTTAAACCACATGAAACTAACACTCTAAATAAAAGGTTAATGCGTCACATGAGAAGCTCCTGACTTGGAAAGACTAAAATAACCCTATATTTGAGAGGGCTTACATTAAATTTTAAGGTTCAGGAGGTTATCTATAACTCTCTCAAACTTGAGGGGTTTTACTGAAAGCAAAATAATTGAAGAGGATTTTCTGAGAAAATATTTAATGAGGTTTTTAAAAACTAACCCTTAAAATTTTCATCTTCGGAAATGGTGGAGATCACTCGAAACACGGTAACAATAAAAATTATAAAAAAATTGCTACTAGAGTTCCACGATTAATGGATTGTAATTTGTGCCTAAATACTGGGGAAGAGAGGAGATCACTCGAAACATGGTTACAATAAAAATCATATATAAGTTTGATCCGAGATTAGCTCGATTAATGACTATTATTTGTGCTCCCAGACCCCAGCCCAAAAAACTAATCCCACAAGAATTCCTTGTCACGATCCCCATAAAAGGAAATCAAGCATCAACTTTGTTGATCGTATGCTAGCTAGAAATTGAGTAGACTTTCAATAATCCTCCATTTGACACATGTGAAACTCTCCATGAAATTTCTGCATATCGTCTTCATTATGATAACCGGAAAGAAATGTTGAATAAATTAAAACATCTTCAAATGGCCAAACATTTGTAACTATTAATTTGTATTTTTTATTATTTCTTCCTAAACTTAATTAATAAAACTTAATTGTCTAGGTGCTCTTTGCAACACTCCATGTGATAAATATATTAATAGCGTATCAATTCATAGTTTGTACACACCAATTTTCTCATTCAATGTTCAAGAAAGAAGTATGGTAGCATCTGAGTTGAAACTTAGATATGAAACACATTTTGATTCAGGAAATGTTTGTAATAATTAAAAAGTGGAGACACAATCAGATATGAAATGTAATCTGCATACCGTTTTCATATATTTTTTTTACTAACAAATATGAATATCTGATATCTATTCGTTCAAGATATAGATGAAAATATATATGATACTACTGAGGCATTAATATTTGGCATAATCAATTGACTGTAGTATGTGTCAACTCAGAACCCAATAAGAATTCCTCTCTCTGCATGACATGAAGATCAAAAATATTAATCATCCGCGTTTCACTCAGGCAGTAAAAACAAATCAACCTATGGCTATGGAGTCTTCATTGACAAACTTTGATAAAAGAAATGCTTATATTAGAAGCCTTAGCGAAATGATCGGTTTTATAACATGGGATGGGAATAAGTATATGATACTTGATACTTAAGATGTAGGGTTAGTTAAGCTGTAAAGAATAAAGCTGATTCCATACTATATAGTTGTGTTGTGTCCCACATGAGATGAGATGAGATGAGGAGAAACTTGGATTTTGTACGTACTTTAGACGGTCGATGGTCTAAAATCTGCTCTCTTTTTCTCTCAAAGATTTAAGTATTTTTCTTCTCCTCAATCATCAGCTGTTCAGTGAACATATTTTATTAATTATCCTCTGAGAATGGAACTATAAAGACTTGATAATAAGAAGTTAAATGATAAAATGTCCAAAACTCCCATTAACTTAGGGTGTTTGTCAGATAAGCCCCATTAACTTTTAAAATGTCACAACCTCAACCCCCCCTCCCCGCCCTGACACACACACAACGCACACAAAAAAATTTGGGTGTTCAGAATTTTCAATGTTTTTTTGAAACTCTCCTAAAAGCTTGAACCACAATTTTCACTCACATAAAATTTCTCTTTACATAATTTTAGCCACCAATGTAAAAAATGCAGTCAACGGCATTTGGTGCTTTTTTTAAAAATGTTAAAAGTTCAAGGGACTTTTCTGAGAACCCTAGAACTTGAGGAGAGTTTTATGACATATTGAAAGTTAAAATAGGAGTTATCTGAGAAATGGCCAAACTTCAGGGGGTTTTTCTGAAATTTACTCAGATTAAAATGCGAAGCGAAATGGGAGTTAGTGCTGCAAGTGACTTTGGTTTAGAGGTTAAAAATATGTTGAACTTACTGTCATTTCCTATCTTGTAAGAGAATGGTTTGCCACATGCTACGCACTTTAAGATCCTGAATTTGAGGTCAGGAGCTTTGCCTAATGATAGTTTATAAACTCCAAAACCTTGATTACTTTATTCAGCGATGGCTTAAAAAGTCAAGACATCAATTCCCAATTTGCCTGTCAATTGTAATCTATGAAGTGATTTAAGTCAAATCTAAAGGCCATAACCATGTGCATAGAAGCACCAACTAGATAATTAACTGAATAAGAGAACTGATTAGAATAATTTCACGCGTAATCTGCGTACTTGTAAAGGTATTCCCCTAATTATTATCAACTTCTGAACTAAGATTCTCCTCTTTAAATAATCACCCTAAAAGTGACATCTCTAAAGATGAAGTGTGAAGGAAAAGACTCACTGATATTGTTGTTAATTAGTTAAGAGAGCATGCTAATGATAGAGTTAGAAAAGGATAACTTTTAATTTACCTTTTTTACTTCAAAGTATGTTAAAAAGCAGCCGACCAAAAGGAGCAGTTAATCGTTCTCCATGAGGTGCCCCACTACTGTTGCCAGCATCTAAACTTACATGCAGAGGATAAGATTCGTAGAATTTGGTTCGAAAAACTCAAAAGATGCCTCTACTGCTGCTTATCATCTCAATGAAAACAAGAATTCAGTAAAAATGCGGGAAAATTTTTATTATATTTTACTTCATTTACGCTACATTGACCGCTAGGCTCATTTTTTTTAAAAATGCTGGTCACTGAGCAGTTTAGTTTCAGTTTGTTGTTAGGATACTCTTCCCTCCACTGGCCCAATTGCTAAATTTCCTTAATTTATTTTTTATCTTTTTCCTTGCTTTCTCTCTATAAATACACCCCTCTTTCCTCTCACTTTCCTCGCCTCTCTCATCCCTCACTCTTCCCTAGTAAACTATCTTGGCTCTCATTTCAAGCCTCTTCCTCCTTAGCTCCCCAAAAATCTCCTCTTTTGCCTAGTATCAGAAAAATGAAGTTTATTGGGCTCTCACTATTTGCCCTTTTAGCCTTGTTCAGAGCTGCCAATGGTGCTGGCCTGGTCTAGTGCCCACGCCACCTTCTATGGAGGCGGAGATGCATCTGGAACAATGGGTAAGCTGAAACTATCCTGATGAAAATTAGTCTGTCTCTTGCTAGCTCATTTAACAAAATAATATGCCATCAAATGCGCACTTTTTCACGAAATTATTTACCATTTTCGCTTGTGATTGTTGCAGGAGGAGCTTGTGGGTATGGAAATTTGTACAGTCAAGGATATGGGACAAACACAGCAGCCTTGAGCACTGCTCTCTTCAACAATGGGCTGAGTTGTGGATCTTGCTACGAAATCAAATGTGACAAAGACCCAAAATGGTGTCTCCCTGGGTCTATTGTAGTCACTGGAACAAACTTCTGCCCACCAAATAATGCTCTGCCCAATAATAACGGCGGCTGGTGCAATCCTCCACAGCAGCACTTTGACCTCGCTCAGCCTGTGTTCCAAAAGATTGCCAAGTACAGAGCTGGGATTGTCCCCGTTCAGTTCCGAAGGTAAATCTTTTTTTTTTTTACCATTGTAAATCTTTGAGTTGTCCTTTACTGTCCACTTCCTTCAAAGCCTTTCAATTTCCTGTAGAAAAAGTCTTCATCTTTTATGACCCATGTGCCTCCACCGAAAATAATCATTTTTTTATTTTTTCAGTTAATTGTAGGTGGACCTCCTTAGTGTTGTTGTTTGAAACTTACACCTGTCATGTGTAGTTTCATTGTTGCAGATAGACCCCTGAATGAATAATATTTTTCACTCTTTTACCCCACGTAGGCTCAATAATTTCAGTCCGGGGCAATATCTGTCAAAATTTCAGGAAGGGTAGAAGAGTAGGAAAAAAAAATTTAACCTTGGGATCTATTTGCAATCAACCCTTATTCTCGTACTCGAATGAAAGTAGGAAGAATCAGTATGGCAAATTTCTCAAAATTAACTTGGTCAGATTAATCCTGACCTCATTTTAAACATAACCTGATTATGTTTTGACACATAACGCTCGTTCGCGAAGTGATGTGATGGCATCAAACTGAAGCTAATTAACTTTAAAATCCCTGGCCTGAAGACACTCAAGGCAAAACTAACCCGTCTCTATTCAATATTAACAGGGTGGCTTGCAAGAAATCAGGAGGCGTCAGGTTCACAATCAACGGCCACTCCTACTTCAACCTGGTCCTCATCACCAACGTTGGCGGCGCTGGCGACGTAGTCTCCGTCTCCGTCAAAGGCACGAGAACAGGCTGGCAACCAATGAGCAGAAACTGGGGCCAGAACTGGCAGAGCAACAGCCTCCTCAACGGCCAAGCCCTCTCCTTCCGCGTCACCACCAGCGACGGCCACACCCTCACCTCCGACAACGTCGCCCCTTCCAATTGGAACTTCGGCCAAACTTTCACTGGCTCTCAGTTCTGATCATACCGGATTGTTTACTTACTTTTCCTTCTGTCTAACTTTTCAATAACAGTAAAAGTAATAGACTGTATACGGCGTTATTGCGTCGCTGTGGGCTCTTTTGAATAGCCTGAGGTGTCTTAATTTGGCTCTCCTCGACCGCCGGTATATAATGGTGGTTACAGAGGAACATTAAGGTTTTAGTTTGTAATGGAAAAGAATGGCTGAGGTGAACAAGGATTAATGTCACCCGCCCATGAATTCCATGTGTTTTGCCTTGGAGACCTGAGAAGGGTCTGTCTTCGTACTCTGGTTTTGTTTAAGGTAACCGAATGTATGAAATGTTACTCCTCTGCGTGTCAGTTTTATAAAGTTGGCCATCTGTTTATATCATGAACATGCACTGGAACTTTTCAGATGATTGTGATTCAAATCAGATGTAACTGACAAGAGTATTTTCATCTGATTTCAAAGATGTTGGTTTCCTATAGAAGAGAGCATAAATGATAGATGCACCCATCAGATGCCTGCCCTTTAAAAGGCACACCACTTCGAGCATATTTGTGTTTAAACGTACTTGTGGGTCAAATGAAATATCGACGAACAATCAATTAATAATAGTGAAAACTGAAGACTTATAGTCGCAATAGCAGATGGTCCAGTTGTTAGTCTAAAGTGTAGACCCAAAGTCGAAGCCGAAGTTGGAATCAAGAAGACGAAGAAAAAAATCGAGAAAACAGAAGGAGGCCTGCACGGTCGACCGCGAACGTGCACAGAGCTGGTTTAGAGCCTGGAGCTGAAGGCAGTCGACCGCGACGGTCGATCACACAAATCTCTGTAATGGATTTTGGTCTCGGGTTTTGGTTCGGTCGACCGTCGCGGTCGACCGTGGATACCCTGTACAACCACGATACATGTGCGGTCGACCGCCACGGTCGACCGCGACGCAGTCAGCCAGTTTTCTTATCTGTTTTGGATTCTGTTTCTTTTAGGACTCTATATATACCTAAAGTTTAGGGCATGAGAGAACACGAAAAAGAGAGCTTTTTGACTGTAGAAAAGAGAGAATCTCAGAGAGATAAAATCCTAGTTTGAAAGCTTGTATTTCTTCTTCAATTAATAAAAAAATTATGTGGTGTGGCTCCCGAAGATGTAGGCACGTTTACCGAACCTCGTTAAATCTGGTGTGTTCATCTCCTTTACTCTTTTACAAGTTTTGATCTAATTTGTGATGACTTTTCTACTTTCCTACTTTCAACACAAGGTCCGGAAGGGCAATGGTTTAATTGATTATTTCGAATCCCCAACAACTGGTATCAGAGCTTCATTCAGCAATTTGTGTGAAAGCCATGGCAGAGGAAAACAAATCAAAGATCGAGAAGTTTGGCGGTTCAGATTTCGCCTACTGGAAGTAGCAAATGGAGGACTATTTGTACCAGAAGGACTTGTATCGCCCGTTGATGGGTAAGGAGAAGGGACATAAGAAAGAGGAGTCAGATGGTGATTGAGAGATACTGGATAGGAAGGCTTTAGGGCAAATCCGGTTGTCGCTCGCCAAATCAGTAGCCCACAACATATTAAAGGAGAAGACGACGATGGGGCTTATGAAAGCATGCACTCGCGGAGATGTACGAGCAACCGTCGGTAACAAACAAGGTGCATCTCGTCAAAACTCTTTTCAACCTCAAGATGGCAGAAGGACAATCCTTCACGATGCACCTCAGCGAGTTCAACACGATTGTTGATCAGCTTATCTCCGTAGACATCACGTTTGATAATAAAGTGCAGACCCTATTGTTACTATCTCAGTTGTCGGATAGTTGGGCAGGTTGTGTGACGGCAATCAGCAATTCAGCGGGGAAGGAAAAGTTGAAGCTGAGTGAGGTGGTTAGCATGATTCTATCCGAGGAGGTTAGAAGAAAATCGTCCGAATCAGAAGGTTCAGGTTCAGTTCTAAGTTTCGAGCAGAGAGACAGAAGCCAGAAGAAAGGAAACCAGAACAGGAATCGGTCGAAATCAGTAAAAAAGAGGTCAAACTCGAAGGTTAGGCCTATCAAAGGGAAGTGTTGGAACTACGACCAGGAGGGTCATATGTCTTCAGTCTGTAAGAGTCCAAAGAAGGATGCGGGTGAGCAGCAGGCTCATATCGTGCAGGATGCCTTGATTCTTGCTATGGACAACGACTTGGATTCTTGGGTCATCGACTCAGGAGCCTCTTTCCACGCCACTGCTAACAGAAAGCTTCTTTAGAATTATGTAGCAGGGGACTTTGGAAAAGTATATTTGGGGAATAACAAGCCGTGTAATATTGTTGGAAAGGGTGAAGTACAGATTCAGATAAAGGGCTCTAAGTGGACCTTGAAGAACGTGAGATACGTGCCGAAGCTGAATAGGAATCTTGTTTCGGTGGGACAGCTTGGAGCAAAAGGCTTTGTTTCGACTTTCACAGGGGATTCGTGGAGAATCTCCAACGGTATAATGATAGTTACTCGAGGCAACAAACTCAGGACTCTCTACCTCACCTTACATGTGAGTGACACCCTCGTAATTACAGCTGGCAAAGAGAGTACAGATCTGTGGCACAACAGGCTAGGGCACATGAGTGAGAAGGGGATGAAGATCTTACATTCACAGGGAAAACTGACCGGGATCGACTCCGTGGAAGTCAGGGTTTGTGAAGTCTGCATCTTTGGGAAGCAGAAGAGGGTTAGTTTCCAAAAGAGTGGAAGGCCATCTAAGACTTAGAAGCTAGAGTTGATTCATACAGATGTATGGGGTCCAGCCAATATGTCTTCTTTTGGCGGTTCGAGATATTATGTCACCTTCATCGACGATCACTCGAGGAAGGTGTGGTTTTACTTCATGAAGCACGAGTTAGAGGTGTTCGGAGTATTCAAGAAGTGGAAGGTCATGGTGGAGAACGAGACAGATCTGAAGGTGAAGTATCTGAGATCAGACAATGGTGAAGAATATGAACGAGAGGAGTTCAAGAGGTTCTGTGCTACGAATAAGATTCGATTAGAGAGGACTACTCCAGGGACACCGCAGCAGAACGATATTGCGAAGAGGATGAACAGAACTTTGACAGAGCGTGTCAGGAGCATGTGATTACATGCAGGTCTACCTAAGATATTTTGGGCGGATGCGGTGCATACGGCAACCTACCTTATTAATCACGGCTCATCAGTTTTATTAGATTTTGGAATTCCAGAGGAGGTTTGGAGTGGCAAGAAGGTCAATCTCTCACACCTGCGGGTATTTGGTTGCGTGGCTTATGTTCATATCAGTGACCACATTAGGGACAAGCTAGAGGCTAAGTCATAAAAGTACACATTCATTGGATACAACATTGATGAGTTCGGGTATCATCTTTGGGATAAGAAGAACAGGAAGATCATTAGAAGCAGGGACGTGATATTCAATGAGGAGGTCATGTACAAGAACAGGAAAAATACCAATGATAGCCAAAGCAGTGGGAGCAGCACTTCGGATACAGGTGGATCCGAGTACATGGATATAGAGGAACTTCCAAATAGGGGTGATGATGTTTGTTCTGACCACAGAACGGAGGAGGCTCCAGGTGCAGAAGAAACTACCCAGGGCATGGAGCTTAGGAGGTCATCCAGGGTACCCAAACCAAATCTCAGATATCTTTTATCTCCTGACTACTTATTGTTGACAGATAGCGGTGAGCCGGAGTGTTATGAAGAGGCAATGCAAGTGAGTGAATCTCAACAGTGGGATCATGCGATACAGGAGGAGATGGATTCTCTACTCACTAATGAGACATGAAAGTTAGCCCAGTTACCTGCACAGAAGAAGACCTTACATAACAAATGGGTCTACCGGGTCAAGTAAGAGAGTGATGGAAGCAAGAGATTCAATGCCAGATTAGTAGTAAAGGGGTTTTAACAGTGGGAAGGAGTGGACTACACGGAGATATTTTTCCCTGTTGTGAAGCTCACAACCATCAGAGTGGTGTTGAGTTTGGTAGCTGCAGAAGATCTCTTTCTTGAGCAGTTAGATGTGAAGACTGTCTTTCTTAATGGTGACTTGGATGAAGAAATCTACATGAAATAGCATGTTGGCTTCATTGAAGAAGGAAAGGAAGAGATGGTGTGCAAGCTCAAGAAGAGCTTATATGGCTTGAAACAGGCTCTAAGATAGTGGTATAAGAAGTTTAATAATTTTATGCAAAACAATGACTACAGATGATGCAATTCAGATCATTGATGTTATTTCAAAAGGTTCGAGTCCAGCTTCATTATCTTGTTATTATATGTTGATGACATGTTGGTAGCAGGACCGTGTTTAGAAGACATAAACAGTTTAAAGAAGCAGCTAGCAAAGGAATTTGTAATGAAGGATCTGGGTACAACAAAGCAGATTCTAGGGCTACGAATTAGTGGGGATGAAGCTGAAGGGACGTTGAGATTAAGCCAAGCTGAATACATTGAGAAGGTACTTCAGAGGTTCAATATGCACGATGCTAAAGTTGTTAGCACGCTCCTTGGAAGTCGGTTCAAGTTATCTGAGGAGCAATCGCCTAAGACAGATGCAGATAGAGAGCATATGAGCAGAGTGTTATATTCTTCGGCCATTAGGAGTCTCATGTACGCGATGGTTTGCACGAGGCCAGACATCGTCCATGCAGTGGGAGTTATGAGCAGGTTTACAAGCAATCCAGGAAAGCAGCATTGGGAGGCCGTGAAGTGGATATTGCGGTACTTGAGGGGAACAACGAACAAGCCACTATGTTTTAGGAGTAAGGAGTTGGTGCTGCAGGGATACGTGGATGCGGACTTCGCCGGTGATCATGATACGAGGCGAAGCACCACAGAGTATGTTTATACCTTAGCGTCGACAGCAGTGAGCTAGGTCTCACGTCTATAGAAGATTGTAACTTTATCTACAACCGAGGCTGAGTATGTTACGGTGACTGAAGCAAGCAAGGAGATGACCTGGTTGAACGGGTGTTTGGAAGAGTTGGATCTGAAGTAAGGGAGAGGAGTTCTTTATTGTGATAGCCAGAGCGCTATACATCTTATCAAGAATCTAGTATATCATGCCAGAACGAAGCATATCGACGTAAAATATCATTTTATACGCTCGCTAGTTGAAGATGGAAAGCTACATTTGATAAAGATTTTAGGAAGTCAAAATCCGGCGGACATGTTGACGAAGGCAGTCACCATTGAGAAACTGGAGTTGTGCGTAATTTCAGTTGGCCTTCACGAGTAGAAGACGAAGGCGGAGCCACACTACGAGGATCGGCGAGATCGCCGGGATATTGTTGATTGAAGAAATGTTTTTCCGGGGAGGAGAAGATACATGCGAAGAAGGGGAGAGTTCGGGTGAGCTCGCTGATGGCACTTTGATATCCAAGTGGGAGATTATTAGTCTAAAGTGTAGACCCAAAATCGAAGCCGAAGCTGGAATCAAGAAGACGAAGAAAAAAATCAAGAAAACAGAAGGAGGCATGCACGGTCGACCGCAAACGTGTACAGAGCTGGTTAGAGCCTGGAGCTGAAGACGGTCGACCGCGACGGTCGACCGCACAAATCTCTGTAATGGGTTTTGGTCTTGGGTTTTGGTTCAGTCGACTGCCGCGGTCGACCGTGGATACCCTGTAGGCTTTTTGGGCTCTGTCGTTTGATACAGTCGACCGCCGCAGTCGACCGCGATACCTGTCTGGTCGATCGTCACGGTCGATCGCGACGCAGTTAGCCAGTTTTCTTATCTGTTTTGGATTCTGTTTCTTCCAGGACTCTATATATACCTAAACGTTTTTAGGGCTTGAGAGAACACAAAAAAGAGAGCTTTTTGACTGTAGAAAAGAGAGAGAATCTCAGAGAGATAAAACTCTAGTTTGAGAGCTTGTATTTCTTCTTTAATTAATAAAAGGATTGTGTGGTGTGGCTCCTGAGGACGTAGGCACGTTTGCCGAACCTCGTTAAATCTGGTGTGTCCATCTCCTTTACTCTTTTACAAGTTTTGATCTAATTTGTGGTGAATTTCCTACTTTCCTACTTTCAACACAAGGTCCGGAAGGGCAAGGGTTCGATTGATTGTTTCGAATCCCCAACACCAGTCGAACTTCACCGCTGGTCATAACAAGTAACGCATAACCTGCAGACATATGATGCTCATATTAGCAAAGCGATACTTTTCGCTCGAAATCAGGCATAAAATGGACCTGTAAACTAGGCGCCAAATGCATTTTATCAGGTTTTGTCAAAGTGATGTAGGACACTTAATAGATAATTTTATGGAGGAGTGGGACAATCACAAGCTAAATACGGATACATACATATTATTAATTTTGTCAAAGAAACGATCACATATTCTAACCAGAAAGGCAGATTCTGACGTATTGTTTATGTAAATCGCCTATCCGAAACTAGCCAAATTGTAAGATTTCCAAAATCTCATCAGTATCATTAGTTTTTTGTGGAAATCAAAAAATAATTAATATTTAGTTTATTTTTAGTAGTAAAGTTTGAGTCTATTTAGATTAAGAAACAAATTTAATTTTGATTTATGTTTGGCTGATTTATTTTCTTTATTATAAGGAGTTTTTTAATGAAGGATTTGATACTTTCTATTTTCTATAATTCTAGTCTTATTAGAGGTCTTGATTGTTTTCTATTTAAGTAAATGATTACAAGTCCTAGATGCATATTTGATCGATAAAATTCCACTTTATTTTATTTTCTTTATGGATTCGGAGATAGTTCTTTGTGGATTTAAAGAAGCACCTCTTGATGGTTTCTGATTGTCTCTTACTTTCGCGCAACCTTACAAAATATGTACATATTCCATATATTTTATTTTATTTTAATATTTGCTTGCTATTTATCTAGTGTCCATCACAGATAGACACTAGATAAAGAAAGTGTAACATGAGGTATATCAACATTTTACCTGCTTCTAAATTAGTGTTCATTATTTGACTCATTTATCCGTTACGCGTAGCGGACTCACCTGAACAGCTGAACTAGTACACGCCACAGTGAAATAGCATACGGTAGCAGGTGTATTGGGCCAGCCCAATTAGCTTCCGTGCACATAAGCAAACTTGGAAAGCGAAACAATTACAAAACTGGGCCTAATCATCCAGAAACTGGGCCTGAGCAACCAAAATCCGAAAGCCCCGCTCGCAACCC
>NC_033800.1:22141126-22172819 GCF_001876935.1 Asparagus officinalis
CCACCATCCACCACACCGCCGCAGCATCACTCCACCTGCGCTCGTAACCCCTCCTCCTAGGTCGCCGGATCACCGCCCTCATTCCTCATGAGACCTCAGTCTGGACCGCCCCTCCAAGCCCGTTTCACCCTCACCTCCCTCTCCCTCCTCTCCTCAGACCCCACCACCTCCCTCCCGCTCCCGGCGGCTCTCCGGTCTCCATCCAGCTCAGACCACTCGTCGCCCGCAACACCCAACGACCGGGCCACCATCGCTCTACGTGACAACCTCGTCGCCCTACGTCGCCTACCGTGAGACCACCCGATCACGAACGCCCCGCGGGTGAGGCTGCCGGCCGCTGGAGCTATGTCAGCAAGGAGGAGCGCGGGTGGCGGTGTCGCGCGGGTGTTCGGGGTGGGTCGTTGCGGCGTGGCCGGAGGTGGTGGAGGGGTTGAGGGGTGGAGGAGGAGGTACGGGGTGGGGTGAGGGTGAGGGGTGGTGGTTGGAGGGGGGATGGGGTTTAAAGTTACAGGATTTACGTGGGGTTTAGGGAGCGGGTGGGTCGCGGCTTTACGGTGAGGGTGCGATGCTGTGGCTGGGAGTCAGGGAATGGGTCTTGGCGGGGAGGTGCCCATCATTGGGGAGCCTGACTGCGAGGTTGATGCTTGATGAACAAGGAGATCAAGATGTGTAATTTCGTCGTAGTCGTCGTCGTCGTTGCTTTTTTTTTATTTTTTTTCTTTTTTTTGGGTTCATGTGGAAAATGCAAAGTTATATGGAAGTTGTGAGATAATAAAAAGTTTAATCAGTACATATTATTTTTATTTAAATAGCTCCCGTATTACGACTGTTTGTTTTGCAAGGTTGTCAGCCTTTCCTCATATTCTTTTCTGAATGTTATGTTTTTATCCAGTCCGTATATTCTTGCTCGATTTAGTGGCTATCTTGCCATACCAAATCGGCAAATCATATCTCATTTGTGTTTGTATCCCTAACTGTGATTAGGGAGTCCAAAACCCTCACCCCAATGAAGTAGAAGATATTGGACCTCATTTAAGAAATCGTTCTATAATTGAGGGGGAAATTTGCAAAATAGACCGTTTTTATAAAGTAATTAGCGAAATAGACCACTTTTAAAAGTAATTAGCAAAATAGACATCTTTTTGGGCAATAGGCCAAAAAGTGGTCGATTTTGAAAAAATGGTTTCAGAAAACATACGGGACTAGTAGTCCC
This sequence comes from Asparagus officinalis, assembly GCF_001876935.1. Classification (NCBI taxonomy): domain Eukaryota; kingdom Viridiplantae; phylum Streptophyta; class Magnoliopsida; order Asparagales; family Asparagaceae; genus Asparagus; species Asparagus officinalis. Next base: position 22,142,340 of record NC_033800.1, read on the forward strand.
GTATGTTTTCTGAAGTCATTTTTTCAAAATCGACCTCTTTTGTCAAAAAGAGGTCTATTTTGCTAATTACTCTCAAAAGTGGTCTATTTCGCTAATTACTTTATAAAAACGGTCTATTTTGCAAATTTTCCCATAATTGAGTCTACATATTAGTCCTTACACTCTTTTATATTTTGAAATTAGTCCCTCAAATCATGGAAATTGTTATTAGGTCCCTCAGCTTTTGACTTATTTTGAAATTGGTTCCTCCACTCAAGAATAGAAAAAGCTACTGGGGGTGTTAATTTGAAAGAAAAAAAAGGAGGAAGGAGCTAATAGTTCACAACAATAGATTGTACGCGGTTATCTCGCCCTTGCTACTTCTGCTCTTGATTGGGTGAACTAATTTCATAATAAGTTAAGACTTGAGGGATGTAATAGTAATTTCAAATTTTTGAAGAACTAATTACAAAATAACAAGATTGAGAGAGCTAATAGCAAAATCCACGATTTGAGGGACTAATTCCGAAATATAAAAGATGTAAGGGACCAATATGAAAAACTCCAATATTATTTAATTATTAAAAGGGACGGGGCCCAGTTGGGCCTTATGTGGCTCCACCCTGTGTATAATTAAGTATCATTTCCTACGCACCACTAAATAATCTGAACAATTACAGAATTCTATTCTAATGTGACTTCTACAGTATTCATTTAATTCTGGACCGGACTATAAAAGAGTGTCATACTACTATGTAACATGAGTAAGCTCACAAGAAGCTATTTGCAATTAAACGTGGAGACGCTTGTAGATAACAGTGCCGGTTCTGAGATCTTAGAGCATCTCCAACAGCTTCCCTAAAAATTTCTTCAAAATGGGGAATCAAATGTCACATTCTCCAAATTATTTTTGCTCCAACTCCAACAGCTTCCCCATTTTGAAGAATCATGCATTTATTACAATAATAAAAATATTCTACATCTTTGACTAATAAATAATAAATTATTTATTATTTTGAAGAATCTCCATTTTGACCAAATTATTTATTATTATAATGAGGAGATGGAGTTGTTTTTTGTGGGTTGAGTCTAGAAGAACGTAAAAAAGTGCTTCCCCAAATATTTGCAGAATGCTGCAGATTTGGGGAAGGCTCTCTATTTTTTTCTCTCCTATCCCCATTTTGGGGAATGAGATGGAGAATCTGTTGGACAAAAAAAAAAGCTCAAAATTCTCCAAATTTTAGAATACCAATAAGATGGGGAAGCTGTTGGAGATGCTCTTAGGGCTCCTGTGTGAAAAGTAAACACAGAGCATTTCCTTATATACAAAATATCAATAAATTCTAAATTGAACCCCTAAAATGCTAGGGAACAAAATGTTACTGATCAGACATTAAAATGTTACCTGATTTTTTTACATTTTGATAGTCTTTAACATACTTTTCAAGTGCTATTGCCCATTCTTCATCTATTCGGTCACCTGAATAAAATGTTACTGATCAGATAAATGCATGTAATCCCACCTTAATTAAAGCTTTCCAATAGAGAAAATATTCCACAATAAGAAATATTTGTATATTATGATCCTCTTGTATCTGTGCTTACCTTCATCTGATATCGAAGCTTTTAGCATCAAAAAGTATCATCGAAAAATTGTCCTCCTTGCATTTTTAGCTGCAAAATCACTAATTAAGTCTTTACCATCAATTTTATCTATAAAATCATTTTCAATGGATATCAAAGCTAGTCCATTTAGTCTTTCTTGTGACATGGTCGATCTCAGATAAGATTTTAATAATTTTAATTTTGAAAAACTTCTTTCTGCGGATGCAACTGTAACATGTATAGTCAATAATATTCTATAAGCAATACATGCATTTGGAAAATAATTTTGTATTACTAAGAAATTCAGTATATCAATAGTTATCTTCACTACTAAATAATGAGGCATCCTAGATGGAAAATTGCGTCTAGAAAAATCAGAATTCCGTCTAGGATGCGTATCCTAGACGAAATTCCGTCTAGAATACGAGTCTAGAAAGTTTCCGTCTAGGATGTAGTATTCTAGACGGAAATTCCGTCTAGAATACATCCTAGACGGATTATTCTAGACGGAATTCAAAACCGTCTAGAATACATCCTAGACGGATTATCCTAGACGAAAATTCCGTCTAAAATACATCCTAGACGGATTATCCTAGGTGGGAGGAGCGGCAGCGAGATGAGGAGAGGCGGGTTGTCAGATGTTGGAGGGTGAGCGAGGCAGTGGTGGTGCTGGTCGTGGAAGAGGGGCGGTGGAGGAGGGTTGAGCGGGGAGGAGCTGGTGGCGGATGGTGAAGGTGATGAGGAGGAAGGGGGTGAAGGGGCTGAGGATTTGGAGATTTTTGGGTGAAGGGAGGAGAGAGAGAACGAAAAATTGGTATTTATTTTGGGTTGGGGGAGGGGGGGATTTTCGATTTTGGGGGGGAATTTTCGTGTTTAATTTTTTATGAGTCAAAACATCCTAGACGGAAATTTCCATCTAGGATGTATCCTAGACGGAAATTTTCGTCTAGAATACATGTTTATATTAAAAAAATTTAAAATACAAGAACCGTCTAGGATAGTATCCTAGACGGAAATTTCCGTCTAGGATGTTTTATTCTAGACGGAATATTCTAGACGGAAATTTTCCGTCTAGTTTAAAGCAAACTAGACGGAAAATTTTCCGTCTAGAATATTCCGTCTAGAATACACGATTTTCTACTAGTGCTTATTTCTTTTGATAAAATATTTCGTAAGATTTTTAGTTCTCCAAATAAATCTTTCCCAACAAGATCAGAAAATGTTTTATATTTTAGAACAATTTCAAGATTATCACAACATGCTTTCAAATTATTATCATAAGATTTGGTTCAATTAAAGAAATAAAAAAATTATTAAGAACATGCAATGCACAGGTTAAAATTTGTTACAAGATGATAACCATTTTTAGAGTTTCAATGTTTTTAACTTCCAAACATTGATAGGTATGTTCGAACTCTATACTATATCATCATCACCATCAATATAAGTGAAACTAGGTCGAGGTGTAAATTTGCATAGTTCTCAACTGTTCAACTTACATGTAATTAATAATTCATATTTATAAATAAAAATAAACACTCTCTTTCTAACGCTCTACCTCCGAACTGTTGTCTTTTCCTTTGTCTCAAATCCCACGGCACCCTTATTACTATTTCTCATTTGAGGATGGTCGCATATTATTGGGGAGTCTTTTGCATGATGTTGCTCATTAGAGAGTCGTACTCAGATCGTGTAGAATACTGAGAGGAGGAAGGTCACTATCAGTATGACTATATCCAACTTCCTGCTTGTGATACTTTATCCTACTTTTCTTATCATTGCTAAATAGTTCTCTTTTGTTGAATTATTATGTCCTGAGCCCATAATACATCTTCCAATGCTTGCTGAATATGTGCTCTTGGCCTCATTTTTAGTTATTGGAGATGGATGTTTTTACCCTTTACTAGTATAATGCACGTGTTTTTCACGTGGATACGTTGTATTTAATATTATATTATTTAATAAATTATATATAATCATTAAAAGTTATTTTATTACACTATGATTAAAATTTTAACTTATACTATTATTAGTACTTGTACTACTATTAACATACATTTAATAGTTATTTAAATTTGTTTATTATTATATTATTAAAAAAATTATTTAGGAGTATAATTATTAAATAATAATATAATAATTAGTTTAAGTAACACTATTGATATAATTAAACCATTTAAATTATTAAATATTTACGTTATGTACAGATTTTATTATAATATCTATTAAATAATGGTAATAATTTTAATGTTATATGACTTTATGTTGTAAAAAATATTACCTTATTCAATATTTAATATCGTCTTAGTAATAAAAAATTGGTTGGTATAAATTAAAAATACTATTATTTTGAAAAAGTACTTCATATAAAAATATTGGACCCTTGAAATTTATGAGACATTTACTGTCCAACAAAAAGTACATGACTCGTAAATTTCAAAGATCCAATATTTTTATATAAAGTGATTTTGCTAAATAAAAGTATTTTTAATTCATAATGTCTAATTTTTATTACTAAGACGATATTATAATATCAAAAGGGTAATAAATATTTATAATATAAAAAATAATCCTAATTTATAATATTATTAATAATTATAATTACATACAATATTTTATTAACTAAATAATTTTACTATTTCATTACAATTAATAATTATTTTACAACAAATTATAATATATTTTTATTATCATATTAAATTATTCTAGAGAGTGACCAAATTTTTGAGGAAAAAAAGAGAAAAGTATAAGCCTCATAAATTTCAAGGATCCAAATTTTTTAATATAAATTAATTTTCGAAAATAAAATTATTTTAATTTATAATATCCAAATTTTTATTACTAAGATGATATTAATTATCAAACAATGCAATATTCTTTACAACATAAAGAAATAGTCCCTATTTATACTATTATTAATAATTATAATTATTTACAATAATTTATTAAATGAATGAATTTTACTTATATAATTAATAATTACTAGGTGGAATGCACGTGCAATGCACGTGGTTAGATACCATGATTAATTATTTTTAATTTTTTTTCCTAACTAAAATTTGTTCATCGGTTCCACTTTAATAGTTTGTGCTTACTTTTGTCTTTAAAATTTAACATTACGATTATTTATTTTCTTTGATGTTTGTTTAAATGAGCTATATCTAACTTAAATTTTCATGTTGATATTTGAATTGATAGAAAACAAATATAATCTAAAGCTAATTTAAATTTTTATATTACTTAGACTGACATAAAACCAAGCTTTACTTGAGAGAGTATAGTGTTGTGAAAGTAAAAAATATTGAAACAATGTTATACAAGAAAAGTAAATATTTAAAACTAATAAGGCAGGGTGATTGATTAAAAGTATGCTAAAACGAAACAAAAGATAATATAAAATTTATTCCTAATCATTAATAGACTTCATAAAAATTATAAACTAAATATTAATGCTAACTCTAGTATACTTTTATATGATAAAATCATCTACATAAGCATATAAAAGTACTATAAATATTAATGCTAACTCTAGTATACTTTTATATGATAAAATCATCTACATAAGCATATAAAAGTACTAAAAAAATTCATGAACTCCCTTCTAAAGATTCTTAGTTTCACTCAAAATAATTAAACTATTCTATAAAACAATCTAAAAATATTGTCTTTTATTCCTTCTATTTTAATTTTTTTATTGGGCTAAATACCCATATTGTTATTTTAATTCCACCACATTTACCAAGAAGGTATTTTAATTAGGCAAACCTGCTTTAAGACATTTTAATTGATTCAACTTACCAATAAGACCATTTTCTCATCGGCGACCAGTTTTTCGACGAGAACTCGTCACGTGCGTAGTATATGATGATTTAAACTATTTTTTAACTGCTGATGTGACACGAATTTTCTGACGTGGTAGTGTTTAATGGCAGGAATTAACCCTTTAAAAATCCTAATTCACCCAAAATAGGATAGATCCGTGTCACATCAGCAGCTAAAAAATAGTTTAAGTCATCATGTGTCACACACGTGACGAGCTCTCACCGAAAAACTAATCGCCGATGAGAAAAATGGCCTTGTTGGTAAGTTAAATCAATTAAAATACCTTAAAGCAGGTTTGCCTAACTAAAATACCTTCTTGGTAAATGGGGTGGAATTAAAATATCAATATGGGTATTTAGTCTTTTTTATTGAGTTAAGATCAATCATTCTTCACATTTATATTTTTTCTGGGCAATTCTATAACAGTGTCTTCATCATCTACATCAATTGTGACATCAGGCTGGAGTTGTATTTTTTTGCACTATTATCTTTTCTAGGCTCGTTATTCTTTGATTTTTTTCATTTAACTTCACAAAGATGTTGGATGTATTTATAATGTTCAACACAAACTTCTTGAAATATAGACTTTGATTTTTCTTATTTTAATGAGAATAAATTTTAATTTCAAATACATATATAATTATTTGTGTTCCAAATTTATTACTTAAATAAGATTAAGAGTTACCTCTTTTTCATCTACAATGAATTCTTCTGATATGTATCCAATAAGAGTTTCTACTATGTCAATTATATTACTTTTGCTCTATCTCTATCATTTTTTACAAAGATCTGAACTAAATACATGCATTTTTCATAACCAATTTGTCTTAGATTATAGTATTAATATTTAATTTCTTTAGTATTTGAAAAACAAAGTATAAAATTTATGAATACTTACTAATTTTTTTATATCTTCCATAGAGAATTCTTCTTTGATTGATATAAAGTTGTTAAATTATTCTTCAATAAAACTCAGTCTGTGCTTTTTTGATTTATTTCAGTCGCTTTATCATTTGCAATGGAAATATTTTAATTCTTTTGAATGATATATTCGAACATTCTAAAAGTTTCTCCATATGTAATTCATTGTATTATTTTACCTTATAAATATTACTAACATCATAGATTAATGTTTCTAAATTATAATCAATCGATGCTAAGCTATCATTTTTATGGATTTAAACATCTATCAATTAAATGTTACTAATGTGTTTTTGCTACTCCAACTTATTAGTAAAATTACATGCAATTACTTTGATTTATATGATGAATAATTTTAAAGCTACCATATATTTTTTTAAATTTTTATTCCTTACTAAATTTAAAACTATATATATATATATATATATATATATATATATATATATGAAAGAATACCAAATATTTACACATTTCTTTACCAAGTTTTAAATTTTAAACCCTTTTTTGTGGTTTTGAACTTTAAGGGTGCGATTTGTAATTTTTAAAACTTTGGGAGTATTTTTAAAAAAAATATTTTTAAGTTTGGTAGTTGTAACTTCTATGTTTTATGCATCAGTAGTAATTTTTAAATGTCAGAATATTTCCTACAACTCTAAAATTTAAACATTCATTTTGTAATTATTAAAATTGTAGATTAATTTTTGAAAAAACTCAAATATCATCAGTTTGCAATAATTTCCAGACTTAATGTGTACTTGTTAGAAATTTTGAAATTTTAGAGTTTTTTGCTATTTTTAAATTTTGAAGATGTCTTTTGTTGTAATTTTTTATAACTTTAAGGTTAATTTTGGTAAATTTTAAATTTTTAGGTGCATGAAGGTAATCTCTTGAATTCATCTTTTGTTGTTTCCAAATTTTAAAATTTTAGAATTTAATGGTGGTTTTTTATAATTTGAACTTTGAGGGTGTTTCTATAATTTTTGAGACATTGAAGGTGTTAATTGGAAATTTTAAAGTTTTCAGAGGTGGTTGTTAATTTCTTAATGTTGTGTTTGTTATTCTAAGTTTGAAATGTTAAAAATTTTCAGGTGCATCATGGTAATCCCTTGAATTCATTTATGTTGTTTGAAAATTTTGAAATTTTAGAATTTTAGGGTACTTATTTGTAATTTAAACTTTTGAGGGTGTTTCTATGATTTTTTTGACATTCAAGTGTTAACTGTAAATTTTAGATTCTTCATAGACTGCTATTAATATCTTGATTAATATTTGTTGTTTTAAGTTTTAAAATGTTAGGATATTTTTTATAATTTTAAACTTTTCAGGGTATTGTGTAATTTTAAAACTTTTAGGTTTTTTTGCAATACTTCATGTATTATAGTATATTAGCTACATATAATTTCTTTATCTTAACAAACTAATACCGTAAAGCTATTTTATATATTTTATTAATATTTTTTAAATTGTTGAGCTATAGATAGTTCACGTAAGATTAGGATATGATATAATTATAATTAGGATAGATTTAAGATATAAATAAATATTCAAAATAATGAAGGGCAATATTGATCATGAAAAGATTTTCCCGAATTTGTGCTTTTAAAGGGAGTATGACTAAGTAGAATGCGCGTGCACTACACGTGGTACGTGCCTACACGTGGTCAAATATTATAATTATTTACTTTACGTTTATTTATTTACCATAACATGGTTGTAAAAAACTTTATAATTATTATAATATATTAATTTTTTTTTGGATATTTTCATGTGTGACTTTAACATTTTATGTTCCAGAAAAATAGTGATGTTTAAAGCCTTAAAATATTAATAATTTAAGATTAAATAGTAATTTTAATGTATAGTTTCAAAATATTAATGATGTAATGGACCAATATGGAAAAACCTATTATTATTAATAAAAAATAAATTCTTGAGTTCATTAAGGAAAATGGTAGGTTTTATCTAGTCATTAAGGATTTTGTTCAGTTATAAAAAAATCACTTTCACCTGTTGTTTACTTTCACTTGTTGTTTATCTGGCGATCGAGTATTATAAATATTCAAGAATTTTTTTCTAAAATTTTCTAAGTTAGAATGTGCATATTCAATCAATAAAGAAAATATAAATTATGTGATCAATTCCAAAATCTGATGTTGTTTTTATATCTTCCCAAATACTAATTGATCTATCAAAATGATTACTCTCTGGTTTCAAAAAATTATAAAATATAGTCTGAGAATGATTTGTACATATTATGCACTCATATTGATTGAATTTTAATAAAATAATTTATATCTATCCAATGTCAAACAACATTCAAAAATTTAGCTTAAGGAGTTAGAAGAATACAATATTTGCAATAATAGTTATATCCAAGCTATGAGCTTCAAAAACTTATAAGAATATGAGCAATATAAAATGACAACTTAATATACTTTGTCAAATAATTTATTACAAATTATGAAAGACAAGGGGAATCAGAACGATCATATACCCATCCTAAATAAATATTAATTTTCTCTTAGAGATTCTTATAGCAAAAGATTTTTAGAGTTGATGTGTAGGATAAATTTAATGACAGGTAACCCAAACTAATTCATTGAATGATAGACTTGCTATAAACTCCACTCTTATAAAATTGATATCACATGTGCCTTAATTTGTGCTTTTGTTTAAGAGTTAGTTTTAGAAAACTCCCCCTCAACTATATAGAGCATGACAACCCTAACCCCCCCGGGGGAAACTATTTAAGACTGAGTAAATCTCTGCCAAGTTTTGTAGATAATCTATCTCAACTTAAATTTTTTTGATTTAACCTCAGTGAACTTTTCTCACTTAAACCTAACCTCTCAAAAGTAACATCATAAAATATTATCTATTATGTGACAAGTACTTGACTTGGAAAGACCAAAATATCAATCAATCATAAAAGAATTACCTTAGCTTTTGCCAGATAAAAGAGGTGATATAAAGGGAAAAAATTATAAATTGGTTGTGATCCTTTTATTGTCGGTTGATGGTTTCTATTTAACTAAAATTGCTTTCTTCAAGAGGGTATTTTTTCCAAATCATATATCGTAGTAACTATGTTAAGGGGGTTTGTTGATAGGAGTGTAAAAGATTAGGGGAGTTTTTATAAGATACGCTATAGTTGAGAGATATTTTCTAAAATTGCACCAAAATTGAAAGGGTTATTTATAACACCTCAAGTTGAGAGATATTTTCTAAAATTGCACCAAAATTGAAAGGGTTATTTATAACACCTCACATAATGAGGGGGTTTTGTCAAATTGAATCAGTTGAGTGAGTTTTTTAAGACAATCCCTATAGTTGAGAGGGTTTTTTAAAAATTAACACTTCTTTTAATATGGCTTATTTATAATTTGTCCCTCAAAATTTTAATAATTTAATATTAGTCTTTAAAATTATGAGCAATTTTAAAAATTTGTGGGAATAACATAGAATCATTAGATATTTAAAATCAAGGAACTAATATCTAAATAAACTTTACATATTTGCTCTTATAGGCAATCTATTAAATATTGACCAATATATTGCTATATCGGCTAATATATCGGGTTAAAGACTTTATCTTACTAATATTTTATATTATTTTCTTTTGTTTGTTGACTTTTTTGATAAATCGACCGTTATAAAAAATATGGCCGATATATCCCTTTGAAGATATCGAGAAAATCATGTCATTTTTCAATTTGATTGTGGGCTGGGGTTTGGATCGTGTTTGGGAAATAAAATTAGAACCTGTAAAACCCACAAATGCCACAATTCTCCTCCCAAATTTCTCCACTCTAGGCTATCCCAAATCTTAAACATATATCTTGATGCAAATTCTTATGTTTAAACTTCATAAATAAGTTAGATTATATATTACAATGTCATGTTATGTATGAATATTTACTCATATGACACCCAGTCTTACATACATATCCCTAATTTTTGCTACCCGATATCATGGAATTTAGTTTTTCAATATTTATTTGATGCTAAACACTTTGTAGTAATCCTTCAAAAGTCTCTTCTAAAGTTTTCTAAGCGAAGTATATAATTTCAAGAAATAATTCAAAATCTTAAGACTCATTCAAAATATGATGCTTTAATGTTTCCACATCTCTTCTACTATATAAATATAGGCTAAGCATCTGGCCTCATATTGTATGATAAATATTATTTGTCAATAGGAACATATACTATCGTTTATAGATAACAAATGTTTCAAATCTTTTCTAGGCTTAACTGAACTTAAATACCTTGTAGTTTACCAAATTTATATTTATATACCTCCACTTGTATCTTGCTACACTTTTTTTAAAATTTTAGATAATGTATCTTGATGCGCTTAAATGTCCTAATGTTTTCTAAAATTTAATGATTGTACATTCTGTCTTGTTACCTAAATATAAGAATGCTCTTTGTAATTGTCCTATATGAGTTTCATGGTATAATTTTAGGAGAATTCTATGTTTTCTATTATTTCCATAACTACTTTATTGACATGCAATTATCTATTAATATATTATTATACATTACTAATAATTAATATGATGTAGAGTTTAATATATTATTATACATTACTAATAATTAATATGATGTAGAGTTTTATAATAACGTTAGAAGTTCTAAAGACCTAATTATGTAAACTTAAAATTATGTAAACTTAAAGTGACATATAATATAATTAATTAACAATGATAATTAATTAAGTTTAGTTAGTATTAGAATGTAATATCAAAAGAGAATAGGGGTAATATAGTCCTTAGAAAGTTTTTCCACAACTCCCTCTTTTAAAGGGAGTATGATTTATAATAAATTATCATATATTGACGAATTTTGTTATCATTATAAATTATTAATATATTCTAGTGAGACCAAATAATTTGAGAAAATGAAGAGGTGCATAGTTAATGAGAGGCTACGAGTCATTAGTTTTATAAATAATGGTATATTTTTGAGTTATAAAAAATTGAGAGGGTAAAAATTAAAGGAAATCAAAAGTTTTGACATGAGTATTCTCTTTGGGAAAAATGCCTCTAGCCCCCAAAATGCGCCAGAACATGCTGCCCTCCCCCCTCCACAGTCTTTTTCAACGGGTGTTTTGCCCCCAAAAGTAAAATTTTTGTTCTCTGAGCCCCAAAACACAAAACCCAAGAGATTAAAATACCTGAAGACCATAATACCCTCCATGGCCACCTCCTCATTCCTCTCCAAACTCAGCGACCGGAACCTCCTCTTCTCCTCCTCCTTCCATGGCCTCAATCTCTCCTCCGCCTTCAAAACTCCAAAACCCAATCTTTCTCCTCCCCATCATCGTCATCCTCCGCCCCCCAAATCTCCGCCTCTTACGACCTCTCCTCCCTCCGCTTCCGCCCCATCAAAGAATCCATCATCTCCCGCTAGATGACCCGCCGCTACATGACCGACATGATATAGTTATAGGTATAGATGTGTGCAAGTGCAAAATGAATGATTCATGCGTTTGTTTAAACATTATTTTTCTTGTTGTTTTACATATGATTATTGGTTTCGGCCCTCACAGATTATGTATATAGAAGCTAAATTAAATTAAAATGCTTCCATGAATCAATTTTTTATCCAGATTTTAATTAGAGGAAACCGGCAAAAGATCACAAATTTTTCATGTTTTAGCTGTATCATGAAAATTTAACATGTGCAATGTACATGCATTCTACCTAGTAACAACAAATGTGCTTGCAACGTCTATCACTCCAGCTCTTGTTGTTATAACACTCATTAAATTGTACGCAATTACAGCTGATATAGTTCTAGCTTATTTCGTTATTTTGCAACGAAATCTCAACCATACAGACATCTATATTGAAATTTGACTGTAAAACAACATAGCTAAATCTACATTTCATCCAAAACAACAAACTATAACCTTGGGGAGTGTGACGCTAATTCAGCTGGCCCAATTATTTAGCCCATAAAAACAAAAATAGGCCCTAAAGTTTAGCCCGTGTGAATCATAGCAAAATTTGTCTGGGATCGGATCAAAACTCCGTCACATTCGACCTGGGCCAAACCATTCCGAGTCCCAAGCACGCGGACTGAACCGCCGCGAGCAGCACAGAAGAGAAGCGAAGCGAAGATGCAGCAACCGCCGGCAGAACCTTGGGGAGTGTGACGCTGATTCAGCTGGCCCAAACATTTAGCCCATAAAAAGCAAAAAGAGGCTCTCCCACGCCTCCCGCCTCATCGCGGACATCAGGCTCGGGGCCGATCACCTCCTTGAAGCTCTCTTCATGGCCGGAGACGCCCCTCGGCGATCCAACAAGACCGCCCAGCTCATCCTCAAGGAGGAGGCAGCCATGCAGCAGCACTTTCAGGATCTCCGGGACCTCGGTACTTTGGTTTCTCCCCTCTTCTAGGGTTAGGGTTAGGGTTAGGGTTGTGGTTTTGGGTGTTCTCTCGTTTTCTGTTGAATTTGATTGGTTTGGGAGCTATAGCTAGATTTAAATCTGTGAAATGTCTTGAATTGTGGACGGTAATAGACTAATTTCTTGAATTCCAAAGAGTAATGGTTTGCTTTAAGTTAGCGTTGTGGTTTAATTTTGGGGATGACATAATGGGTCATTTCGAGGATTAGGAGGCATACAGCTAGAGTTTCTTGGATGAACATACAAGCAAAATGGGGGAAAAGGGAGATCACCCATTCAGTTGGCATCAAATTTTAAGTCGTTATGTAATAGTTACTAGAAATAGTTACACGGATTTTAAAGGGTTTAGAAGTGAATCCTCCACCTGGTTATTACAACTTTACATGCACACTAAATCACAATAAAAGGAAAATGGTGACACATAAATGGGTAAATACACCTTGGTAGATTCACAATTCTACCAAGTCAACCGACACATGTCAAAACATAAACAGTTGATTGTAGCACAAGTGTAGACCGCTAAAGAAACTCTCAAGTTAGAAGGTATTGAAAGTATCAAAGATATAAACAAATCTAGGATGTATGTCAAGAGATAAAACCTTAACCACATACCATGTGAAGATGCTAGAATGAAAGATCAGAATTGAAATCATTTTTATTTTATTTTTTTGCACTACATTTTAACTTCGGGGCCATAAAATTTCTCTTCTACATCTTCATGGTGTTTGGGTTGCATTTAATGTTTTACAAGACATCAAGGTTTATAAAGCATTGCCATTCTTTTAAATTAAGTTGTGTTAGTGGTGCTCATGTCGGAGACGACGCTTCTTAACATGTCCTTAATTTTACCCTGGCACTTTTTTGTGCACTTTTCAAACAGTGTTAAAACTTTTTTGTACTAATTAATTAAAGTGTCTGTTTGCTGCTCCACAAGTTTAAGAAACCATTTTTTAAAATATAAACATCACAATGGTGACTTGTATATAAAAATAAAAATTTTATGATATATTTCAACAAAAGAGATGAGATTATTAAGTTACTTTGTAGAGAGACGATGATCGAGGGCTATTTCTCATTCAAGAACACAGGATACCTATGAGAAGTGGCATTGCCTTTTTATGACTGTGCATGTAAACATATACATGCATTTATTTCTTTTGAAGAATGTACATGCATTAATATACCAACTCATGTACATGTTCACGGTGCATATCGAAAGTATCATGATATTGTCGTGTCCTTACATCCTACTTTAAGGAGAAGTTGTGAATTCGTGTCCACATTGTGTTTTGTCTGTTTCCAGCAGCAGTATTCATGCATCTCAGATCAAAGATCAAAGGAGCGACCTGCATGTATTTGTCAAGTTTGGTCATTCATGGATGCAATCCTACCTCTGCTGCTGATAGTAAAATCTTATCATTCCCACTGTTATCATATCCTAGAAGCGCATGGTAATTTTGCCTAAACAAACACTTTTGGTGCGCCTATCATATCTGTGAATCTATGTAGTACACAAGACATCCTAGTGATCAAAAGTGCAAATGGATGCTGAAGATTTTAAGTCATTGATGGATCTGACTTACTTTGGTTCTTGTGTGGTTATAAATGAAGCTTGTAAGTATTTGAGATGTGTTTTTTAGCAATAGGTGGCTTATTTTTTTGGTGATCTTCTGTCTTTGATGCTACAAGACTATGCTTTTTGTTAATAGGCGATCACTTCTTTGCTTATTTGTTCACCATTCGTTGTTATTTGGTTACGTGCTGCTTTACCATGTAAAAATGGATGATTGGTTTCAATTTGAAACTTTTTACTTGAGAAATTATATATCATGGTTCTTTCATTGAAATCATGCTCGTAATTTTGTTCTTTTTTCCCTTGACATATTGGCAACTGAAGGTTCTATATCCTTTTATTGTTAGGAAGGCAACTAGAAGATTCTGGAGTACTAAATGGGTCTCTTAAATCACGAGGTAACTCTTGGGGTTTGCATATGCCACTTGTTTGCCCTGATGGTGCTGTTGTTGCTTATGCTTGGAAACGTCAACTTGCTGGCCAAGCTGGTGCATCCGCTGTTGACAGAACTAGGTACGTCCATTTTGTCTTTCTATATGGTCAGCGCTAAATTCTGGTGAACTTCATCAGAACTGTAATGATCTTTAATAAACAAAATTAGCATCACATACTCCTATCTAGCCGTCCAAAAAATAAAAAAAAGAACAAATACTTCAGAATTTTTAGAGACTTTAGCTGTTAAATTTTTTACTGATAGCTCTCAAATATTGCAATTAGAGCACACAAAATTTTTTGTCCTTGTCTTGATGTTGTGTCTTATGTTTGCCTATTGCGCTTGATGTCCAATTTTTAATAAAACACGCAGGGGCTTGGTTTCTAAGGTTAAATCTCAGTTTTTTTCTATAAAACAATTCAACAAACAAGAATTCCTGGTAGTTCATGTGCTACAAGACGTTAAAATTTTACAAGTATTAAGTTTTTCTTATTTCTAGTTGTTATTTATTTCTTTTATACAATGATTATGATGGCTAATGTCAAAGTTATGGTCGTAAAATTTTGTCACATCTTATGGACTCTTCCGTTCCATAGTTCGCATTTCAGTGTGAAGACGTAAATTGTATAATTTAAATTATCAATAAATGGCTGAAAGCCAGCTGGGGTTCTAATGTTGCCCTTGAAAAATAGTGCAGCTGTAGGAAAAGTAATCGGTAAAAGGTTTACTGAATATTGAACAGAGAATGCATGGACTTTTGTATACGTCTAATGTGTTGCTACATTTTCATGAAATCTGGGTTGACATACTGCTTTTATTTATGCAAAATGTTTCAAATTGTTAAATATTATTTTGTATCTGAGTTGCATGTGATAATTGTTAGTGAAATCTTCTTTTGTCAAATCCCCTCCCGTTCCATTGCAGATTCCCTTTCAGTGTGAAGACATAAATTCCACTTCAATTTTAAATTATCACTAAAAGGCTGAAGGCATGGTTTTAAAATATCGGTTATCAGGAATATATTGGATGGCCAAAATTCATATTGGATTATGGCTATTGAGGATATATCAGAGACAAATAGTAACAATCGAAGTGTCTTATCGGATGGTGAACATGTAAATGTCCTAAAATGTAATCTAAGAACACAAAGAACAATATCTATTCAAAATTAAATAAATATGTAGAATAATCTCTGTTCAAAGAAGAATCAGTCACATAGAATAATCTCTGTTCAAAATCTGTTAATCATAGTGAATCATGCATCCTAATTTGAGTCCCATACCCAAAAATCTGCCAGTGAAAAAAAGAATCAGTCCCGAGGCAGTTAAATTAAAATATATACTCTTTGCTCATCAAACCAGAGTCTCAGACCCAAAATTTTCATTAAAAAAATTCAGTACGTGGCTTCAATGGTCGAGGATGAAGGGTCTTCAAGCTTCTAGGATCTTCGAGGGTCTTCGAGGCTCGTCGAGCTTTGAGAATCTACGAGCTTCGAGGGTCTTCAACAGCTGAGGGTGGAGCGTCTTCAAGTGAGAAATGAGAAGCCTAGCTCCGAGAGGGGAATTTGCGAGTGATTTGGGGAAGAAAACGACGGAGGCGGAGAGAATTAGGGTTACGCGATGGGCGGATGGGGAATAGAATAGGATAGTGTTGCTTTTGTTTAGCGAATAGCGGGTCAGTTATGGAAAAGAGGGCCTTTGTTCTTCAAACCCAAACCAGTACTTAGAATGTTAATTTTAGAAAAATCAGGTGATGTTGAGTACACGAGAAATCGACCATTTTATTGGATTTTCACTGATATATTGGAAAAAAACTGTCTAAAAATAATATGCGATAAGTTTTCGCAAAAATCGCTGCGGGCATTATCCAAACCCAATATATCGGCGATAAATCGATAAAATAGGACGATTTTTAAAACACTGGTTGAAGGCTAGCTGGGGTTCTAAAGTTGCAACTGAAAAATAGTGCAGTTGTAGGAAAAGTAATCAATAAAACATTTCTGGAATAGTGAATAGATAGCATGGACTTTTGTACATCTTCTATTGCTACACTGTTATGATATCTGGGTTGACTCTTAACTTTTATTTAAGTGAGATGTTTCAAGTTTTTTCTTTTGTGTCTGAGTTGCCTGTGAAATTGTTAAAGATCTAATATAAAGGAGGGTTGAAAGATATGGTAGGTGAAATTCAGAGTAAAAAATTATCCTCCTTTTCCCTTTTCTCTCTCTCTCTCTCTCTTTTATTGTTTTATTTTTTAACCATCAACATAATCAGAAGAGAAGAGCAAGAATATTGTGAGGAAAGTTTAATAGAACAACTTAAGAAAATTTATTGGTGTGACATGATTTGTAGGTTAGCTCTCAAAGCATTCACTGACCAGAAGAGGCGGTTTTTCCCTCACCTTGAAGATGAACCATTTGGACAAGAATGTGAAGAGGAGTCGGGTGTGTCCAAGAAGCATTGCAGTTCTCAGGGGTTGGCCATGAGTCTCAGGGACAAGTTCAGGGAACAAAAGACATTGTCTGACATTCTTACAAACTTGGAACAGGAGGTACATAACGTGAAGCTTTACACATATCAGCGCCTAGATTGGCTGAAAAGAGCATCTTCATTATCATCTTCGTCGATTGATAATGCGGGTGACTCATCGAGAGAAAGCTTCCACAACGCAAAAAGACTAAAATCAGGTTCCGGGAATGCTCCTGCGGATCAAGTAGCTGTTATCGAGCTACTAGTGCCTTCTGTTTTTAGAGCCGTGGTATCATTGCATCCGGCTGGTTCTATAAGCCCTGACGCGGTGGCATTCTTCTCTCCTGATGAGGTGAACTTACTCCAAGAACATGTTACTGATTGTCAAGTCAATTTTCAAACTTTTGGAAATCTGTGTCAATATACTTGTTTTAAATTATAAAGCGGGTTTCCCTTTTTTTTATTCCAAAAGACATTTTCAGACTTTTGGAAATTAGTTAATTGATAAATAATTTAAATTGTTTCAACTTTCAAAATTTTGTCTCTCTTCTGACAGACCTTACACACTTAAACAACTTGGCAGCTCATACCACCTGCAGTCTTTGGTGCTAGATGTTAGTCACATTAACCGCTTATCATGTTAGATTCTATTTTCTTGCCACAACTCCTGTGACTAGCCCTTTTGGTTGTCCAAAAATTTAGAGACGCCGCTTATTATTTGACCTTGCCAAGCACCACTAGGGATACAAAATAATCCCTTTATGCAGATTAAAAAAATGTTGTTGTTACACTTTTGATATACAAGAGGATTATACATGTCAGTGTACTCACATCAGCTTGTGCGCGCATGCGTGCGTGTGTTTGTATGTTGATTAAAGACAAGTTTTCCCTATCACAAATTTCTGCTGCTAAAACAATTAAAGAGCTCAAATCGTGGACATTATGAAATGGTTTTCTAGTTATGTAAATCAATTGTTACTCGAATCTTATTGAAAATAAACAAATTGTACAAATACAAATTGAAGAAAATACTGAACTCATCATTCATAAGTTGGAATTTTAATTTCTTAGTAAATACACCTGTGGTTTCTTTCACACTTCCAGAATATGTTACAAAGTTTAGGATACATTAAAAGAATATCTAATACCATCAAGTATTGCAGTATCCAAATATTAGGAAAGTATTCAATACGGCACAGAAAGTACTTGTACAAACTTGACTCCTTCCGGATATGTTCTTTCACAATCTTTTATTTTCTTGACAAATGTAAGACGAGAAGAATCGGCATCTCTTAGACTGTATCTGATTTAGTTTTTCTTCACGTAGGGTCCATTGAGGGTATCGTTCTCCTTCCGGAAACTGAGTTAAATTTACAAAGAGGATTCTTGTAAACAATCCTAAAGATTTAGGACAAAAGATCTTGTTTTTCTTTTGTTCAAGAAAGCTCTTACCCTTTCATATGGGTATAGTGAAAATAATTGGTGATTACTGGGAACTGTGTATATTTGCTATGATGCACGGATACGGATACGGGACACGAATACGACACGGGATACGGCAAAATCCAAAAAAATAGGATACGAGGATACGGCAATGATTTAAAAAAAATTATTATATATAGAAAAATTTATAAAACTCAATTAACAATCTAAAATATGAATCTATCACAAAATAACAAGTTTGTAAACAAAAAGTACCTCAAGATGAAGTGGAAGCTGAGAGATTGAGAGATATGATTAGGTTAGGGTTAGGGTTTTTGCTTATTTTCTTTCGTTGGAGTCAGCTGAGGATCGAATCGAACGGGAGATTTGAGAAATAGGGATGGGTTTTTTAATCGAACGGTTCGGGTTGGATTTTAACAACCAAACCCGCAACCCGAATAAATCGGCTTTCGACGAATCCGAGCCGTGTCCGAGCTCCTTTGACCGTGTCCGAGCCTAATTTGACTGTTGACCCGTGTCGGGCACGGATTGACCGTGTCCGATTCGAGTCGGACACGGATTCGTGGCCTCCGGGGGCGAATCCGTGCTTCAGAGTATATTTGTCATCTCATATTGGGCATATTCGGTTCGGTTTGGTTTTAAGCTCAATCCGCATCCAATCCGAATTTTTTGGATTCTTAAAACTCTCATCCAGATCCAGATTTTTTTCCCTTCATCCGAATATTCGGCCTAACCGAAATTCGGATCGGTTCGGATCGGTTTCGGTTTTGGACCGAATTAATTCCATTTCACAAAAATCTACCCACACCTGAGATGAAAGTTTACAAATCCTTGATTTTGCAAAGGTTTTATGGTGTGATAATTGCCTATCAAACATGGAATAAGTTCATGAGAAATGGATGATTTGAGAATTACCTTCATAGTATAGAACACTCCAATATATCCACATCTTTCCTCGGGACAGAAGTACATAAAACATTACATAAGCATAAGATACTAAGATAGATGACTGTATCTTAATAAACTTCCCAAATGCAACAAGACGTGTATGAATTGAATTTGCTACTTCTCTTTCATGGACACTGACATGCAAATTTGACCGGTGACCACCGCTAGACAGCTAATTAAACAGTAGGGAAACTTATAAATACCATTGTCGTAAACAATATTTTTATCAGATAAATGAACTACTTAGTTCAAGTATCACAGTATCACTATCATCTTTGTCACAAAATCAAAATTATTGGTCAGCTAGCGCGGACTAAACTAAGAAAACGACAAAGAAGACCTTGCCGGCCGCTAGAGTTAGAAAAAGAGGATCGCGTCTCTGATCAGCCACCATTACGAATTCGGCTTTTCCTCTCAAGCACAAAAAGGACATTTTATCAAATATCGTCAAAAATCAAAACTTTTCTTGAGTTTCTACAAGAATCTTAAGGAGAGAGAAGAGAAGAGGAGAATAATTAGTTACCTTCGACTTCGGACTTCGATTTCTTGCGATTTTAGGCAGCAAAATTACCTGAGAGAAGGGGAGAGAAGTGTTAGGGCGGGTTAGGGATCCTGGGAGTGGGATTGGCGGTGTTGTGGTGTGGGATTGGCCCGATTGGGAGAAATGGAGTTAGTGTTAGGATTTTTCAGTATTTATATTAAAGAAATCGGTTCGGTTTTTTTTCGGGCGGTTCAGGGGTTCAAACCGGATCCAGACCGGTTTAATTCGGTTCGGGCGGTTTAGAGTCTTTTTCTCATCCATTTAATTCGGTTCGGTTAACCGGCCCGCTTTTTCGGGCGGTTTTTTCGGTTGAACCGGTTTTTTTCGGTTTTTGCCCACCCCTCATATTTTCTGTAGATAGTTTTTTGGGTATTGGCTCCACAAACAAACATTTGACTATTGGAAATATAATACTCTGCATGCTGTGCTATGAAGTGAAAAGGATAGTAAAAATTTATGGTATTCTTGTGGAATTTAACATTTTTTGTACAATCTGAATATTACTAAAACTGAATATTAATAGGATATGTTTTATTTTCTTTTTTTCTTTTTTTTTTGTTTTTTAAATGCTTTAATACAACATTTTTTATAGTATAGGAAGTAGAATGCATCAGATATGCTTGACTATATTCCGAAGAAGAGTTGGGTTCAAAGAGTTTAATTCTTTACTTCCTGGATCATACTCAAGACTATCATCCTTTACCAGTTCTAACTGCAGAATTTGAACATTTAATCTTTCTCAGAGCGGAAACTATATTCATGCACGAGGCTTGTCAATCTATCATGTGTTTAGGCATGTCACTGTGAGTTCTGCTTTCATGGCCCTTCTCCCTTTACAATTAATTTCTAGATTTGAATTATTTTAACCTGTTTTTATTTGCTTTCTGTTGCAGGAACATGCTGATAAGGCGCTGCAGTATTTCCTGAGTGCTGAGGCTGATATTGCACTTTCTCTACTTCTGGTAGTTTCACCATGTACTTGATGGACTTTTCTTTTTCTGAATCCAATGTTTACATACAAGGGAGAATATTACTGTTTGTTTCAGATGCTCCTTGTACATGAGGAGCCAGCTCCTTGAGGAGCTGAATGGAGGACAAATTTTCAAAGCCAACCAGTTTGCCAAAAAATTCCCAAAAACACCCGTTTCAAACTTAATTTCAAAAACCGACCCAGTTGGGTTGAAACTGGGTCGGTTTTTGAAAAAAAAATTCCCAAACTTCCTGGGAGTTGAAGTCCCGTGAAGTTTTGTTATATAAAGAACTTCACGAGACTTCAACTCCCGTGAAGTTTGGGAACTTTTTTTTCAAAACCCGACCCAGTTTCAGCCTACTGGGTCGGTTTTTGAAATTAAGTTTGAAATGGGTCATTTTTTGGGAATACAATTCAAAACAGGTCGGTTTTGAAAATTTGTCCGCTGAAAGGAAGAAAAGATTCACGTAGTCAACACCGTAATTTTTGATATTGTTGGGATCTTCGTAGCTCCTTTCAACATTTTATATAACCAAGAGTGGTCTCATCAAACATCTGTGTAGTTTAAGGCTTCTAATGATAAATCTGATTCTTGAATCTGCATACTGATCATTTACTCTGAACCTTTTTGCAGCATTGGGTTTGCAGTTATCAAACACTATTCTCAAAGGCTTGCTGGTACATTTGCCTTTTCAATGCTTATCAATGGTACAGTATATGTTTGCTCTTATTCAAAATGTTTATACTATATTTCTGGTGCAGTAAATGCAAGCGGCTTCTGGTTATGGACAAATCTTCTGCATTGCTCTTGCCCCCTGTTCAACGCCCCTATCAGCAAACTTCTGTTACCAAGCTTAACCCCAACCAATTGTCTTCTTCAGCTAAGGACCTAAGCCAAGATCAAACACTTGCATATCACATTGGTTGTTCTTTTGATGAAACCCAGTGAGCGTAGATGCTTTTGTCGACTAACTTCCTCAACTACAATCCTTGCTGACCAATTTTTGTTTTTCTTGTCAGCAATGCGTCTTTAGTGGTAAGCACCCTCCTAACTTTTTTTGACATTTGATGGAGAAGTGTACTTTTCCCATGTATTATATATTGTATGCACTACTCCTGCCTAACGGCAAGACATGAATTTGATAGTCCTAGATTACTATTTGAAGTAGGTCTATTTCTTTTGTTAGATGAGGTCTTGCTATTGCCTGCTTTTTTCATTTGCTTCATTTACTTTTATTGTATGTAATGCTAGCAAACCAAGCAAGAGCTTTTGTTCACTGCTTAGTTCTGCAGAATGTGAATCTGCTCCTGCTAACATCATTGGAATGTTTGGCATCGTTATGTAGAAATATCTGCGGGAGTACAAAGTTGCCATTATATTAGTTGTTGAATTAGGGATAGTTATCCTGTGCCTGACTTCTAGTGGCGACTATTTTTACAAGCTCCAAGGTCTGCTCACTTCCTGAAACCAATTCTTACTCCCATATCTAGGAAGTCGAAAATGAAGTTTGACGTGTGGATAATGTAATGAGCGAAGTTGGTTTTAACTTTGACCCGTTAACTGTTAAATTTTGAACAGAGCAAGGTTTATACTCCTTGCGTGAAGAAAGAGGGAAGAAGCTATTTTGTTGAGAAGTCAAAGACATGGACACAGTGACTATAAATGTTTATGAAAAGATTCGTTGCAAAGGATATACTTTTTGAAGATGGTGCAGTAATTTGAAAATGGTGATATCAAACCGTCTTCCTGCCACATCAGGTTAGAGTAAGCATCATTGTTTTTGTTTTTAGGCCCAATTGTTTACTCCACTTTATTTTTAAACCCACCTACTATTACTTGTATCTCTAAACCCAACTCTTTTTTTGTATTTATCTTTACACCCAAGTATACTTTCATATGTGGGTCCCCTTAAATATTTCTCTTAAATTCCCATTATAGCCTTCATTAAGTGCCCCCCCCTCTCTCTCTCCCTCCCTCCCTCACAAGAACCCGATCGAGATTCTCAATGGCTGGATCCGCGGCGGCGTAGAAGGCGACGTCGAGGAGCAGCAAGGCCGAGAACAGTGCAATACCTTCTAGAGTCTATCCGGCAGTACCTTCTAGAGGACTGCTTGCCACCGCGGCTGACAACAGTGTAGGCTGATGCGGCAGCTCCCGCAGCGGTGGAGAGGCGCTACAGAGGGGTGAGATAGCGGCCACGGGGGAAGTTTGCTGCCGAGATGAGAGATCCCGGGAAGAATGGGGCCTGGGTTTGGCTCGGGACGTTCGAGACGGTGGAAGAGGCCGCGATGGCGTACGACCGGGCGATGTTTTGGATGCGAGGGTCGAGTGCCATACTTAACTTTCCTCATCTTGTTGGTTCTCATCAGTGTTGTTGAAAAAAATATGTAAGGTTAAGGGTAGAGTTGTGAAATTTGGAGGAAATGTTTAACAAAAAATGAATGATGAATGTTCGGATGATATATGAGCAATCCAATAGGCTATTGATTTTTACACACACTGTGGTTTATGCTTTGATAAATGCTGGAGTACTTATTGAATGATAATTTGACAATGTCTCCGTTTGATCAACAACAAACTTTCATTTGGTACTAATGAGTTTGTGAGATGATATATTTTAGGAATAAACGGGTGCAAATAAGTGACGACTCGAAATAATGCAAACATCAACATGAGTTGTAGATTTTAGTCTTTAACCATCGATGGTCACAAGTCAACCATTGATGATCGACAGGTTATCGATAGACTGCAATCTATGTGCTATACTTACATAATAATATGCTATACTTACATGGATAATGTGTTATACTTACATGATAACGTGCTATATTTACATAATAACATGCTATACTTATATGGTAACATGCTATACTTACATGATAACGTGCTATACTTACGATATAACGTGCTATACTTATATGATAACATGTTATACTTACACGATAACGTGCTATACTTACAGCATAATGTGCTATACTTACAGTATAACGTGCTATACTTACAGTGTAACGTGCTATACTTACATGATAACGTGCTATACTTACAATTTAACGTGCTATACTTACAGTACAACGTGCTATACTTACAGGATAACGTGCTATACTTACAGGATAACATGCTATACTTACAGGATAACGTGCTATACTTACAGGTCAACGTGCTATACTTACGATATAACGTGTTATGCTTACGATATAACGTGTTATACTTACAATTTAACATGCTATACTTATAATTTAACGTGCTATACTTATAATTTAACGTGTTATACTTACAAGTCAACATGCTATACTTACAGGTCAACGTGCTATACTTATGATATAACGTGTTATACTTATAAGTTAACGTGCTATACTTACAATTTAACGTGTTATACTTACATGTTAACGTGCTATACTTACGATATAACGTGCTATACTTACAATTTAACGTGCTATACTTACAGGTCAACGTTCTATACTTACATGTTAACGTGCTATACTTACGATATAACGTGTTATACTTATAATTTAACGTGCTATACTTATAATTTAACGTGCTATACTTACGATTTAACGTGCTATACTTACGATATAACGTGCTATACTTACAATTTAACGTGCTATACTTACAGGTTAACATGCTATACTTACAGGTCAACGTGCTATACTTACATGTTAACGTGCTATACTTACGATATAACGTGTTATACTTATAATTTAACGTGCTATACTTACAATTTAACGTGCTATACTTACATGTTAACGTGCTATACTTACGATATAACATGCTATACTTACAGGTCAACGTGCTATACTTACATGTTAACGTGCTATACTTACGATATAACGTGTTATACTTATAATTTAACGTGCTATACTTACAATTTATATGAACAGTTAAAACCCAACCCGAAACCCAAACAAACCCGACACAGAAAAAAACCCAGAAAACCCTCGATGAGTTGACTCATGTTCAGTCGTGAGTCGACTCATGACTCATGGGTCGACTCATAAGGTGATGAGTCGACTCAGCAGAGACTTTTGACAACAGGAGTTGATATCATGAGTCGACTCATGACAGTCATGGGTCGACTCAACCTGATGAGTCGACTCATGATGATTTATGGGTCGACTCATGAGCTGAAAATTGGGTTCTTCGACTCTGCTGCTCGCCGACTCGTTCGACGCTACTCCTGCGCTGGTTGACACTACCATAACTCATCAAAATGCACGGGGTTTTACAGTTAACGTGCTATACTTACAGGTCAACGTGCTATACTTACAGGTTAACATGCTATACTTACGATATAACATGCTATATTTATAATTAACGTGCTATACTTACAATTTAACAAGATATACTTACAGGTTAACGTGCTATACTTATGATATAATGTGTTATACTTACAATTTAACGTGCTATACTTGCAATTTAACGTGCTATACTTGCATGTTAACGTGCTATACTTACGATATAACGTGCTATACTTACAATTTAACGTGCTATGCTTACAGGTTAACATGCTATACTTACAGGTCAACGTGCTATACTTACATGTTAACGTGCTATACTTACGATATAACATGTTATGCTTACGATATAACGTGTTATACTTATAATTTAACGTGCTATACTTACAATTTAACGTGGTATACTTACATGTTAATGTGCTATACTTACGATATAACGTGTTATACTTACAATTTAACGCGCTATACTTACAATTTAACGTGCTATAATTACAATTTAACGTGCTATACTTACATGTTAACATGTTATACTTACAGATTAACGTGCTATAATTACAGGTTAACGTGCTATACTTACGATATAATGTGCTATACTTACAATTTAACATGCTATGATTACAATTTAACGTGCTATACTTACAGGTTAACGTGCTATACTTACAATATAACATGCTATACTTACTTCATAACGTGTTATACTTTCAATATAACGTGTTATACTTACTCCATAACATGCTATACTTTCAGGTTAACGTGCTCTACTTAAATGTTAACGCGCTATACTTACAATATAACGTGCTATACTTACTTCATAGTGTGCTATACTTACTTCATAACGTGCTATACTTTCAATATAACGTGATATACTTTCATATTAACGTGCTATACTTACTCCATAACATGCTATACTTTCAGGTTAACGTGATATATTTTCATGTTAACGTGCTATACTTATAATATAACGTGTTATACTTACAATTTAACGTGCTATACTTACTCCATAACGTGTTATACTTACAATACAACGTGCTATACTTTCAGATTAACGTGCTATATTTTCAGGTTAACGTGCTATACTTACAACATAACGTGCTATACTTAATCCATTTCTAGACAATACAACATGCAAACAATATAAAACATTGCATATCCAGGAGACACAAAACACTGCATATCCAAGAAAACATTGCATATCCAAGAGACACCAAACATTGCATATCCAAGAAAATACAACATTGCATATCCAGGAGATTGACAAACTATATACATAACGTGCTATACTTAATCCATTTCCAAACAATACAACATGCAAACAATATACAACATTGCATATCCAGGAGACACAAAACACTGCATATCCAAGAAAACATTGCATATCCAAGAGACACAAAAAAATCAAGAAGTTTCTTCAACCATTCCAGCACATACAACACGCAAACAATGGTTATTGTCTAAAATAAAGTTAACCATCAATATCAATGACTTAGAAGCATGCAAAACTTTACATAACCCAGTAATTTAACCACAGTGGCTATAATCTACCACAAAAGACACAAAACACTATGGACTACATAATCAACATATATTTATACAAATACTTTACAAATCAATTTCCAAAATATATTTGTACACAAAAAATATTGGATATCACAATCTCCTGACAAGAAGTAATGTCTAAATTCCAAGCATCGGGAATGGTAGAAATAAGATTCACTCTAAACTCACAAGCATCAGACATATACCCGCGAAGAAAAGAATAATGATAAAATCTTCTATCCTTTACAGAGAATACCAACATATGCCAATGAAATGAAGTTAGGAGTGAGAAAATAATCTTATCAAGTTTTTGGAATTGAGTTGTCGTCATTGGCTTAAACATTCGATCCACACTCGATGGGTTATTTTCATTAATGCATCTCTAAAAAAACAAAGAAAGTTAAGATTACAGTTACCCATGGACTACATCCTGTTGGATATTACCTTTCAGTTGAAAGTGATAGATCATATTTATTCTTTGAGAAATAAAGGATGTAAGAAGTGGCAAACAGTCAATTTTCTATAATGCAAGAGATGCATTTTGCAGCTAGAAATATCTAGTAGAACAATTTTTCCAAAATATGCAAACATCTTTCAGTTTAAATATAGTGTACACACAGTTAAAGTATGCCACAAAATGCCCCAAAACTGCGAAGACAAGGGACAAGGGTGAACTATATCCAGTAAGTAAAGTCCACAATGACTCTAGGCAACAAATTCAGATTACCATCAATATCTCTTTCTCTGACTTCAAATAAATTGTTCCACATAGTTCCCAAAAAAATAATAAATAAATAAATAAATAAACTTACAGTTTTTGTATTTTAATCTCATCTGCACTCTAATACTATGCTCCAATTATATACATATTTCGATGCCTAATCTCAAAGTTCCCAGTTATCATTTGCGAACATAAATAAGCAGAAATTACCAAAAAAATAAGAAGATAATTAAGTTGAACTACTAAGTTGACCTCAATTTAAGAAAAATTAGTAAGAGCTCTCAAAAGAACTGAGGTCACCTGATGTAAGAATCGTCTCAAGGACCGCCATCGTCTGCTCCTCGGTCATCGGCTTCGTCTGCTCCGGTCCCGTGCAAACCCTAGCCTAGGCCTCCAACACTATCTGCTTCGGTCTCGGGATATCGGAGCTCCGATACGACGTCAACACCGCCGAATTCGGAGGATCCGAATCTAATTGCAGTCAAATCAATCCTCTCTGAGTATTGAGCGGACCTCGAGGTCGAGCCCCGCCGGTTGAGCGAGAGGCTGATTCGGGGAGTATGAGGGCTGAGAGAGATCCAATCGGTTGAGCTTGAGAGGTTGGACTGTTTTAAAGGAGAGGTTTTGGTGAAATTAGGGCTATGGTTAGGGTTTGGATAGAGGAGAGAGTTCATGATGATACTTTGGGGGAGGAGAGCGTTGAGATTCATTGTTGGGGGTCAGGTCCTCTTGGGATGACGCTGTGGACTGACGAAAGGAGGGTGCTCTGAGAGGGCGACGGTGGCTGGAGACGGGCGACGGCGGCAAGGAGCTTTCGTCTTTTAATTTAGGGCTGAGTTGAAAAGGGGAAGATGAAGAGATATAGTGGTTTATATGGGGAAAGGGGTATTTTGGGGTTTTTACCTTGATTTTGTATAAATACAAGTACTAAAAGTATTGTATTTTGGAGATTAGGTTTAAAGAAAAATACCAAAAGAGAATTGGGTTTAAAGATACAAGTAATAGTAGGTGGGTTTAAAAATAAAGTGGAGTAAACAATTGGGCCTAAAAACAAAAACCCCTTTTTTTTGCCTGGGTTGGCAGTTCAGGTGGTAGGGGAGGCTCGAGGGCGAAGTGGATTGGAATTAGAGAAGTGAGACCAAATAGTAAAAGGTTTACTCTGAAATTAGATCACTAGACGATTCACTATGGTTTTCTTGCTCACATGTATGCCCTAGTCTTTTTGGTTTTCTTGTGTAAATACAGAGGTTGTACCCCTATACCTTCAAGAACCTACGGCCCCGTTTGGCAAAGGGTTAAGGAAGAGGGATAAAGGAGGAAGGTTAACTTAGTTAATCCATTGTGAAGGGTTAAAAATATTCTAATTCCGTTTGGATTCGATAGTTAAGACAAGGGGTTAAGCCTTTTGTGTTTGGCAAATGAAGAAGGGCTAAGGAGATTAATCTCATTATTATTTTTAAAAATACCACTTTCGTCCTTACTGCAAATTTATAAATAATTGCCTCATTAATTTCTTTTTCGCGTTATTTACCTTCTAAGCAATTTCAAAGATTTGAAGCGCTAATATGTAATTCAGTTGACACACGAGGAATTAATATCTTTTTTGAAATAACGCTAAACTGACAATTTGGTATTATTCAAAAATGATTGTTCAGAAGGTAAATAAAAATAAATTATCATTTTCGCATTATTTCAAAAGCTAAAGAGAGATAATGAGCTAACAAAATATTATATGGCTTCTTATCTATCAATAAACCTGGCAAAAAATATTTGATTACTAGCCTCAGAAGAAAAAAAAGATTTGATTATTCAAGGGAAAAAACAATCTACTCAATAGCTCTATATAAAATTATAAGTTTTGCTCATATAAAGATAATAAAAGATATAATTCAACCTCCTTATACTTTAATATTCGACAACTACATATTTCAATTATTCCAAAGCTGTAAAGCAATCCTGTTGCGAAGTTGCTCACCCCTTAAACTTTCATCTGCACCAACCATGTATTGCGGGTCTTCTTCCTCCTCATCTTCATCCTCATTCATCTCTAATCCATTGAGCATATTAAAGTATTTATCATTTCCCTAATGCCTTGCAATAAAATTATGAAGAACACAACAAGCTACAACGATTTTGACTTGAGTTTTATAAGGAAATGGAGCAGCAACTTTCACAATTTTGAATCTTTGTTTTAAAATTCTCCATGTTTTTTCCATTGCATTACGTAGTTGTGCATGAACTCTTTCATAAATTCTAGACTACAATTCTCTAAGTAGAGAGATTAACTATCAAAGAGACAGATCAATTGAAAATGCACCACCTGAAGACTAAGAAGGTTCTTAGGGCAGAAACTTAAAAGCACACACCGCTAGCCATCTGTGAAGAAGACGTTTGCTGCTCAACATTGGAAAATTTCCCGCATTCATGGACAGACTGTCACACATAAACTTCATCCAGAACAAAATGGACAATCTTTTAATGGAGAGGTCAACAGTAGGAACCTCCAGGCATCAACGTCTACTGTGTGTCCGCAATCAATGGATTTCCGTTCTGACAATAGAAAATAAGAAATTAGTTGAAATCCTACCGCAATGTCTTTATGTTCTCCTTACACCATGTCTGTGTATGTGACGAGTGTTTGCATGTGTGCACATGCATTGAATCAGGGTTGAGGGCAGTCCGCAGCAAGAAAGCTGATCCCATAATGTGCGGGGTTGAGGAAGGGTAGGACCATTTTTGGTCTATCGTACACAGCCTTTCCTTTCCTTGCATTTTTACTAGAGGTTGTTTCCAACAAGCACAACTACAGAAAACAAATCATTTGGGCCAATCTAAGTAACAACCTTGAGTATTATGCATGCCCTAGATACT
>NC_033800.1:22172836-22187836 GCF_001876935.1 Asparagus officinalis
GCAACAACCCTCCCAATCTTGTTGAAGTTACGTTCTAATCTATTTGCTGAATTTGAAAGGGAAAAGAAATACCATTACATGAGATTTAAGTCATAAAAAAATATGAACCTAGTGGAAATAACCTCCCTGAGGACACAAGAAAAATTCTTCGCTAACGTCCATGAACAGTGTGCAAGACCTATAATCCTTCGATAAGTTCTTTGTCTGTAACGCCAATGTTGGTTCAGATACCATATCCTGCACTTATCAAGCAATTATTCAGTATGTTCAAAACTTCTTATTTCTAGAAGGCCATTGTCAAATCATTCATAATATCAGGTTAGAGTCTTTAAGCTATAACTTTGTTTACTCTACAAGGAATATCAAAACAGAATCTGAAAGGGTAAGTTCTTCATGACACCTTTAACCAAGGATTAAACACCCAGAATGATATTTGTCATATTCTAACAAACCTTTGATTAAGGCAGCAATTCTGATGTCTATCCATAATTGACCCTAAACACAACCTACAAACATATTAAAGTTTCAAAATCAAAGTTGCCAAAAACATCCAAGTACAAGAAGATACATCCAGGTAAGCTCTCAAAAGTAGCATCGAGAGATTTCTATTGAAATGCAAGACAAACAAGACCAGATTCTTTTTACTTGAACCTCTCATTTCCAGAGGTTAGAACTGAAACAACATTAAAATGATCATCTGTCTCGCTTTGGAGAACTTGCCATTTAGTAAAACTATGTCACCAAAATGAACTTTTAAGGCAACCTCTAAATTCAAGCTCCCACATGAAAATGCTGAGAGTTAGGCGCTTAAGAGCTCATATTCTAACCAAGAAATTCTCCTTGCAGACTGTACTTAGTCCAATTAACAAATAAGCTATTTATAGAAGAACTGCTCTCACAAGGCCATTGGGTTCATGCGACTGATTAAGGGTTAAGGGTTATAGTTTTATACTAACAGTTTCAAACTCTGATTACAAGGATTCTACACTGCATATTGCATACAAGATTAAATTACAGTGACTAGCTTCAGACAGAACGTTGATATAATCATTTTGAAAGACGATCTGCATACAAGATTAAATTACAGTGACTAGCTTCAGACAGAACGTTGATATAATCATTTTGAAAGACGATGCATAAACAGTTGCACACTTAAAAGTATAGCTTCAGACAGAACGTTGATATAATCATTTTGAAAGACGATGCATAAACAGTTGCACACTTAAAAGTAGCAGAATATGTGACATAATAGCATGATGAGCTTTATTTGTGGTTTATCATATGTACGTCCAAATACTTGCTTCTACTCTTCTCCCCTAAATCTCATTTGTTACCAGAGGGCAAGTTGAAAGATTGATGTTACAACTTCAAATGTATGTGTTGAAGGAACATACATCCACCATTAAGAGAAATAAACATATTGACGTCATTTGTTACTAAATAAGAGACGGCTGAACCAATTGCTATGATTAGTGCATCCATGTCACTTCCTAAAAACCTATAAAGACAATTTGGCAAGATGCATTGCCTATGAAGCACTTTGAAGTTACAACTTGACTAACAAACTGCTACACCTTTGACTATTTATCCATTATATCTCTTTGGAATACTTAGACACAGCGTATTGAATTGAAACAGTTGATATGACTAAAGTGGCATTAGATCTTGCAAGGAAATAATTATTAAAATTGTAGGAGATTAGTAACTCAATTGAGGTACCTAAATCGGCATCGGCTTCAGCCATCTCAGCCTCTAGCCTACTGATAACCTCTTCTGCTTGACACTTAGCCGAAGGCATACTGATAATATAATCTGGATCACTAGCCTCAGCCTCAACCATGCCTTGGGAGCCACCATTGCACTTATCCTCCTCGTGCAAACCTGTAAGGTCTTCTTAGTCAATGTCGGTTGCTGAAGAAGCAATTCTAGCCTCTTGTGCCTTGATGACAGCATCCAGAGAGCAAAACACTTGCTGGTCAAAGGAATAAGGAAGGTGAAGCTGCCTTCTCCTGCCGGGTTTGAGAGACGAATAGGGTCCATAGGCAGAGGCAGAGTTTGAGGCCTCCCAGATCGTGATCTTCTTGTAATCAGAGAGGAGAGATTCCCATCTTTTCTTGCACTGGTTGGAAGACCTGTTGACTTTCATGGAAACACAGTTGTCAGAGATCATCTTCCATCGCTGGTAGGAAGAGAGGGCAGTGAACCATTCGTCGGCTAGTTGTCAGAGATCATCTTCCATCGCTGGTAGGAAGAGAGGGCAGTGAACCATTCGTCGGCTGCCGCTGCTGCTCTTGCCTCCTCACCTTTCTAGAGAGGGTGTTGTCGGTGGTGGCGATGCTATGATGCTCGTGTTCCCATTACTAGTTCCTTCCTGAAAATTGAGAAAGGGGGAAAGGGGAAAGAGAAAGAGATACATGCTGACCTCCTGAAAATTGAGAGAGGGGAGAGATATTGGGTTGAATCGCAGCAGCAGCCGACGCGACGCCTCCGATCCCTCAACTTTCCTAAAAATTGGGAAAGGGGAGATAGAAAGAGATGCATGCTGACCTCTTCCGGTTTTCGCTGCCGACCATAACAAGATCCAGATGAAAATATTTTTTCCTAATTCCCTCGCCTACCCCCGCGTGAGAAGGCGGAACAAAGCTTGTTCCGCCTTCTCACGAGGAATAGTAAACCCGTGGTTTGACGGGTTAAACGGGATAAAGAGGTCACGTGCGGGTTAACAAACCCTTGGGCATTTTTTAGTGTTTGGCAGGCTAATGAAGGGTTAAACCCCCTTAATCCTTCATTTAACCTCTTGCCAAACACAGCCTACAGGATTTTTTCCTACTTTTGTATGGGAACTGGCCAAAATTTCAATCCTTGATCGAATCATTTCACTTACACCAAATGAGTTCATTCTCTAGGTTAATAACTGATACTCAGAATATGTCATTAGAATAATTTTTCCTTCTATCAATAAGTTGGGAAGAGTTTTCTTCTTATAGGAAGGAAATGGACTTTGAGGGGAGAAAACAAGCTAAAATTTTACAAGAAAATCTTTTCTAGTGTTCTGGTAGAGTTGGACATGAGAAAGATGATGACTTCTTCGGTGACCGTTGGATATCTGAAGTGGTCCCAATAACGTTCTACATGGAATGCAATCACGAAAAATGAATTTCATGTTTTCCAAATTAGCTTGTAAAATGGTGACTCGGGTTTGTGAGCAAACAGATCCTAGAAAACGATATGAATTCTTGAAAATATGTTGATATGGGAATATTGAACGGGGAGGGGACGGAGAATTTCCTTTGGTTTCTTTTCTTTCCTTTCAGTTTCATTTGTGAAAAGATAGATTATAGGAAACCACCCCCCAAGTCAAATATATTTTGAGACTGTGAAGGCCCAAACTTCTTGTTATCTTGGTCATACGAAATCACATGCCAAGCTTCATAATCGCGGAAGATCCGAGGGGAAAATATGTATTCTTAACAGTTTGCAAAGCAGTAAGATGGAAATGCTCCACAGAAGATATAATTACCATGACAGATTTTTTTCACTGGGTGTAGATTCAAACTATGTGAAGTTATACTCTTCCACTTCCCTCTAATAGTTGTAGGTATCTTGGAATACTTTGATAGGCCGCCTGCACTCGTTGGAAACCACAGGTTGTGAAACCGTATAAGCTCGTCTCAGTAAATACAGTTGTGGTGTTACCACGGTTACTGGATACCATTCATGACTTTGGAAATTACAGGACCCCTTTTTTGGTTGATTGACATATTTACCTTATGGTCATTATACATTTGATTGAGGTAGGACGTCGTAGAATTTCCTCTCATCGTTTTCTCTTATGGCCTTGCATCTTTCCATTATCACCATCATTTCCATGTGGTTCTTTGTTTTTATTTCGCAAAATGCTCTCTATCATCAGCGGTACTTCTCGTTGGATTGGTTGGGCATCAACCTCATGCATCGATCTTACTGAAGTAAGAAGGAGAGCGACTTTGTTGTTCGGTTTGCGTGAACTCCCATTATTAATTGTTTCTAACTAGTTTTGTTGTTAGGCAATTAAAAGATCACACCCCATCAAATGACTTAACTACACTTGTCTGTATCTATTTAGTTATGTAGGCGCTGTCATGACGATTCTGTAGGGATCTTCGTGTCCGAGAACTGTCCCACTACTTTGAATTTTCACGAAAAGAGTCGTGTGATCGTAGAAATTTTCCAAACATCTCTATTTTTTCTCAATAGAGATGCGGTGGTGGTCAGGACTACCGTGGCCTGACTCCTAATCGTCATGTATCAGTAACCGTACACCGTCACCATCCATGCCTCTGTTCACGAGTCCAACATTTGGCTGCTCTTTTTCCTTGCTTTGTTAGACTAGTATAAGACTACATCGTGAAGCTACGCGTTCGATATTGACTATTCTAGCGTTGTTATCGTCGTTGTCGTCGTCGTCGCTTTCACAGCTGTTGTGAGGATTCATAGGGGTGCATTTATTGCGGTCTTCATCCTAATAGGGCGCCGCATTCTCATTGAGAAATAAACATCCGTTTGATGGGGACCCCTCTGATGCTTAGTGGTCCCACTAAACCTACTAAGATCACTAGTTCTTGTTTAAGTTCGGCTAACTATGCTAACAAGAGATGATAGCTACCGGAAGTGCTCCTTTTTTTTTTCTTTTTCTCTCGTTTTTATCTAAAATAAAATATAATAGGGGCCTCACAAAGAACAACTCCAACATAGACATGCTTTTGCGGTTCAAGTTTCCAAGTTTGTTTGTTTATAATTTAAGGAGATGGATAGTTGTGAACCACCTAATCTTGGCTCTACTTTTAAATTATAACAAGAAGAGACCACCCAACTAATTGATGGCTCCTTTCCTTGTGCTATTGATGCTTGTTGTTTCCATGGCATGACACACCAAAAACACATCCATTTTTTTATTATACAAACCGAGAGAGAGAGAGAGAGAGGAGTCATCAAAGTTCCTTTAGGCTTCTTGTTGGTGCGTGGAGGAGTTAGGATTAAACTAAGGAGGCATGACAACTTTTGGGTGACGCTTGGATGCTTCGAGTTTGAAGCAATGACATAACTAACTATGCTTGATGTATCCTATACCTTTTGTTTTGTTTTATATTTGATAAGAGTTAAGCCGACACTTAATTGTTGTTTAAAGGAGTGACTAAGCTCTTTTTGGGTCAACATTTGCTGCTCCCTTTAACTGGATTACTGACTTGTGGCCAAGGCATAAAGGGGAGCCTAATCTCTTTATCTCAATGAATCTAGGTTAATTTGTTGGGGGCCTTTCAACCACATGGCCTACATGGAAACTTTACTCAAGGAGTGTGGCCATGATGTCTCTCCCTCTGTCCTTCTCTTTTTTGTTAATGGCAAAGCAACTAACCCAAATCAAGATGGGAGGGACTAAAATATTGGCTTAATTATTCCTCACGAGGAGCTAAAATATTGGCTTAATTATTCCTCACGAGAAGCTATTCGCTCTGTGGGTTTATGCATCCCTTTTGATGCTGTGTGAACTTTGTAGAGAAAAAAGTTTATTCCTGGTTGGGTTTCGAAATGCATATCTTAGTGATTCATTAAAGCATGCAATAATAGCATGAGGGTTTTGATTTTAGCCTACCATGAATGAGTGCAGGCTTGGAAAAGGACCGTCTCTCTCAAGCTGTAGTTATTGTCAAAACCGGAGTAGTTGACTGAGTTACCATTTTAATCTTTTCTGGTATAAGTTCACATTCAATTCATCAGTTTGTTGCAGATAAAGATTGGGATAGCATCTGTTTAAATAAATGGAGGGTCCTTTTCTCTCTGAGTAGAATAGTGATTTAACTAGCTTTTAAATATGTAGTATAGAGGAGTGCAATATGCAGTTTCTTGTTGAATTTCTCAGGGAGGGCTGAGAGCAGGACAAATGGGGACAGATATTTAAGCATGAGACTCCTCATAAATTGACTGGCCACCATGCTCACCTCTGCATTAATGCGTTAGATTTTCTACCGATTCTCTCTCTCTTTCATAATTAGTTATCCGCAAAAGACAAATAATGTAATGTAAATGTGAGCTGCTTGAATTTTGTGAGTCTGGCCTTGCTGTTGAGTCTGACCTCAGAAAGGACCTGGTTGAACTATCTAAGTTTGGGTTCGGACGTATACATTTTAAGACTCACTGTTGAAAGAGTTTCTGTTCTTTTTTAAAATTCAAGTTTCAAGGTTTTGTTGTATTTAATTTTGGGATGAAGATGATGTGGTATGCAGCTTCCTAGGTGGTGAAATTTTGTGTAGAAGCTTCACAAACTAGTTTAGACTGTGAAACATATCCAAGTTCTATCCGGAGACTTCTTATTAAGTTGTACGTATCGGATGTTTGAGATCCGACACTTAGCTGAGGTGAACGGCAAGTGAGCAACATTTAGTGGGTGTTTGTTTGCATGCAAGTGAAAAATAAAAGTGAGAAAATTACTTTCATTTAACAATTAAGGTGTTTGTTTTCATGTAAGTGGTTATAAAAGTGAAATGCAAAAAAAGTTGTCACATATGATTTAATGTAATTTTGACTTCCCCCCAAAAAATGGTGAAGTCATATGAAAGTGACAAAAGGTAACTAATTTAATTAAATGATTTTAATTATACTCTCTAATTAATCTTATTTTGCCACGTCATCTTCACATTATACTTTCGATAATATATATATACTACTCTCTTCTGGTTTTGTAGAAGAGTTTGGGTGTAAAAAATATTAAATCATCTAATTTGGTTAAAGTATGATCATATAAGTTAAGATTATATATAAAATTTATTTTAATCAATACCGATATGTAAGCATTACAATTGGCATTGAGATCTAAGATACGTGTGATATTCTCTTTGAATTTTATACAAATAGTATCTATTTAAATAATAATAGTATAATTAAACTTTGTGATTTAAAAAAAAACTTAAATATACAATACAATTAATTACTTTAAAATAATCAAATCTATGTTAGACCCTAATGCCACTAGGAAAGAACCCTAGAGGGAGGGGGGGTGAATAGGGTTTATGCTAATCTAATCCCGATTTAATACTAATTAAATCTTATTAACAAATATATCCTAGCAATGTTACTTTCATTTAACAATTAAGGTGTTTGTTTTCATGTAAGTGGTTATAAAAGTGAAATGCAAAAAAAGTTGTCACATATGATTTAATGTAATTTTGACTTCCCCCCAAAAAATGGTGAAGTCATATGAAAGTGACAAAAGGTAACTAATTTAATTAAATGATTTTAATTATACTCTCTAATTAATCTTATTTTGCCACGTCATCTTCACATTATACTTTCGATAATATATATATACTACTCTCTTCTGGTTTTGTAGAAGAGTTTGGGTGTAAAAAATATTAAATCATCTAATTTGGTTAAAGTATGATCATATAAGTTAAGATTATATATAAAATTTATTTTAATCAATACCGATATGTAAGCATTACAATTGGCATTGAGATCTAAGATACGTGTGATATTCTCTTTGAATTTTATACAAATAGTATCTATTTAAATAATAATAGTATAATTAAACTTTGTGATTTAAAAAAAAACTTAAATATACAATACAATTAATTACTTTAAAATAATCAAATCTATGTTAGACCCTAATGCCACTAGGAAAGAACCCTAGAGGGAGGGGGGGTGAATAGGGTTTATGCTAATCTAATCCCGATTTAATACTAATTAAATCTTATTAACAAATATATCCTAGCAATGAGATACAATAAGAGATATATGTAAGGATATGAAACTAACACAAGGGTGAAACAAGATATAAACAATATAGTGGATGAAATAAGCAATGAGAGAATGGCAAAAAAGATGAACAAAAATATAAGTGCGCCAAGCTAAACTCAAACATACTATATGATCACGGAGTTCGGTCCCCACGACCTACGTCTCCGCTCCTCACCTCGAGGAGATCTTCACTATCACAACCGGGTTTTCTACGCTCACCCGAATAACGTTTACACCTCACACTCAGTTTTCTAGTTCACCGAAACTTTATAATCCATATTCTTGCAATCACACTTTACACCCTCTAAGTGTTGGTCCCTAGCCCGTGTCTTCCTCAAGTGTTCGGAATTACGACCTACCTCTAGGCATTACCACCGACCTCACTCCTCTTGGGACGACCACGTCTCTCACCACACACTCCTCTCGGTGTACAAGTGTATTATAAAGTGATCTACACAATGAAGGCTCAAATACAAAATTGTTCTCTAATACAAGGATGAGAACTAAGTGTAAGCTCACTCTCTAAGTCACACAATCTCACAACCCCAAGTATACTATGCATGCAAATACAATAAACTCAATGGTTGTGTGTGTAAACAAAGAGTAAAACAAATATAAACTTAATTTAATCTAGCAAAAAATAAATATGACAAATTAAGCATAAACAAGCTAGATAATGAGTTTAAGAAAGCTTCTCTAAAAAAAGAGTGGAGGGATATAGATTGAAACCCAAACAAGAATGGATAATCTCCTCTTCCTCTTGTTTAAATTTCTTCACAAAACAAACTTGAAACAAAACTTAAACAAATTTATAAACACCCTTAAAACTTGTTTTCAAACCCTCTTAGTTAGGTGGGAATGATAAATGCAATGAGGTATATATAGGGTAGAAGAAAACAACCCAAGAAAACCCCTAAAACCCACAAAACAACAAAATCAGAAACTAGTCGTTATTGTGCAACGACTACTTCAACGGTCGACCGCAGCGCCGTGGCCGGTCAACCGAGAAAGGCTAAAAACCAGAGTAAAGTTTCTGGACAATTTGCGGTCGACCGCCGTGACCACTACGGTCGATCGCGGACAGATATATCAGATACTCAGGTTTAAAACAGAAATGTTGATTTTTAAACTTGATTTAAAAATAGAAAACAAATTCAAAGAAATGTAAAACTTTAGGAAATGCTTGTAAACATGAAAATAAACATGTTACAAAAACTGGTTTTCAAATAGCACTTCCTATTTTTGAAATCTCATCATTTTGCAAAATCACTTAAAATACGAAATCTCGAAAACACATGATTTTGAAAAATGACTTAAATAACCTCTTGAACATTTTGAATGGATTTATAGACTTATACAAGATATGAAAATAGTGTAAACAAGTCTTCAATCCATAAACATATAATTTTGCAAATAAACGTCTTTAATCCATAAATGAAATTATGTTTATTTGCATGTATAGATATGAAACAAATACGTGTATATATAGTTATATCCATTTGTTTCATATATATATGGCTAAACATATTGCTAAACAAAATCGATAAATATGAAACATGTATATATGTAAACAAGTATGTATGTGTCATATTTATAAAAACTTGAAAACTATAAAACAAAAAATGATGTGTGTTTGTGTAATATGATTGAGCTTAAAGTATCAACGCACAAGGTATAAACTTAAACTAATATACCCAAGCTTGATATATCTTCAATGAGTTTGTCTTGGTTACGGATGAAGCTTAATCTTGAATCTTTAACTTGAATTGCACTGCTTTACTCCACTATTCCGCCAACCTCCATTGAATATGATCGTGAAAGCTCTAGTCCATCCATCATCCATCGTGGATATTTGTGTAGATTACCTAACAAAACAAATACAAATACTCGACACACGTTGTTAGGAATTGTTTATAATCATCAAAACAAGATTAGGAAATAGGCTCATAAACATGAGGCCAACAATCTAATCTAATAAGAAGAAAATAGATAAAAGTAATGTGAAAATTGTTACAATTTTATAATTCATAATTTCTAAACAATCTAATCTAATAAGAAGAAAATAACAAAAACACATACATGTTGAAGGAAATGAAAGGGCTATAAAAATTATTGTAATTTCTGATCTAATAAATTACTTTAAAAAAGGCACATACCTATAGAAGGAAATAAAAGTGCTATGAAAATCGTTGTAATTTATTGGCTTATATATATTGATATGTGATGTTGCACGTGAGAGGATAATGAGTTCTATTTAAATATTATTAGTATAGTTAAACTTTGAAACTAATTATGCAGTACCGTGAACTATTTAAATTTTAGTTAGTGAAAGATCGCCACATTATGTCCTCAGATCGCAGCCGTTTATTTTAATTTTCTTTTTTTATAATTTTGAGAACGACTTTTTTCTCTTTAGTTTGTTTGGTGGATTTTACAAATTTTCCATTCACATTATGTACATTTATAGGTCTGCGTTGTTCCTGGGTTCTACCTTCGGGGCATGCATTATTTGTCTCGTTAATTTGTTTGGTTTTTGCATATACGCCATTCCTCTTGTATACATTCGTAAATTTGACACTTAATAATTTCATTCAGGTTTATATTTTTC
Organism: Asparagus officinalis; assembly: GCF_001876935.1. NCBI lineage: Eukaryota > Viridiplantae > Streptophyta > Magnoliopsida > Asparagales > Asparagaceae > Asparagus > Asparagus officinalis. The sequence continues at coordinate 22,183,218 of NC_033800.1, forward strand.
TTTAAACTATATCATTATCTTCATACTATGTATATTCAATAGGAATTCATCAATTTATCAACTTATTCTTACTTAATGGATTTGTATTTTAATTCCAAGGGTATTTTTATCTACCAAAAGATTTTTCAAACTTGTGCTTTTAAAGGGAATATGATATACATATTTGAGTACTTATATACAACTATATACATTTAAGACTACGAAGGTATCGTCATTTTCCTCAAAAAATCATATACACTTATATATATATATATATATATATATATATATATATATATATATATATAGAGTCCATTTCACATGCGCACTAGTGCGTACGCACTCCTGAGCTGCAGGGTGATTTTTGCAAAAATCACCCCTTAAAAAGTATATAAATTTATAAATTGGGTCGGCCCGGCCCCCGGCCCGGGCTACGCTAACGCAACCCAGGCCTGAGCCCGGGGCCCGATCGACCCGATTTTTTGGGTTTTCCCCAGGCCCAAGTTGGGTTTGGGCTAGACACCGAGCTGGGTTCGGGCCAAAGCCCAATTGGACATCCTTAGGAGTGATTGGCTTAAACCCAAGGGGAGGGATTAGAGAGGAAAAGGTGGAACATATTCATTTGTGTTTGATAGATAACGAGGATATGGGAGGATAAACTATAATATGTGTTTGTATAGAGTAGGGGATGAGAAGGGAAGAGGAGCTACTTGACCAGTATGCCCTTTAATACAATAAGAAAGAACGCATTTTGATTTTCTTATATAGGACAATATTGGAATTTTAAGAAAATTCCACTTGAAACCTCTCCCTTCCCCTCCCAATCCGTTCAATTTTGGAAGGTTGAGAAAGTGGCTGAATTTTCTAATTTCCATCCCTCCCCTCTCCTCCTTTTGCTAGCCAAAAAGTATAAACAAACACAATGTTAGGAGGGTTAGCATTGTAAACTTTTGATGTGGTTGGTTTAGATAGAGGAAGAAGAATAGGAACAGAGATAAGAAAAGAGGAAGATAAGGAGAAGAACTAGAGGATAAGCAAACAACAATTCTCATCCATACCAACATCTTCATTACAATAACTATATATAACTACACTAATTATCTCTACCCACTAACATCACTCCTCTCTACAACTACCCACTACTAACACCACTCCTCTCTCTACAACAATCCACTAACACCACTCTTCTCTCTACAACTATCCACTAACACCACTCTTCCCACTATCCCTATCCTGCACGTATCATTCGCCCCCCCCCCTTAAGGATCCTTGTCCGCAAGGATAAAATCAGGATAACTAGCTTGTAGAAACGCCATTCATTCTCCCAGGTAGCATCTTCTGCTGGTGCACCGACCCACTTCACCAAGATTTTAGATTTAGGGTGGTATTTACCTTTGCGTATCACACGTCGATTTAAAATAGCTTCAGGTTGTGGAAGTATAGTCGAAGTCTCTGAGACAGGGGGAAGTTGGGTGGACCTTGGAGTGATTGGTCCCAAATGCTTCTTTAATAAATAGACATGAAACACATCATGAACTTGAGAACCAGGAGGCAAAGCCAGTTTATAAGCTACTGGACCAACTTTCGCAATGACTTTATAGGGACCAAAGAAACATGGGGAGAGCTTCATGGAGGAACGAAAAGCCACAGAGGTCTGTCTGTATGGTTTGAGTTTCAAATACACATAATCTCCCACAAGGAAGGAGTCCTCGCGTCGGTGTTGGTACGCTTGACATTTCATCCGATCTTGAGCTAGCAGAAGGTTATGTTGCAGCTCACGTAGGATAACATCTCGGTCACACAGATACTCATCTACTGCTTGGACGTGGGAAGTACCTAGTACATAAGCCAATAGACGTGGAGGCGGAATGCCGTAAACAGCTTCAAAGGGTGTCATCTTGGTGGAGGAGTGACTTGAAGTGTTAGAACAAGTAGTATGTGGGTGTGAGGATTCAGCACGTGTGCTAGTGTATTGACTATGGGAGGCTCGAAGAGCTTGAAGATCGGTTAACACTTCCTTTAAGGTTGCATTTACCTGATCAAAACTAGTCTCGTGTCGTGCTAAGATTTCGTAGACATCGTTGCGGAATTCTGCATTTGTTTTGCCGTGAGTGCCCATGGTCGGAACCGGCTCTGATACCAATCGATGTGGTTGGTTTAGATAGAGGAAGAAGAATAGGAACAAAGATAAGAACAGAGGAAGATAAGGAGAAGAACTAGAGGATAAGCAAACAACAATTCTCATTCATACCAACATCTTCATTACAACAACTATATATAACTACACTAATTATCTCTACCCACTAACATCACTCCTCTCTACAACTACCCACTACTAACACCACTCCTCTCTCTACAACTATCCACTAACACCACTCTTCCCACTATCCCTGTCCTGCACGTATCAACTTTTCCCTCCCTCTCCCTCCCCTCTTGAAATACTCTATCCAAGTGCCGCATGTGAATCCTCTCACTACCACCTAGATAGTGGAGGAGTTTATTTGTTTTAATTACATCTATGTTGCTAATGAGCAAATATAGGGGTGTCCAAAAAGCCCGTCGGCCCGAGCCCGGCCCGGGCGGAACAATGTTTTTTTTTAAATTTTTTTTTAATTTTTATTTTCTTATATGTATAATATTTGTATATATATAATATATGTATATGTGTATATATATAATATATGTATATAATATATATATATTTATACTCTCTCTCATAAGCGTAGGAAGATCAACGCCCCTATCACCGCAATGACTGCACTTCGCGACGCCCCTCCGGCCTCCAATGAAGTCGGAGTTACAGATCTGAACTCCTCCTCAATCAAGGAGTTGAGTACTGAAGGCACGCCTACTTTATCAAAAAGAGCTCGCCAAAGACAGCGCCAACGCCTCGCGTGCCAATTCACCAAGGCTTGGAGCCCGTAGACGGGATCCGTTACGAAGCGAATCTGAAATTCAAGGAGCATTGAGCATTTCCAACAACGAGCGGATGTCCTCTCCTCCAAACCAACAGCAAGTGAATGGATCCAAGTCAAAAAACTCTTTCATACTCAAAACGCATGGTATTATACTCATATACCATTAAATGATATTTATCATACTAAATATCCACATATCATAATTTATCACATATTAATTATATTATTCATAAATTATCGGGGCTTTATAATATATGAGAAATATGGAGAACCTTGGTACCAAGTTGCTTAAAGCAACTTGGTAGTGATGTGGCCTAATCTTGCCCCTACATCACACCTCGAAGATAGAGCCTCAACCACCCTTCACCAACTCTAATGTAGATGTAGGGACAATATTAGGCCACATCACTACCAAGTTGTTTGGAACAACTTGGTACCAAGTTTCTCCATTTTTCTCATATATATATATATATATATATATATATATATTAGAAAACGGGAGGTGAGCTGCCAGCGTAAGAAATTTCCTACGCTGGCGCCATGTGTCAATATCTTATTCGTTGGATACTCATTTATAGAAATAACAGATTTTTGAATGGTTAAATTTATAAAAGTTAAAGGACTTAGATGTAAAAAACATAAATCTCTCCTGATTAATATCTTCCTTTCCTAATTATTCCACAAAACCCAGCCCTCCTTCCCAAATCCCGCTGCCCTCCTTCCTCAAGCGGCCGCTGATCTCCGCCAATCTCTTCGCCGTCCAAGACCTCGCCGTCGGCACCCTCAGGTACACACTTCCAACAGAAATTTAATGAACAAAAACAACAAAGGAGCAAAGCCTTCATCCAGAATTTTAGGGGTCAGCCAGAAATCTAATGAGATAACCCAAAAATTGAATGTTAAGCATCCAATATCATAAATATTATCTCTTTGATGAAAAAGCTGATGAACATTTTTTCCAAAATAAATATCACAAGTTGAGGAACACATCCATTCAGTTTCAATTGGTTTGTTATAACTCTGGGAGGTTGTGACTAGGTCCTCATATTAGGAGATCTAGAGGGAAAGGGAGAGGGTTAAAATACATCATAGGTCATTATCTGCACTTAGTGTATTGAAAAATTTAAAGAAATTGATACATGCATCGAGGATGAAGGTATAAGCATACATTTATGGGTTTATATAACTAAAACTCTTCAATCTCCCCTATAATAATTTCAAGTATCAACTCACATGGGTACAAGTTCAATAGAAAAGAGTTGTTATTCCAATTAATATTTGTATATTTTCAGGGACTCATGTAGATTTGGCTAGAAGTTAGACAAACTTAAGCATACAGGAAAATGAAAGTTTGTTATTTATGTAAAACAGGGATACACAAACACGAGCTTGTAAAACATAGACTATCTTAGCATTTCCAACTTCATTTTGGGATAAGCACTCCCAGGCACGTGTCTTTATGTGATTATGCCACATTGTTAATTAGCAGAAGTTAAATCTTAGAAATTTGTTTCCACCAATATAAAAACTAAATAATGGATCAGTCATTTTCTTACACTAATAATTACCAATTTCAGCACTTCAGTTAGCTTACTACACTATATGGCAAACAAGTCACACCTGAACTTGTTAAAATTAATAACAGTTGATGTCTGAACAGGAAAGGGATACGTTAATTTAAGTTGCAATATGTAATATGATGAAGCATTGTGATATTTGTGC
>NC_033800.1:22192509-22225004 GCF_001876935.1 Asparagus officinalis
ACTAGTGAAAATAATTATCTACCTGCTTCTTAGGTTAGCTATAGCCGTCTAGTTCAGACTGTTGGAGATGTGTAAATCTTTTATAGATCATGTGTTTTTAGCATTGATCTTTATTTTTCTTCACTCCAATTAAGCTCTTATTAGTTTGAACATTTTTATTGCTGAGTATTCTCTTTTGCATGTATACCCCCTATCAAATATTTTATTTATTATCACTCAAATCTTTATAATTATTATTTTGCCTTCAACAATGTAGTCAATCTGTAAAAGATTATCTTCTAAAAATACTGTTAGAAAATAAAACTAGGATGTCGATCACAATGTGTTAAAACGGATATAATTACTCTATAAACTACTAAATTAGTTAATTAATTTATTTTATATTAGAGTATAAAACTATACCCCTCAATTCTCACCATAAATTCAGAATATCAGTGTAATCCTTTAGCATTTAATTTTCCTAATTCTGAAAACAGCTAGGGAAGAAAGACAGTTGAGCGGATACGAGTTTCAAAATGGATTAGGGATGTAAATGGGTTTCATTTGTGATGAGAATGAGTCACATAAGGGTAAAATTGGTATTTCTTTAACTCTAAAAAAAAATATTGCCTCCAAATCAACTGGCAGTGACTAATTTGAGATAAGAGCATCACATTTGAGGGACCTAACAACAATTACAGTGATTTGATGGACTAATTTTTCAGTAAAGATCTGAGTGACTAGCACTGGGAACGGGGGGAAAAAAAATTTAAAATGTCTTTAATTTGGAGGTGTGCGTGTGTAAAAAAAAAAACCAAAGGAAAAAAATAAACTCCTTTTGTAACTTGATGCCTTTTGTCAGGGAGCATCCCCTTACCACCCTGTCACCGGCAGAGACCCTCTCTCCAATCTTTTCAAGCATTTAACCTTTACCCACTGCGAACCAACTAAATATTCACCACCATGATTGAAAGAGGGGGGGTCTTGTTGGTGCTGGGATTGGGGAGTCAGCTCCCAGTACTCTTTAAGTTAACAGCAGACCTCTCAGTGAATATAAAAACAAAACAAAAACCCCGCTCTTGCTCTGTCCAAATCCATCCTTTTCTTTTTCCAAATTTAGGAGGCTAGGATCATGACCCATCTCATAGGATTCCGTGCCCACCTCAGCTATGATCTGCCCCTGGGCTGTTACCGAATTCAAGAATGCTTCAATGGCTACGGACGTGATGCGGAGCCGTGAGCCAAATTGTTAGCTAGCTAGATAGAGCCAAGCTTTGATCATAGTCACCAAAACTTGGGTCGGTTTGGTTCCTCTTTTCACACCTCAGTGGGCACAAATGCCCTAGTTGGTAATTAAAATTTCGAAACTCTTTTTTTTTTTTTTTTGGGAAGCATCTATTGGCGTTAGTAATCAGTTGTTGGATTGATATCTTGCAGCATGATTGAATCACATGGAAGCTAGCTTTCATAGTGTTATGTTGTTAGAGCAAGTGCAACAATCTCATAGTAGGGAGCTCTTGTTGGAGTGCTCTCAAGCATGGGGCCACTTAGGAGCTTCATACTAAGAAAAATATTCCAACAAACTCCCAACTAGGAGCATAAATATTATTTGAAAAATCTATTCTTCTACCTCTAACATTTTATAAATATTTTTTAAAACAATAAATCTAATAAAAAAATATTTTTTAGTGGGCCCCCACTCCTTAGGAGCTCCCAAGTGCTCCACAAATTTGTGGAGCTCTTAGAGCAAGTGCAGCAATGTCCTAGTAGGGAGCTCTTGTTGGAGTGCTCTCAAGCATGGGACCCACTTAGGAGCTTCCTACAAGGAGAAATATTCCAACAAACTCCTAACTAGGAGTTCAAATATTATTTAAAAAATACATTCTCCTAAAAATAACATTTTACAAATATATTTTAAAACAACAAATCTAATAAAAAAATAGTTTTTAGTGGGCCCCCACCCCTTAGGAGCTCTCAAGTGCTCCACAAATTTGTGGAGCTCTTAGGAGCTCTATGGTGGGCCCCACTGCCAACTAGGACTTAGGAGCTTTCTTAAGAGCTTGTTGGGAGGTTTTAGGAGTTTTTCCTTACCACATAGGACTTAGGAGCCCCCTTGGGAGGCTGCTGCACTTGCTCTTAGGAGCTCCATGGTGGGCCCCACCGCTAACTAGGACTTGAGAGCTTTCTTGGGAGCTTGTTGGAAGGTCTTAAGAGCTTTTTCTTGTCACATAGGACTTAGGAGCATTCTTGGGAGGCTGCTGCACTTGCTCTTAACCATTCGGTTTTTTATATGTGTTTGTTGTAGTAAATAAATTAACACCGGTTAAATGAATGCATCATTACACACGTTTGACCTTATAACTCAAATGTTGTCAAATTTGAGACAAATTAATAGACTGGCCTAATCTATCTCGCTTCACGATTTGTCAGGTTATTAAAGAACCCTGGTATAGTTCAAAACTCTAAAGTTATGGCGATGGTTCAAAGTTATAATTTTATACTCTATCAAGGTATCAAGGTCCACGGGTTACGAACTCTTTTATTGGTGGGAATGTAAACCCATTGAGCAATATCTTTTTTCTTAAATATATGCTTTAGAAATTTACAACCAACAAGATTTGTAGCTGAATTTATGTCAAAAGTCCTCATCACCATGGCAAAACTTTAAAGTTTTGATGATAGTTGAGAGTTATAATTGTATACTCTAACCGAACACAATCCTCTGGATTAAGAAATATAAAGAAAATAAAGGGACCTAAAACACTACATGCATCCCCTTTTGCCAATAAAACTATAGTGAGGAAGCTAAGAAATCAAACAAAAAAAAAAGTTCCTTGTTCTGAACTATGCAAGTATAAGAAGAGATTCGTTGATGAATAAATGTTGGTCAGTTGGCGTGGCAATGAGGATCCAACTATGTTTGATGCCTTGGAAAATCTGTCCTTGGCTTAAACCAAAGTTTTCAATCAAGCAGACGTTAGTTCAAAAGCTTATCATTCAGGATTCAGAGCATGTGCTAGAATTCTAAAGTGTGATGACTCTTTTTATAAACTCTTTTCTTGTGAATGGAATCACAACAGTAGGAGGGACGATCAGAAGGCTAAAAAGTATGAACCCTATGTTTGTTTTCTTGTGTAACGCTATGAATTATTTCACTACATCCTTTGACACAAGTCAAACTTTTTGGGTAAGCATTGAGTTGGAGCCACATTTTTCTTGTAGGTATTGGTCTAATCTCATTAAAAAGGTTAGGCTAGGAGCATTTTTTTTATTTAATGAATATCTAAAGAGAGAATGTAACAAAACTCAGGTTAATATCAAGTAAGCTAAAACTGATGTTTTTCCTGTCTTGATGGATGTATCACTAACGTGACGCATATTAAAACTATCAAGTATATTAAAACTATCAAGTAATATCTTAATATGTGAATATCTAAATTTTAATAGGTATGGCATGTTAGTCTCGAGAGTGTAGACCAAACCTGGAATCAAATCAACAAAGAAAACTAGAAAACCCCAGTTTGGTCGACCGACGGAGGAGATTCGGTCGACCGCGACGCCTGAAAGAAACAAGCGTGAGAAGCTCGCTCTGGTCGGTCGACCACATGGATGGTCTGGTCCTGTCGGTCGACCGAAAACCCTGTAGAAATCCAAGCTCAGAATCGAGCTCTGCTCGGTCAATCGACACGATGACTCCGATCGACCGAAAATGTGCACGAGCAGACCCTATAAAATTGACACTCTGATCGGCCGACCGAAGCCATTGGTTCGATCGACCGATGTCGGGATTTTCAGTTTCCTAATTCGTTTGGGATTCTATTTTGGGTTGGGATCCTATATATACCTAAACGTTTTTAGGGTTTATAGAACACGTGAAAAAGAGGGTTTTGAGAGGATTCTTTCAGAGAGATCTCAGAGAGATAAAAAACTATTTATGGGCATTGTAATCTTCTTCAATTAATCAAAGAATTGTGTTGTGTAGTTCTCGAGAACATAGGCACGTTGTCGAATCTTGTTAAATCTGGTGTGTTCTTTCTTGTTTATCTTTCCTGTAATTTTTCTTTATTTGCGGTGATTTTTCTACTTGCTAAACTCCTAGCACAAGGTCTGGAAGGGGACGAGTTCGATTGATTATTTTGAATCCCCAACAACTAGTATCAGAACTTCATTCAGAAGATTTTTGCAAGAACCATGGCAGAGGAAAGCAAATCAAAGATCAAGAAGTTTGACGGATCAGATTTCGCCTACTGAAAGTCGCAGGCGGAGGACTATCTGTATCAGAAGGACCTTTATCGTCCGTTGATGGGCAAGGCTAAGGGAAAGAAGAAGGAGGAATCGGACGAGGATTCGGAAATACTGGATCGGAAGGCTCTAGGGTAGATCCGGTTGTCGCTCGCTAAATCAGTCACCCACAATATATTAAAGGAGAAGACGACGATGGGGCTTATGGAAGCACCCGCGAAGATGTGCGAGCAACCGTTAGCCGCAAACAAGATGCATCTCGTCAAAACACTCTTCAACCTCAAGATGGCAGAAGGATGCTCCTTCACGATGCACCTCAGCGAGTTCAACACGATTGTTAATCAACTTATCTCCATGGATATCATGTTTGATGACGAAGTGCATGCCCTATTGATTCTATCGCAGTTGTCGGATAGTTGGGCAGGTTGCGTAACCGCAATTAGCAACTGGGCGGGGAATGAGAAGTTATAGCTGAGCGACGTTGTTAGTGTGACGCCTCTGTTTTCACACATGGCTGCAGTCCAAGGTAAACTCAGAGATGTCAAACCTGTCATACAACCACACCGTACAATAACACGTTTCACCAATCACAGTAATATCCTCTAGTGAAATTAAAAATAAGTATAGGTACAAAACATGCAAAATAAGGAAATAAAAACAATAGACATGATATAGAAAGTGATATCTCATAAATAAAAATCATGTCTCAACTAAAATACATCTGATATCTAGAATAATGAAAGTGTCTTAATATGAATTAATTGAAAATCATACTAAGGCATACTGCCTTTACAATATGAAAATAATACTCTAATATCTGAATGAGAACATAAAACTATAGTGGAGTCTCAGCTACTAAAATATGCGACGACGACTATACTAGAACTCCATCATCCTGCGTCTCTTCGGAACTCTGAGCTGCCTAAAAAAATTTAAAACAAAAAGAACAACAAGAAGAGCGTTAGAGCGTTACAGTAAGATCACCTCCATCCGCCCTCAGGGAAAAGGCTGCTAGATGAAGTGGAGGCTCTATCTATTAAGCATAGTCTACCTAGATTATTTTTCTCGTATCTAATAGCATTAATATTTAGACACCTATAATGCGAGACGTAGTATGTCGAGCGAAATAATCCAAATAAGAAAACCCTCATGTATATATCATATGTCTCAAATTATAGATACCTAAACATTAACATCAAACTAGAGATAAACAATCTAAATAAAATCAATAATTAGAAACCCACAACACGAGACTAGTACGTCGAGCGAAATAATCCAAACAAGGAAACCCTTATGTATATACCATATGTCTTAAATTGTAAATCTCTAATCATTGATCTCAACCTAAGAATAAAATAAAGTAATACATAAAGTAAAGACATTCATAATATTGTATTTATAATATCTTCCACTATCCTGGAAAAATAAGATAAAATATCAGCATATAATTCCGCGTACTTTCAAAGACAAAGTACATCGGTCATATATCTTAGCAATGAGTCATATACATAACTGGCATCCACCAAAGACTCAAGCTATCAATAATCGTCTCAATGTAAATCCTTGCAAGATTCTGATTTCATCTCATTATCATGCATAACGGACTATCCTGTACGTATCCTAAATAGTGTACACAGGTCATTAGTCTCATCGCGATTTTAGTGCATAACATGAGTACGGGACGGCCTACCATATAGGTATCCTAAAAGATGGCTCACAAGGCTCATAACACCCTCGTGCGGACGGACAGCTAGACAAAGCATCCAACCCCGACTCAATGGTCTGTACAAGTGGAATATCGATGCACTATCACACGTAGTACTGAACTGAGCTCATCAACAATATCCATCTCATATATAAACTGTGTATATATGGTATATCAACGCACTATCTCATATAGTACTGAGCTGAGCTTATCAACAATATCCAATAAGTGCATAAACAATCTCTAACTCAAGTGTAATCAATTCAACACTTGTCAAAATCCCCTTTAGAATACTCATGTGTGTACTACGACACCATTCATGTACCATCATGCCTGTACATGTACTATCGTACGACTCAAATTCCGCGACCGCATCTCAAAACAGTGCAACTTAATATTCAGAAAAATTTATCTTAGTAGTCTACTACTAAGCTTCATAGTCAACTATACTGTGTCCATCTAGACTATGTAAAATCATGTATTAGTATTAGTAGTCGAATATTAAGGACATTAGTCGACTACTCTGTAATAATCAAGTTTCTAAAAATTTAAACTGGACATGAGTAACCAACTACTAAGCTTAGTAGTCGACTACCCTGTCAAAACATGCATTCTTTCATGCACGAACAGTACTCATTAGTCAATTGCACATATCATAAAGTTAAAACAAGACCTTATACTTGGCATATGCAACAAAAAAAATATCTGGATCATAATATAAGATTTTTTTTATTCCTTCAAATTAGGGTTTAGCATCCTAATTAATCAATTTCGTCAATTAGCTCTTAAATAAACAACATAATTATCAACACATGATAAAAACTACTCATGAACAGAGATAAAATTCATTTAAACATGTTTATCTCACTTAGGTATCACAAACCTAGGGTTTTAGCATTATTAGTTTAAAATAAAACTCAATTAAATAAATAATTAGTGTTTACACATGGGTTAAACCTAATTAACAAGTTAAAAATGAAATTAACATTTACCCTAATGATCATGATCATGTTTCTAGCATCAACAACAAGGATTAAGCTTCAGATCTAATCTGGTTCATGATTTATCATCAAAAATCTACCTATTATCACATCTAGTTAAGAATAAACATGTAAAACATAGATTTAAACACATTAAATCATTTATTTACTAAGGGTATAGGTTTGGATGAAGATGATCTTGCCTCAATTGCTGTGTTGAACTCCTGAACATGCGTGCAAGATCTCTTCTTCAGCAAAAGCCCACAATCTCTCCCTTTGCTCGATATCACGTCTCAAAACACCTCGAGGAAACACCAAAAATGAGATCTTGGGTTTAAGGAGAGAGGGTGGCTGTATTCTCACGTGAAAGAGGGTAAAAAGAGTTTTAAAACGAGTATATATATGCATATATACAACTGGGTTCGAAACAAAACAAATCCGACCCGAAACCCATAAGAAATCTGGAAACAGCTCGACTAGTCGACTAATACTCTTACTAGTCGACTAATGGCCTTAGTAGTCGGCTACTAAGCTTAGTAGTAGACTATTAAGAATACAGATTCAGCTTATGCATGTTTCGTGCATGATTCTCTTCTATACTCATATATATACATTGATTTGATCTCAAATCAAATCTTAACATACTCAAACATCAAAATATGTTATTTATAACCATATAACATATTTATTATTATTTATCACCATATATTCAAATTTATGAGGTTTTACAGTTAGCATGATTCTATCTGAGGAGGTTAGAAGGAAATCCTACGAATGAGAAGGTTCAGGTTCAGCCCTAAATCTCGAGAAGAGAGGCCGAAGCCAGAAGAAGGGTAACCAGAACATGAATTGGTCTAAGTCAAAGAAGAAAAGATTGAACTTGAAGGTTAGGCCTATCAAAGGGAAGTGTTAAAACTGCGACCATGAGGATCATATGTCTTCAGTCTGTAAAGCACAAAAGAAGGATACGAATGAGCAGGAGGCTCATATCGTGCAAGATGCTTTGATCCTTGCTATGGACAGCAATTCTGATTCACGGGTAATTGATTCAGGAGACTTGTTTCACGCTACTGCTAATAGGAAGCTTCTTCAAAACTATATAGCAGGGAACTTTAGGAAAGCATACTTGGGGGACAATGAGCCTTGCAGTATTGTTGGAAGAAGCAACATACAGATTCAGATGAAGGGCTCTAAGTGGAATCTAAAGAATGTCAGACATGTACCGAAGCTAAAGAGGAATCTTGCTTCGGTTGGCCAGCTTGGAGCAGAAGGCTATGTTTTAACATTCACCGAGGATTCGTGGAAAATCTCTAACGGCACTATGGTGGTTGCCCTATGCAACAAAACAGGAACTCTCTATCTTACTTCACATGTGAGTGACACCCTCACAATTACAGCTAGTAAGGAGAGTACAAATCTATGGTACAATAGGCTGGGACACATGAGTGAGAAGGGTATGAAGATTCTACACTCACAGGGAAAGATAACCGGCATCGATTCAGTTGAAGTCAGTGTTTGCGAGGACTGCATCTACGAGAAGCAGAAGAGGGTCAGCTTTCAAAAGGGTGAAATGCCACTTAAAGCTCAGAAGCTAGAGCTTGTTCATACAGATGTATGAGACCCAACTAGCATATCTTCTCTTGGCAGTTCGGCGTACTATGTCACATTTATCGACGATCACTTGAGGAAGGTGTGGGTATACTTTATGAAGCACAAGTCAGAGGTGTTCAGGATCTTCAAGAAGTGAAAAGCCATGGTAGAGAATAAGACAGATCTGAAGGTGAAGTGTCTGAGATCAGACAATAATGGAGAATATGAGCTGGAGGAGTTCAAGAGGTTCTGTGCTCTAAATGGGATTCATTTGGAGAGGACTACTCCCAAGGACCCCACAACAGAATGGCATTGCAGAGAGGATGAACAGGACATTGACGGATTGTGCAAGGAATATGCGTCTATATGCAGGTCTATCCAAGATATTTTGGGTAGACGTTGTAGGGTCCTCTTGCTTATATATATATCAAGTATAGGATCGTGACCCTTAAGAAATGAGTGCATTCTTATAAAGAGTAAATCTGCGGAAGCTTTCACTGAACATTAGAGAGTGAGTTTGAAAAGTAAATTATAAATTACAAAGAAAGAATGGCAACAATCTCAGAAAATGAACATCACAAACACAAGTATGTATACTGGTTCCACCTCCCCGGTGTACATCCAGTCCCCAAGCAAATACCGCTTGAGATTTTTACTATGATTTTGAAACCTTACAAAATCAAAAGCAAACCTGACCAATTTGTAAGACCATGCAAATTACAAACCCAATTGACAACACCATGCTAATTGTAAACCAACCTCTAGACCAAAAGATCAACCCCTCTCACAAAATGAGAGAATCTTCCTTTGAAGCAATGTATAATTCCAATCCTATAAGCCTTGATGTGGATGTGAATGTGTAACAGTGGCTTATGAATCTTTTTAACTCTCTGAATATTGCCTAAACAATCTCTAAGAATGAATCGAACAAATGCAATATTAGAAACTCTCTTTTCTAGAAAAAACAGATTCAAAAACTAAAAGTTTAGAGAGTTAATTTACACAATATGTGAATCTTATAAGCACAAATCTTGTTCTCATGTTTACCGACATTTACCCTATTTATAGTCTCTGAAAAGCCATATTTTTAAACCCAAATAACACCTCAAAACGGCTATAAACGGTTATATATTCAAAACCTGTAACAATCAGAAAACTGCTTTTGTAGTTAACTACAACTCTTAGTAGTCAACTACTCTGAGTTCAAACAGACTCTGCGTAGTCATAAAATTCCTTAGTTGTCGACTACTTAGTCTATTAGTCGACTATATTGTAATCGATAGAAAGTCTGGAATTCTGATTCAACTCTTATTAGTCAACTATAATGTCTAGTAGTTGACTAGTCTGTAATAACATAGAAACTGATATTCTATCTGTGTCTTTTATAGTCGACTATTCATGCTATGAGTTGAGTATTAAGGGGTAGATATGAGCTATATGATATGTTTTAAGTCTCACTCAATATCTATTAAATCTAATGGTTAACATAGGGGATTGCTATAGTTAACCAATACACTAAGCATGTGTTAGTGTGTTCTAACACTATTTGTGTGCATGTGTGTGAGTGATCAAGGCTTGTACACATTTCTAAGCAAAAAAAATATAAAATTATATTTTGATAATAAAGTATATCTCTTTCTTTGCTTCATTTTGCCTTGAACTCATCATATGTCTTGAGTATTTCTTTGAATATCATATTGATTTAGCTCCGATACTGCAAAACAAATATTAGCACATAATACACATAACATATAATATTTGTTATCATAAAAAACAAACTAATCTTAAGATCAAGATTCCTAACATTCTCCCCCTTTTTTATGATGACAAATATATGTTATTAAGATATAAAAAATTTAATCCCCTTATATAAAATAATTAGATAAAATCTTTTACTCCTCCTGCATCAAAGCATTGGTAAAAAATTTAAATTTTTTTTATATAACTCCCCCTTTGTTATTAGCAAAAATAAATAAACATAAATCTAGTTAAAAAAAAATCCCGGGTACCTTAATAAAAAGATTAAGCACTTTGATACCCTTTTATATATGATCCTTAGGATTAACCCTTAGGAATACAAATCCACTTGGAATTTGGTTTCCATTTATTAACATAAGTATAATTCTTTGAATTACCAACTTCATGCATATAAGATAAAATATAAGCATTCCTATTATGAATATTCAAATTCTTAGGAATCCATATATACTTATATGGTTTAGCATGAATATTCTTATTATTATTCGTCAAAACATAATCATTCTTTATAAAATACTTAGGAACAAATCCAATACCAAAATGATTGATTGAAGATTTTTAAAATGAGAGCAAATTATTCAAATTCTCTTTATCTTTGTTAAATTTGTTCACATTTAAAGATAAGTCTTCATATTTACATCTAAGTGAACTCATTTCTTTATCTAAATCTGAAATACGAGTTTTTATTTTATCACATTCAGATTTTAGATAAATATTATTATTAGTCAATAATTTATTTTCAAAAAATAAATTATTATTTAGTTTATTCAATTTTTCAACTTGTGAAGAATTAAAGTTACTAATTCTAAGTTTAATCTTTCATTTTAATTTTTTAATAACTTATAATTAGACTTCAAATTCTTAATTTAGCATAAAGTTCATTGAATACTTCTAATAATTCTTTATTATTAATATTATTGCGTACCTCATCTTCTTGTGCCATGAAGCACATGTGAGCGGATTTCTCTTTTTGTTCTTCTTCTTCTTCGGTCATTTTCAAATGTTTCTTTTTCTTATCTTTTAACTTCTTGAAGTTTATAGACTTTGACTTTTGCTTTTGAAGAGGACAATCCTTCTTCAAGTGTCCTGGCTTATTACATCCATAATAAATAAAATTATTGTTGGTATCTTTAACATTTTTATACTTACTTTGGATAAGGAATTTTTTGAATTTTTTTGAGAGAGCATCAATGTCTTCATCATCTTCATCTGATCCATCATTGTCGGAAGATGCATTTAAAGCAATGATTTTCTTCTCTGGTTGTTCTCTCTCCATTCCATCTTAAAGTTGTACTTCCTATGTCATTAAATTCCCAACAAGATCTTCTAGGGTAAGTGTTGAGAGGTCATTGGCTTCTTCAATTGCGGCCGTCTTTTTCTCCCATTCCGGTGTAAGTGCACGAAGAATTTTTCTCACCATCTCCAATTGTGTGTACTCTTTTCCAAGACCAATTAGAGAATTGGTAATGTCGGTAAATCTTGTGATCATTTCAGTGATCGTCTCATGTTCTTTCATTTTGAATAACTCAAATATGTGCACAAGAATAGAGACTATAGATTCTTTAACTTTGTTAGTTCCTTCGTGTGTTATCTCTAATGTATGCCAAATTTGATGGGCTGAATTGCAAGTAGACACGCGATTGAACTCGTTCTTGTACAAGGCACAAAACAATGCATTCATCACCTTAGAGTCCATATTTATATTTGTTCTTTGAACAACCGTCCATTCGGTGTAAGAAGTGGTAGGCTTTGTAAATTCCATCTCTACAATGTCCTAAAGTACATATCCAAGAGATTGAAGGTAGATATTCATTCGACACTTCTAATAGTTGTAGTGTGCCATCAAAGAAAGGTGGTCGCTGTGTGGAATGTCCATCTTTGAATTATGAAGTATTTGATGTACTTGATGATGTCATCTTTCACCTCGCTCTGATACTAAATGTAGAATCTGTTACAATGCTCACTAAAACACTAGGGGGGCGAGGGTGAATAGTGTTCCTTTTAAAATTTATGCAAAATAGATTATAAATTGCAATGAAGATAGCAAAATCACAGAGAATTATAATTGCAAACACAGTATTTTATACCGGTTCCACCTCCTCGGTGTACATCCAGTCCCCAAGAAAATCCCACTTGAGAGTTTCACTATGATTTTAAAAAACTTACAAAATCAAACAGCAAACCCGACCAATTTGCAAGACCATGTAAATTGCATACAATCTCTTCACAAAGAGATCACACCTCTCACACTCGAGAGAATTTTTCTTAAATCAATAATACAATTCCTATAAGCCTTGATTGTGTAGTGATGTGTAGCAGTGGCTTAGGAATGTTTTTCATCTCTGGAAGTTGGCTAAATAAGTTGTATATTGGATGAAGATCAAAGGCTAACTCAGAGAATACGTTTCTCAAACATTTAGTGAAAATCTGAATGTTTTGAACTCTTGAAAATGCACAAAAATTGAATCTTATGGATAGGAATTAGTTGACCAAATTTCTGAACTTGTAACCTATTTAAAGCTCTTAAAGATACAAGTTTTCAAAGTCAATTAACAGATCAAAACGACTTTAAACAGTCAGTAATTTAAATTTTGAAATGTTAGAAAACTGTCATTTTAGTCCACTAGTAGTCGTTGTAGTCGACTACACTGAGTTAAAACAGACTCTGTAAATTCATGATTTTTCTTAGTAGTCGGCTACACTGGTCATTAATCGACTACACTATAAACGACAGAAAATCTAAAATTCAAATTCAAAGCTGAGTAGTCGACTATATTGTGTAGTAGTTAACTACATTGTAAACAACAAAAAGTTAGAATTCTGAATTGACTTTTAGTAATCGACTATATAGTCTAGTAGTCGACTATACTGTAACTTTACAGAAACTAAGATTTTGCCTAAGTGCTTAGTAGTCGACTATAAAAAGTCATTAGTCCACTAGACTGTAATTTGACAGAAACTTATATTTCTGATCTAAACTTCAGTAGTCGACTACAAGTAGTCATTGGTCGACTACTAAGGGGTGAAAACTAATATAAATGAGATATTCTTAGACTTATTGATAAGTTATAAACTCTAATGGTTAATATAGGGGATTTATATTGTTAACCAACACACTAAACATGTGTTAGTGTGTTCTAATCACTATGTGTGTGTATGTGTGAGTGATCAAGACTTGTAAAAAATTTCTAAGTAAAGAAAATGTAAAATGTACATTGATGTATAATCTCTTTATCTTCTTACTTTATGATGCCTTGAACTCATCTTGCACTTGTTCATATTTGATGTTGAAACCTGCAATGATATGTTAGTGCATAATAATATTCACAGTGATACACATAATGAATAAATTGTTATCATCAAAATTATATCTTGGGGACATGATATCCAACAGACGTGGTGCATACAACAGATTATCTGATTAATCATGGGCCATCAGTTCTATTAGATTTCGGGATTCCAGAAGAGGTTTGGAGTTGCAAGAAGGTTAATCCCTCACACTTGCGAGTATTTGGCTACGTGGCATATGTTCATATCAGTGGCCATGTCAGGGACAAGGTAGAAGCTAAGTCACAGAAGTGTACATTCATTGGATACGGCATTGATGAGTTCGGTGGTATCGTCTTTAGGATGAGAAAAACAGGAAAATCATCAGGAGTAGAGATGTGATATTCAATGAGGAGGTGATGTACAAGGATAGGGACAATACCAAGGATAGCCAAAGCAGTGGGAGCAGCACTAAGGATGCAGGTGAATCTGAATACATGGATTTAGAGGAACTTCCAGATGGGGGAGACAACATTATTTGTGACCGAAGAACGGAGGAGTCTCTAGGTGCAGAGACTACTACCTAGGGCGTGGAGCTTAGGAGGTCATCTAGGATACCCAAACCGAATCCCAGATATCTCTCATCATTAGATTATTTGTTTTTGATAGATAGCGGAGAACCAGAGTGCTATGAGGATGTTGTTCATCGTAAAAATTAAGACTCCCGAAAAGGGGTTTGTTTGTATTAATAAGAATGGCTTATTACAAACTAAGGATCAACAATTACAACAGAAGTGAAGAGAATGCTCTTCTTGTTTAATGTGGAATCTTCGGTAGCGATAAGACGCCTCCCTCGAATATTTGTGTCGAGTTTGCTTCTCTTGGACGATCCGATCGAAACTGTGGTTGAGCTTCAATACGTAGTAAAAGCTTTCGTGTGATTGAGTTCGATTACCCGAGCTTGATAAATGTCAAGACTGAATGCTTAGAGAAGGCTAATATGCAAGAGTTTGCAAAGAGGCAAGAGTCTCAAATATGAGAGTTTAGATTGAGTCTACTTCAACAATCCAAGCTTTTTCTTAAGGATCTCCAACCAAGCTCTCAAGATGCAGAGTCTTAAGAATGTCAAGCCGATCAAGCCCACAAAACCAGTAGCCCCCTTTCATGTTGCCAAAGATGGCTTATAAATAGGCAAAGAAAGGCATGATCAATCCCTTGACTTTGACCGCTCACAGTTGAGGAGCACCATACCTCCCCCTATAGCTGTGAGATGTGACCACTATAGGTTATAAGAGCCATGCATCATCACTCAGGATGTGGGACGTGGGTAGGCCCACTCCCACAGGCAAGCATCTGCTTGCACGGCTTAGACGAGGCTGGCAGGCTTATAGGCGAGCTTGAGCGGTGTCTGAATGCTCAGGCGAGCTTAGTGAACAGGCGGGGCCGGCTGGTGGGCCCCACAAAAGTTAGGCGAGCTTGAGTCTGTTGACAAGTTGAGTCCATGCAGACGAACTCCCTGCAAGCGAGCTTGACTCGTGTGGGCGAGCAAAGCATTCAGGCGAGCTCGACTCGCACGGGTGAGCGAAGCATTCAGGCGAGCTCGACTCGTGCGGGTGAGTCAAGCCATGTTGGGGAACTATGGCTCATGCAGGCGAGCAAAGCGTGTTGGCGAGTCAAGCTTGCAGGCGATCTTTGCTTGGCCTTTTGAATGTAGGCGGGCTTGACTTGTGCTGGCAAGTCAAACAAACAGGCAAGCTTTGATTGGCCTTCTGAATGTAGACGAGTTTTGCTTGCTTTGAGCACGCAGACGAATTCAAACAGGCGAGATTTGAGTTCTCTTGTGTAAAGTCAATTTTATTGCCTACAAAGGCTATGTAAATGACTGAATCTTAGCAGTGGGAGCATGCGCTGTAAGAAGAGATAGATTCTCTACACATTAATGAGACATAGGAGTTAGTGTTTGCATCAGAAATTAATTTATTTGCCGAACTCATTACAAATCGTTTATCGAATACAATGATTTCAAAGAAACAAGCCTTTTTATAAGACCTCTTGTTACAAACAAATAAACTCTTAGAAACACATGTAGACGATGTTTATCATTCGCTACTTGTGTGGGATCTTTTTATGTGCCGGGGGTGCTTGTGTAGGGTCTTTGTCCTTGCTTTGTTCCAGTGCATATAGGTGATAGGGGGCTATTTATAACCCATAGGAACCATAACTGAAGGTTAAAGTTGAAAAGAAACCGCCTCGACAAACTCCTATATCTGAGACAGTCGCAACTCTCTCGGAAGTATGGCTTGCTTCTGGCAATTTTATAACCGCTCCCACCATGTTTAATTGCTATTATTCCTACAATTATGTGTGTGCTTTGTGCTTGTAATGGCTCCCCCACATTTTTGGATGATTCCCAACAGTTATTAAGCCATGTGGATTACACAAAACTCAAGAAAACCGTCGCTAAGCCCACTCTAACTTTCGAGACAGTCGCCACTATCTTGGAAACTATAAATTGTCTCATGGCTTCCGAGACACGTTTTGTGCCTCGAAACTTGTGTGATGCACTTCTTGGGCATTCCTTAGTTGACTTTTGAGTTGAAGAGTTTCATTGACTTTTGTCAAAGTGTCGCAAAGATCGTTGAATCTTCCCTTTAGTTCCTTACAATATTGGGAGTCGCCTGAAAAGATAGGAAGCTTTCGAGTCGACTAAAGGCATGTTGACTGACACCGCCTTTCAAGTCGGTACGAAGGGAGTTGGCTTCAGAGGTTGGTCTTTTTTTGAGACATTTGCTAGTGTCTTGGACAAAGCTGCCTCTTTCGAGACAGTGGCAAGTGTATTGGAATTCGAATCGACTATCACCGTCTTTCGATTGGGCATGGAGGGGGTCTCGTCTTAGGTATCATCTCGAGATTTTGACTTCTATCGGCCTTTGAGTCAACACATAAGGTGACATCTCAGTTCGCCATTCGAACGACATAAGGAATTGTCGTCTTATTTGGTCTACATTGATGTCGTCTTGACTTGTAGTCTCATCTCGGTATCATCTCGGACCGTCTCTCGAGTCGACACGAAGGGATCTCATCTAGGACTTCGAACTGTCATCTCATCTCAGTCTCGCCTTGGATCATCTCTCGAGTCGACACGAAGGATCTCATCTAGGACTTCGAGCTGTCGTCTCGTCTCAGACTTTGAGTCGGCTATCACCGCCTCTCGAATCGACACAAAGGGATCTCGTCTAGGACTTCGAGTCGACTACCAACACCTTTCGAGTCGACACGAAGGAGATTTCATCTCGGCTCGGACTTTGAGTCGACTACCAATGCCTTTTGAGTCGACACAAAGGAGATCTCATCTCGGGTCTCGGTTCGAACTTCGAGTCGACTACCAACGCCTTTTGAGTTGACATGGAGGTGTCGAGATGTCGACCACCTTTCGAGTTGACACCGGAGGTGTCGTCTCGTCTGATCAAGACGTTGGCTACCTTTTGAGTCAACACAGGAGGTGTCTTCTCGTCTGGTTGAGATGTCGGCTACCTTTCGAGTCGACATAAGAGGTGTCGTCTCGTCTGGTTGATTGAGACGTCAACTTTTACTCAATTTACAGGGGTTGTTGGATCGAGATTCCCATTGTTGATTTGGCTCCTTAGTTGATCTTTGGCTTTGGATGATTCTCTGTAACTAAGATGATGACGTTTATCGTCTTCCTTTCAACTTAAGCTATATGTGATACCCGATAGGTAATTTTTGACACCTACAGTTAGCCCAACTATCTGCACAGAAAAAAGCTTTATATAACAAATGGGTCTTTCGAGTTAAGCAGGAGAGTGATGGAAGCAAGAGGTACAAGGCCATATTAGTCGTGAATGGGTTCCAGCAACGGGAAGGAGTGGATTATACAGAGATATTTTCCCCTGTTGTGAAGCTTACAACCATTAGAATGGTGTTAAGCTTAGTAGCTGCAGAAGATCTCTACCTTGAGCAGTTAGATGTGAAGACTACCTTACTTCATGGTGACTTGGATAAAGAAATCTACATGAAACAACACGTTGGCTTCATTGAAGAAGGAAAGGAAGAGATGATGTGTAAGCTCAAGAAGAGTTTGTACGAATTGAAACAAGCTCTAAGACAGTGGTACTAGAAGTTCGACAACTTCATACAGAGCAATGGCTATGAAAGATGCAATTCAGATCATTGTTGCTACTTTAAGAGGTTCGAGTCCAGCTATATCGTGTTATTATTGTATGTTGATGACATGTTAGTTGCAGGATCGTGTTTAGAAGAGATAAACAAATTGAAGAAGGAATTGGCGAAGGAATTTGCTATGAAGGATCTGGGTGCAGCGAAGCAAATTCTTGGGATGCGAATCAGTAGAGATGAAGCTTAAGGGACGTTGGAGTTGAGTCAAGCTGAATACATCAAGAATGTACTTTAGAGGTTCAACATGGAGAATGCTAAGCCCGTTGGCACACCCCTTAAAAGCCAATTCAAGTTATCTGAGGAGTAATCACCCAAGGCAGATGCGGAGAAGGAGCACATGAGTAAGGTGCCATATTCATCAGCCATTGGTAGTTTTATATACGCTATGGTTTGCACGAGATCGGATATCGCCCATGCATTGGGAGTTGTGAGCAGGTTTGCGAGTAATCCAGGAAAGCAGCATTAGGAGGCTATGAATGTAGGCGTCTAAAAATACTTATAGATATCCAAATACAGCTCAAGACAAAGAGAAGACAATAAACGTCATCATCTAAGTTGCAGAGGATCATTCAAAGTTAAAAAATCAACTAAAGGGTGTATCAAGAAACACATCATACGAGTTTCAAGGCATAAAACATGCATTGGAGTCATAAAGGAAAATCATAATTTCCGAGACAGTTATAACTGTCTCGGAAGCATGAAGGAAGTCCACCACTTCCGAGACACTTACAATTGTCTCGGAAGCATGAAGGAAGTCCACTGCTTCTGAGACAGTTGTTCCGAGACACTCACAACTGTCTCGGAAGCTAAGAAGGAAGTCCACTACTTCCGAGACACTCACAACTGTCTCAGAAGCTAAGAAGAAAGTATAGTGATTTTCTTGAGATTTGTACATACCACATGGCTCCATAACTGCCAAAGATCATGTTTGAACGTGGAGGAGGAGTTACAAGCGGGAATCACGTCCACAACTGCAGGAATCATGGCATTAAAACGTGTTTAAAGCAGTTACAAAATAGCTAAAACGAAGCATGCTTCCGAGATAGTTGTAACTGTTTAGGAAATGGAAAACCAACCACGCTACCGAGATAGTTACAACTGTCTCGGAAATGGAACTTCTTCGACGTGATTTATTTTTGATTTATGACTTCAGTTATTATTTCTAAGGGCTATAAATACCCCCATAGGACCATTACTGACGCGGGGGGAGCAGATCCAAGGCAATTAGGGCAGAGAGACTTTAGTTTTTGGTGAATTTGTGCAAGAGAGGGAGTCTTGATTCCTCAAAAAATACTTTCAAGAAGCTTTTGGCGATTCCTAAAGATCTAAGCTCTGACTTGATCTTTGAAAGAGTGAACATCTTACATCGATAAGATATTCGCTTAAGATTCTTACTTCGATAAACGAAGAAGAACATCCAAAAGCCTTCACGGTTTAATCCGAATCTGTGAATCGGTGGTCCACGGGTTAACGCACCCCCGGCACAGGCAAAGATCACACAAAAGCAAGAGTTGATAAATAATTTCTGCGTTATTTTCTAGAAAGTTATAATTTTCTTCTTATTGTGTAAGAGAGGTCTTATAAAAAGGCTATTTTCTTTTGAATTCATTGTAAACAATCAAAAAATATAATAAATTCCACAATGAGAATAATTTTCGACGAAAACAAATTAGCGACTACAGTGGGAGCCAACGGTCTCGCTACCGAGACCGTCGTATCGTAACCGATCAAGATGCTGGTTGAATCCACGGTCGAGTATGAGTTCGACCAAGCCAAGTTTGAGGAATATCTCTCATCATCCTCTTCAAGATATTCATTATCTCGCAAGTACAAGAGGATCTCACCATTGAAGAAGACTTACATGCCAAAGAAGGCCCAGGGTGAAGACTCTCACCCAATCGTTGCCGAGGCCTCCCTTAGCAATATTATCTCGGTGACTCCCAAAGCCAAAAGCTCTGCTCATGATGATTTCTCCCTAATTAAGGAATCGTTTGATCGAAGTTCGCCAACTCTGACGAAGAGGGCTCGTCAGAGACAATGCCAACGCCTCGCTCGTCAAATGGCTAAGGCCTTGGAACAAACCGACGGGGTTCGCTGCTATGCGGACCTAGAGTCGAGGAAGCATCAAGTGGTCCAATCGGCCCAACGACAAACCACTCACATCTCTGCTAAACTAACGTCTGAGGAATAGACTCTTGTCAAAAAGGGCTCGTTCGACTCACAAAGAACGCATACAAAAGCGTCGTACAAACGTCACTCATGCCCTCGCTCTCTTGCAACAAAGACGAGGAGGAAAAAAGGAAATGGTGTCTAAAAAATTACCAAAGAATCGCAAAGTTTGGATTCCTAAATCTGAACTTATGCAAAAATCAAATTGGCGGGTCACATCTTTCAACCACGGCAGTCTCCACTGTCGCGGCCAAAGAAAAGTTGTCGAGGTCTCATCTTCAACCCGTCGATGTTTGTGCCTGGTCCGTCTATTGCAACCACATCTGCTATGTCACCGGTGAAGCCTTGGGTCAGTCCTGACCTGTCAAAATTCAAAGTCACAATGGCGGATCGTCTCGGTCCTTTACCTGATGATCGAGGCAAAGGTCCAATAAAAAAACGCTTGGGTCTGATAAACGAACCCTACATAATTTTTATACTGGGGGTCGTAAGTATTCTCCTATCAGGACAAAGCAATCCTAGGAGGGGAAACTTTAATTTCTTCTCGTTTGGGGCTTGTAAAGACTCCATGCCCGCAAGGGGTTGGATCTAAACATATAATCTTGGATCACTCAGAGGCGATGTCAAGTTGTCCTACGTATGTTAACAAGGTTCAAACACAAAAGATAAGTTGCTTTGGTCACCATACTGATGAGCTGTACTATCAAACTAAGGGTGGAAACAAATCACAAAAAAGGATTGTTCGAGAAATAAGTCCTCATTGTGTGTGTGAAAAGCTTATCAAAGTAGTGTTGTCTGAATATAGCTGCTCTAAAGTCAAACCGCCAGGGGTTTCTGTATTCCAGAGACTTTCTACCAAAACGTCAAAGCACAGGCCGAAGTGTTTTCGCAAAAGAATATCTACCGTTCAACATAATGAGCTTCTAGAGGTCACTATCAACATGACCGACAGAGGAAAATAACATTCAATCAACCCGGATCCTTATTTTTCTCCGGGAGGGAGAATTGATCAGAGTCTCTCTCAAAGAATGTCACGGCTGGAGCTAAGGTCCACTAGACGTAGAGATTATAGGAGAATGCATGAAGGGTTGTCTTCAGATGAGGAACTCTCAGATACTTGTTCTGCACTTGCCTCTGATGATACAATGTCCAGTGTAGGACAAGCCAGAGAATCATTCACAATCACCCCTGATCAGTTTGCTCAAATGCTTCAAGAATCTCTAACCAAACAACATGAAGAAATTAGAGCTGAGATAAAGACGAAAATGGAGTTGGTTATTCAACAAATGAGAGAATTGCAAGCTCAACGGCTTCAACCTTTTGAGTCCAGTCAGCGAGTTGAATCCAGCCGCAATACTCAAAATGTTACAGATGATAGTGATCCATAAGTTGATGAAGTCATTTTTGCTGATGCACCTCCCAATAACAATAACGATGGGGGTAGTTCAACGGATACTCCCAATAATAACACTGGGGGTGGTTCAATTGCACCCCCTAAAAATAAAAATGCAGGGAGTGGTCCAACTCATTCTCCTCAACGTCCTTCGAATGAAGATGTAGACGATGACAAGAAAATTCAAAACCTTGAAAACAAAGTCAATGCTTTAATGTCCGCTCAGGAAGTAAAGAAGGCGAGCATTCCGTGTCCCTATCCAAGAAAATGAGATTCAATCCCATACCCGGTAAAATTCAATCTGATTAACTTCACACTATTTGACGGGAAGAGCTCGCCTACTCAGCACTTGGTTTATTTTAAGTCTCATTTAGGCATGATATCTGAAAACGAGGTTTTGATGGTCCGGTCATTCGTTGGCACCCTTCGTAGGCCCGCCTTCGATTGGTACCGACGTCTCAAGCCTGAGAGCGTCAATTGCTGGGATGATATGGAAAGTTTGTTCCTCAGCAATTTCTTCGATGATGACACCGAAGTGTCAATTGGAACCCTTATGGATGAGAAACAAAAAGACGGAGAGTTAGTTAATAATTTTATCAAGCACTTCCGCAACAAGGCAAGAATTGCAGGGATCCTGTCACAGAGGAATTCATCTTGCAGACATGCCACAATAATCTCTCCATTAATGTCCTGGAAGTCCTGGGGGTTATACCATCCAAAACCTGGAAGGAGTTAAAACTACGCGGTGAACAGGCCGAGTGCTTTCTTAAAAGAAAGAAAACTGAGAGAAATCAACCGACGACACCTGCAACCGCTGTGAATGCTAATCAAACGTCACAACCGCAACCCCGGAAGCAACAGAAGACTCCCGATCCGAAGTTTCAGAAGGAGTATTCTTTCGAAGATGATGAAGTTCCAGCCATCTTGAAATACCTCCTCACTAATGATAAAATCGAGCTACCACCTATTAAAGATCAGGAGGGAGCTAAGAGTATTACAGATCCAAACTATTGTGCATACCACAGAATGGTTCTTCATCCCACCAAGGTTTGCTTTGGCCTAAAAAACAAAATCCAAGCCTTAGTTGACTCTGGTGTCATAACGGCAAAACAAGCCAAATAAGGATGACATACAACTCTGAAGAGTATACGAGTATAAACTGGTTCTTCATTAACTCCAAAGAGTATACGAGTATAAACTGCTTCTCCATTAACTCCGAAGAGTATACGAGTATAAACTGCTTTTCCATTAACTCCGAATAGTATACGAGTATAAACTGTTTCTCTATGTAACTCCGAAGAGTATACGAGTATAAACTGCTTCTCCATGTAACTCCGAAGAGTATATGAGTATAAACTGCTTCTCCATGCACTCCAAAGGGTATAAGAGTATAAACTATTTCCCGAACCTACGATCGATATAAGAGGTTAAAAACTGCTCCCTTAAATTACGCGCTCCAATAATATAACCAAATATGATTAGACTCAGGTTCACCTAAAAGCTGGCGGTGGATATGAGGTTATCATGGCTGAATACGAAGGTAGGAATCAAGACCTGATTCTGTATCAAGAACAACAACATTGCTCACAAATAAAAAGTTCCTGAAAAAGTACTATCCCTAGTACATTCAAGGTCTAGTACATTCAGGGTAACCTATTTAACGGGAAGTTCCTAGAGAATGCTATGTATGGTATTTTTAAGGATAACCCGAAACTAATTGATTATTCAAGGTGAAAACCAATCATCTGAATAACCCACTCTTAATCATGATAAAAATAATTAAGAACCTCCCATTGTGGCTATTTAATCATGTCCAAAATGATTAAAACCCTCCCACTATGATTTTCAGAATAATCATTCATTGAGATGAGATTCAATGACTTCATCAAGTCAATCTTCCTTCACGAAACTCTGAAATCCTTCAAGGATGAAGCATGTCCCATGCTTTTCCTTCATCTGATTCTTGGTTGGTTTCAATCGTCGAGATCAATTTCGCCAACTCCTACTGTGACTTTCCAAGCACTCTTTCATTGAGATGAGATTCAATGACCTCATTGGGTCAGTCTTTCCTCACAAAACTCCTACGGTCTAATTGTGGAGTGTTTGATGATTCACAGTCCTCCACCATAAACTCCCTCACTGATCAAATTAACTGATGGTGGGTTCATCAAAATGCTTCATGGTTAAATCCATCCAAACTCCCGCTGTGTCCGAGCCTTTAACACTCCCACTATTGAGCTCTGACACAACACCCAAAATTTTAATCTGTGACAATTGGCAAACCTCTTTTCATTTTAAAGTCTTGTCACTGGTTACCAAAAAACCTCTTCTGAGTGATTTGTGCAAATCTACATTCCTACTGTTATTTGTACCTTCACTCCCTCTGTTTGCTTGGTCAAACCTTTAAACAGTTAGGATCAAAGCTAAAATCCCCTCTCGATTCCTTCCATGAACGAGAGGTCCATAAATTAAACGATCAAACCTTTTAACAGTTAGGATCGTCTCAAACTCCCATTTGGTCAAACCTCTAAACAGTTAGGACCAAAGCCAAAATCCCCTCTCGATTCCTTTCATGAACGAGAGGTCCACAAATTGAACGATCAAACCTTTTAACAGTTAGGATGGTCTCAAACTCCCATTTGGTCAAACCTCTAAATAGTTAGGACCAAAGCTAAAATCCCCTCTCGATTCCTTCCATGAACGAGAGGTCCACAAATTGAACGATCAAACCTTTTAACAGTTAGGATCGTCTCAAACTCCCATTTGGTCAAATCTCTAAACAGTTAGGACCAAAGCCAAAATCCCCTCTCGATTCCTTTCATGAACGAGAGGTCCACAAATTGAACGATCAAACCTTTAAACAGTTAGGATCGTCTCAAATTCCTATTTGGTCAAACCTTTAAACAGTTAGGTCCAAAGCTAACATCCCCTCTCGATTCCTTCCATAAACGAGAGGTCCACAAATTGAACGATCAAACCTTTAAACAGTTAGGATCGTCTCAAATTCTTATTTGGTTAAACTTTTAAACAGTTAGGTCCAAAGCCAAAATCCCCTCTGGATTCCTTTCATGAACGAGAGGCCTACACATTCCCCACTCAGTCAAACATTTAAACAGTTAGGACGAAAGTTGGAATTCCATCTCAATAAATGAGAAATCCACTTTTAGATTGGATAATCAAACATTTTAACAGTTAGGGTTATCTAAATCTTCTCGATTTTCGAAGTGGAGATCCCACTCTTAGTTTCACCCTTCAGATTCTTAAAGTGGAGATCCCACTTTGAGTTTTTTTTGCACTAGGAGATAGAATATAAAATTCTTCCTCTCCATCTTCGGGTTCATCTCTACCAACAAAAAAGAGACAATGAGATAGAATATAAAATTCTTCCTCTCCAATGTTGGGTTTATATTTTCACCAAAAAGACGTAACCCATCAATATTTTCAAATTCATGTTTTATACGTGGGGGACATTATCTCAATCCCTTATTAGAGATAAGTCTACGTCTAACACACGTCGTCGGGTGATATGTTCCCATATAAACGACAAAGTCTATGTATTCAACATCATAGCACAAAGTCTAAGAGAGTTTATTCTCTTAGCACAATGTTACATGCAGAACAGACTTAAATAATCTGTATGCTAGCCCCATTCAAACGGTAGTCGGTAAAGGTTTATCAAATCCGTTGATGGCCGAGGGTTTGCCAAAAATCCTATAAATGTGATAGTCACTGATACACCAGCTTCATTAGTTGGCCTCGTGACTTGAGTATCCGATAAACTCAGGATAAAATCCATACTGCAGATGAACCGACTTGAAAAATTGGTCCTGCAGCCTCGACACTAAGGATCGTCATGCTCTAACGCCTTAAGAGCTTAAACTTTGTAGACTCCAGTAAATATACGAGTATAAACTGTGTTAACGCTGGTTAACGCGTTACAGTGAAGATTGACGTTGGTCAACGCGTCAATGATTTTCACTAAAATTAGGCTAAGGAAAAAAGTCCAATTTAATGGATGATCTCAGGGGATTCAATTGCGATCCAGATATGAATTCCCAATGAAGACAATCAGTTCAATATCAGTTCAATGACAATAGCTAATCAAAACATTAGTTTTAGTTCAAGATTTCGACAACGGTCAAGCGATAAACACAGCACCGGAAGAATTTTAGTTATTCTACAAAGCGCTGAGTAGACTAAAGATGAAGAAGTCAAGAGTTAAAGCAATTCAC
This sequence comes from Asparagus officinalis, assembly GCF_001876935.1. Taxonomy (NCBI): domain Eukaryota; kingdom Viridiplantae; phylum Streptophyta; class Magnoliopsida; order Asparagales; family Asparagaceae; genus Asparagus; species Asparagus officinalis. The sequence goes on from NC_033800.1 coordinate 22,218,022, forward strand.
AGGTCCTTCTACACGATCTCCTTAACTAAATATTGAAGGGATTGCAAATAAAACCTTTCTTATCCAAAGTGTCCCAGACTCCTCTATAAAAAAATGAGTCTAAGATACTTTGGAGGGAGTATCTGTAGGCGTCTAAAAATACTTATAGATATCCAAATACAGCTCAAGACAAAGAGAAGATAATAAACGTCATCATCTAAGTTGCAGAGGATCATCCAAAGTTAAAAAATCAACTAAAGGGTGTATCAAGAAACACATCATACGAGTTTCAAGGCATAAAACATGCATTGGAGTCATAAAGGAAAATCATAATTTCCGAGACAGTTATAACTGTCTCGGAAGCATGAAGGAAGTCCACTGCTTCCGAGACACTCACAACTGTCTCGGAAGCTAAGAAGGAAGTCCACTGCTTCCGAGACACTTCCGAGACACTCACAACTATCTCAAAAGCTAAGAAGGAAGTCCACTGCTTCCGAGACACTCACAACTGTCTCGGAAGCTAAGAATGAAGTATAGTGGTTTTCTTAAGATTTGTATGTATCACGTGGCTCAATAACTGTCAAAGATCGTGTTTGAACGTGGAGGAGTAGTTACAAGCGGGAATCACATCCACAACCGCAGGAATCATGGCATTAAAACGTGTTTAAAGCAGTTACAAAATAGCTGAAACGAAGCATGCTTCCGAGACAGTTGTAACTATCTCGGAAATGGAAAACCAACCACGCTTCCAACACAGTTACAACTGTCTCGAAAATGGAACTTCTTCGACGTGATTTATTTTTGAATTATGACTTCAGTTATTGTTCCTAAGAGCTATAAATATCCCCCTAGGACCATTATTGACGGGGGGAGCAGATCTAAGGCAATTAGGGCAGAGAGACTTTAGCTTTTTGTGAATTTGAGCAAGAGAGATAGTCTTGATTCCTCAAAAAGCACTTCCAAGAAGCTTTTGGCGATTCCTAAAGATTTAAGCTCTGACTTGATCTTTGAAAGAGTAAACATCTTACATCGATAAGATATTCGCTTAAGATTCTTACTTCGATAAACGAAGAAGATCATCTAAAGGCCTTCACGGTTCAATCAGAATCTGTGAATCGATGGTCCACGGGTTAACGCACCCCCGGCACAGGCAAAGATCCCACAAAAGTAGGAGTTGATAAATAATTTTTGTGTTATTTTCTAGAAAGTTATAATTTTCTTCTTATTGTGTAAGAGAGGTCTTATAAAAAGGCTATTCTCTTTTGAATTCATTGTAAACAATCAAAAAATATAATGAATTCCACAATGAGAACAATTTTCGACGAAAACAGTGAAGTGGATAGTGTGATACTTGAGAGAGACTACAGATATGCCATTGTGTTTCGGGAGGAAAGAGTTGGTACTGCGGGGATACGTGGATGCAGATTTCGCCGGTGATCATGATACGAGACGAAGCACCACGGGGTATGTTTATACCTTGGCATCGACAGCAGTGAACTGAGTTTCACGTCTGTAGAAGATTATAATATTGTCCACGACTAAGGCAGAATATGTCGAAGTGATTGAAGCCAGCAAGGAGATGATTTGGTTAATCGGGTGCCTGGTATAGTTGGGTTTGAAGCAGGGGAATAACGTTCTTTATTGTGATAGCCAGAGTGTTAATACACCTTACCAAAAATTCAGTATATCATGTCAGAACGAAGCACATCGACGTACGTTACCACTTCATACACTCGCAAATTGAGGACGACAAGTTACGTTTGGAAAAGATTTTGGGGAGCCAAAATCATGAGGATATGTTGACAAAATCAGTGACTATCGACAAAGTAGAGTTGTGCGCAACTTTAATTGGCCTTCACACGTAGAAATCGAAAGTGGAGCCACTAGGAGGATTGGCGGGATCGCCGAGATGGTGATGATTGAAGAATGGATTTATCCGGGAAGGAGAAGATGCTTGCGAAGATGGCAGGAGTTCGGGAGAGCTCTTTGATGGTGGTTTGATCTCCAAGCGAGAGATTGTTAGTCTCGAGAGTGTAGACCAAACCTGGAATCAAATCAACGAAGAAACTGGAAAAACTCCGTTCGGTCGACCGACGGAGGAGATCCGGTCGACTGAAAACCCTGTAGAAATCCAAGCCCAGAATCGAGCCCTGGTCGGTCAACCGACACGAGGACTCCGATCGACTGAAAATGTGCACGAGCAGACCCTGTAAAATTGACACTCTGGTCGGTTGACCGAAGGCATTGGTTCGGTCGACCGATGTCGGGATTTTCAGTTTCCTAATTCATTTGGGGTTCTGCTTTGGGCTGGGATCCTATATATACCTAAACGTTTTTAGGGTTTATGGAACACGTGAAAAAAAGGGTTTTGAGAGGAATCTTTCAGAGAGATCTCAGAGAGATAAAACCCTATGAGCATTATAATCTTCTTTAATTAATCAAAGAATTATGTTGTGTGGCTCCCGAGTACGTATGCACGTTATCGAACCTCGTTAAATCTGGTGTTTTTTTCTTGTTTATCTTTCCTGTAACTTTTCTTTATTTGCGGTGTTTTTCCGACTTGATAAACTCTTAGCACAAGGTTCGGAAGGACACGGGTTCGATAGATTGTTTCGAATCCCCAAACATGTCATGTCAACATCACATCAATTAAAACCGTTCAGAAAAATACATTATATATATACCTACTTTTATAAGCAAGAAAAAGGTGAAAAGAAAACTAAATCCGTACCTAATGAACATTGGTTAAGATATGCAAACATCTATCTAATGAGATTGAAGGCCCTTTCAACCATTGTCGAGGATCATCCTACTAAAATAGTTTTGAGGGAGAATTATATGGAGTGTCTGATAGTCCAAGGGGGGGAATTCTTAAGATAAAACACATTGCTTAGAATTCACAATAAGCCTCAAACTTTTCCCTAGGGAAAGGGACATGCAAGGGAAGTTAATGTTCATGAAAATTCTGAAGTGACTTTAAACTCCAAAAGTAACAACTATGATTGATCAGAGATACTAAAAAAATCACCCAAACTAACAAACTCTGGTTCAGTCATAGGTCATAACTTTGAAAAATTAGAAACAACAACCAGAAAATTTTTCCAAGTTTAGTTACCAGTCAACAAACAAGAGGTGAAACTTTGAATCCCTAAATCAGGCATCAGAAATTTCATTAGTAGTGAACCAGAGAAAACATAGGCCTGAAGTCCCCCATTAATAGAACTCCATCATTCTTTCGATAATCAAACACCTCTCTTCCCTTTTAATCTCTGTACATCATCAACTCTAAAGCAATTTGTTTCATGTTGCTCCCACACCTAGAAAATCAATGAAAGGCAAGCTAATCTTCTCCCTCTCATACTCAATGTGGTTAAAAGCCACTGATTCAGCTGCTGAAGCCTCAGAATTAGAATCAGAATCCGCAGTTTTCTCAAAAAGCCCCCCATTGTTTGCAGCCACTACCTTCTCTTGAGAACCTGCAAGAAAATAAAAAAGAACCCCCTTGAGAAATAAAAAAAATCAAAAAAATGAAAACAAAATGATCAAACTGATAGTCTAAAGAATAGAAACATACCCATGAAGAGATCAAAGGGAAAATCTCTATTGCTAGTGATGGTAGAATCACCACTGTTTGAATTGTTGCTTATATTCAACTGAACGCATTTTGGGATCAAAGTTTGGGAGTTGGAACCAGAGGAATTATTCGGTGGAGATGGCTTCCTCCTTCTACAGGCACTGCCCTGTTCTCTCTGCTTTCTTGCCATTATCACATGCCAGTGATTTTTCACAGCATTATCTGTTCTCCCTGGAAAAAGCCTAGCAATCAAAGCCCATTTGTTGCCATAAGCTCTGTGAGCAGCAAGCAGCTTCTCCTCCTCCTCTTCACTGAATGCTTTCCTGTTGATTCTTGGATCCAGTTGATTGAACCATCTCAGCCTACAACTCTTCCCTGCTCGAAAACAAAACCAAAATAGTGATTAGATCATTAAAAGAACAAAAAGGGAAACAAAGAAAAAAAAACGATTTTTTTTCCTTTTTTTTTATGAACCTGATCTTCCTTCAAGTTTCTCAGCAATGAGATTCCAGTTCTGAGGTCCATGTTGAGCAACAAGCTCTCTGAGCTTGGCATCCTCAGCTGGCCTCCAATGCCCTCTAGCACAGAGCTTGGATTGAAGAACACTCTCGTGATCTCTACTTCTCTCTTGATCCCCACTCTTATGACTCTTCTCATTTCCATAATGCCCTTGATCTCCCTTCAAAATCTCCATCGAAGAACTCAAATCTCCAGAGAATGGAGGAGGACAGAGGGGGAAGAAACCCATTAAGCAAAAATCCGAAGAGAAACAAATTTGGGTCTTTTTCCTTTGTGGGTTTGTTACAAAACCTGGATTTAAATAGGTTAAGTGAGGAAAGGAATGATTTTTCTAAGTGGGTTATGGGGTTTCTCTCTCAAGAGCTTTGAAAACAGAGCATTTGAGAACAGAGCTAAACTCTCTCTGTTTTTGTAAGTGTTTGTTTCTTGATTAGTTTGAGAGTGAGAGCATTGGGGAGTGCAGGGAACAAGTTGGGGAAAGGGAACAAAAACAAGGAGTAGAAGAAGAAAGAAGCACTCGTGTGGACTTGGGAGTCCACAACAAAAAGAAAAAAGAAAAACAAGAAACAAGGGGGGGGAAATACTGCGCTCCCTCTTCCAGTCTTCCTCTTTATATCAGAGAGTTCCTGTCTCTCTGCTCCTTGACATTACCACCCTTGTCTCTTTGCACCCCTCAAAAGAAAAATCTCACTTTTTAATGTGGAAATGTTGGGAAAAGCTGACGTTTGTAAAAAGTTTGAATGTGGAGGACTTATTTGTAAATACTTTTCTTGCTGTTTTGTTTTTAGCTCGGCTGACCGTCCAAGGATCAGATTACCCTTTTCGTCGTATTTGGATGCATAATTTGAGATTCATGCTTTAGTTATGAATGGAATAAGATAATTGTTTGTTTTAAACAAGTGAAAACTCTGTGATAGTCTTTAATGATTATAAAGGATTTTTATGATCTGATAGTTAATTTGTTTTATAAAAATTTCTAAAGCCCGCCCGGTTTTATGAAATCAAAATAGATTATGGAGCACTGTGAGTTAAAAATGTAGCTGCAGAATGTAGACAGATATTCATTTATTATGAAATATTAGAAAAGTGTTCATTTATTACGAAATATCCCAAATTCAAGTTATGTACTGTCAGCATTGAAAATTTTGGCAGATTTGTAGAATGCATCATTTTCAATAAGTAAGAACAACAATAAAGCTTCATTTTCGAGTTTCACCTTCTTAACAGAAATTAAACACGAAAGTTGAGCCACACGAAACTCAACTTAAAGTAATACCAGATTGTTTTCTGTACCATCCTCTGTCTGGAGGATGGTTTAAATTCAAAGTCTTACATGGTAGTTAGGGATGTCCAAAAAGTCCGCCGGCCCGACCCGGCCCGGCCTCGGCCCAGGAACCCGGGCCAAGTCCGGGCTCCGGGCCGGCTTTTTGGTGCCCGGCCCGGAATAGTGGATTTTTTTTATTTTTTTTATTTTTTACTTTTTTTATATGTATTATATATGTATAATATATGTATATATAAATATATATAATATGTATAATATATGTATATATAATATATTTTTATATATGTATAATATATGTTTATATAATATATTTCTATATATGTATAATATGCCGTATGTGTGTATATACATACTCTCTCTTAGTATATAAGTATATATAAGTATATATACTCTCTCTTATATAAGTATATAAGTATATATAAGTATACTTTCTCTTATATAAGTATATACAAGAATACTCTCTCTTATATATGTATAATGTATGTATGTATAAACTCTCTCTCTTAGTATATATGTATATATAAGTATACTCTCTCTTATATATGTATACTCTTTCTTATATAAGTATACACTCTCTTATATATGTATAATATATTATGTATGTGTGTATATATATATACTAATATACTCTCTCTCTTAGTATATATAAGTATACTCTCTCTTATATATATGTATAATATGTGTGTGTGTGCTACTTCTTCCCCATTAGCCCAACGAGCAACGGCTACTTATGCGATTCTTTCTCTCTCAAGTTATAACTTATAAATATATACAATATATTTACATATAATATATGTATATATAATATATAGTTACATAATAATTTGTAAGTATATACTAATACATAATTATATAAAATATAATAATATTAAACTAATTTTTAGCAATTTTTTATCAAAAAAAAGAAAAGAAAAGAAATTTAAAAAAACCTAATTGGGATGTACTTATTTATTGTGATGCGATGAATTCCAAAATAAATTTATATTTGTAATTTGTAAATAATTTATTAATTATTAATAAAAAATTTATTTTTATAATTTTTTATTTATACTTTATGTCATTTTAAGTGATTAATAAAATTATTATTTTTTATTAATTTTTTTGTTTTTTTATAATTTAAATAAAATTAAAAAAAGTGATAAAAAAAAAAACCGGGCCGGCCCGGAACCCGGCCCGGGGTACCCGGGTCTGGGTCCGGGCTCCGGTTTTGCCCGGCCCGGGCCCGGATTTCCGGGCCGGATGGACAGGCCTAATGGTAGTGCATAGAGGTAACCTCAACATAACTAAGTTAAAAAACCAAAAAAAGGAAAAAGAAAAAAGAAAAAAGAAAAAATTGAATCGATATGAAAGCCTAAATTTAGAGCTGAAATTATGACATCAGGGATGATGATTTATGATACTTGAGTTTCCGAGTTCATTGTTCATCATGGTGTTTAAGGGCTCATGATGTCCAAATAGGTTTTAACAATTAAGGAAATCTTTCATTTAGTCATAAGAGAGAATATTGTGAAAATATTATTAATCATTTTAATATTATGTTATTACTAGTATGTTATTAATAAATTAATATATTATAAATATTTTAATATTATATATTATATTATAGTTTTTAATATGTTAGAGTTT
>NC_033800.1:22225014-22235463 GCF_001876935.1 Asparagus officinalis
AAAACTTTATTATTATTTTTATTAGTTTATTTATATTTTATTAATATTTATTTATTATATAATGTTATATTGTATTTAATATATTATTATATTATTATATAAGATATTTTATTTATTATATTTTTATATTATTTAATAAATATTGCTAACATATTAAATTAACTATAATATAGTATAGTATAGTATAATATAATAAGCATGTTGATAATAACTTTATATTAATTATATTTAATATATTATATTAACACATTCTCAAACTCAAAACCAAAATACCTAAAATATGTTTTGAAACAAGTGTTGTGTTTTTTGTTTGATGATGATTTAGCTCAAAAAACACCATGGTTTTCAAGCGCATAGTGTTTTTTTTTTTACACCATAAAAAAAAAAGTAAAACACCATGATATCCAAACTGAACCTAAATTATGAGGAAGCTCGTTTTCTTCCCGATGCGCTAACAGAAAAGAATAACGAGTAGACTTTGACTTCAGTTCAAGCAAGTCCTACCAGCTTTTATTGCGTCAATTTCAATTTTTGTACATCAGATTTTATATCAACATTGATTGATTCTTTTAACAATAGCCTGAACCTCCATAAAGCGGACTTCAAACACCGAAGAGATTAATTTGAAAGAAACAAAGAATTACACAACCAATATAACCATGGGCCACCACACTTAATCTAACGTTAATTTCTTTACCCTTGGTCTTTCAAATCCAATCTAACTTATTAAAAAGCTTTACCTGGTAAAATTCAAACATACCCTAATAATATAATCGTATAAAGTTACTTTCTGACGTCACCTAATTCTATTCTGCCACGCGGCACAAAGTTATTAATCATGTTCATTAAATTAATTAACATGTTAGGAATAAATTATCATCATTACACATGATAATTAATCAAGCTTAACTACATTATAAAAACCACATTATTGCGCGTATTATTCCACTGGGACAAACGCACTAGATTACACTAATTAATGGTTCAATCCAGGATTAACGTGTGGACTCCTGTGTTCGAGTATTGTCACCCTTCGATTTTATATGTCTATTGAGGATAATATTGATACTAGAGGGCTTATAACTTCGCTTAGCCAAATACTCTACTTTAATGATAAAACAAACAAGTAACACTAAACAAGATAAGTGAGAGAGAAAACATGGTGAAGGATATCCTAAGCATTTATCCATGTCTCGATAAAAAATAACACACAATACTCTATAAAGAGGATTGACCTATTTCGACGTAACCCCAACAAGCTTGAAAATATCAGTCAGCCCTTAAAAGTTCTAAATGCTTTTGAATTTATCCTCAGAGAACCCTAGTTTTTTTAGTTATCCCAAAAAGATTGGGGTTTTGCGAGTTAAATCTCAAAATAAATCTTCTTGTGTATTTAAGGGACCAAAGATCGCAAACATGCCGATATAGAAATGAATTATGTTGAGCGGAATAATTTCAATCCAGCAAAAGGCCAGGAGTCCCGTCATTTTATCAACTCAATGTATATATATAATTTACTAGTGGACCAAAATTACTTTTGGAAAACGTTTCATGTGTTCTTGGAGCATTCAAATTCAAAGGTAAGGTTGCTTCTTGTCAAAAGGGCACACTTGTCACGTATACCTGTAACCCACCACTTGTACTTTAATACATTGTTTAGGCCATTGTTATGACGGTGAAAATAAAATAATATATATATAACAAAATTTATTTTTAAATTCATTTGTTGGTTCTTCCAGGAGCATATGACTCATCATGTATCGAGCAGATTCTGTACAATTCTTCAAGCTCCTAAGAAAAACATAAATTTTAAAAATATTTTGATAGACATTGACATTCCCTCTCTTAAAATTTCTCTCAAATCTTTTCATTAAAAAAAATCAGATACGAAGATTGGTTCTTCCGAAAAAGAAATTAAAATGTAAAATGTTTTTTTTTCACATATACATATAGGAGTACGAATCCCTATCAGAACGTCACGAACAGTGAGTATCATTCTGAACCTAGCGATCAGAATAATGTGGAGGCATTTTAGTGATTAGCAGGGCTCATGTATTAATGGTCCAAATTATTCCTCACGTGATATGTTCTAATAGAAAACTTACTCTATAAGAAGTATATATCTTATAACCTAAGATAGTGTGTACATTTAAAAACTAAAGTAGGGTAACTAATTTTTTTTCATGTATTTTTTTATGTTTGACGGAGTAAGGGATATTAACTCTCTTAATCTCACATTTAATCTTTGTCCCACTATACCTTAAGCATCAAACTCCTTATGAAAATTTCTACAATCGAAATCATATTGCTTTAGTGATCTGTTAAGTATAATGCCACCTATCAGTTTATCGAAATAAAAGTTTAACAAATTTTTGAAAAAATAAACATATCCCGTGTATTACAAATAAAATAATGATGAAAAGCGTGGGGATTTTGGTACATCGATGCTGGTTGCTTCTTTGACTCCGTCTGGTGACCTGCAGGTGTCAGCGGGACAGAAAGCGGGGATGTTTCCTCTTCTCCTCCCTCCCCTGCTCTAAAATTTCCTCCATCTATTTATTATAATAAAACTCTTATTATATATTACAAATTAATAAGCAAGATATTACATACGGTTATTTATTATGGGAGATCTCCTTTTAATTCTCCGGATCTTCACAACAGAGCCCAAAAAAAGAAATTTGATTGATGACTTTGACAGCTCTGGTCTGTGAATGACGTTGGACACGTGTGCGTCGCATGCATGCATGCCTAACTTTTTGTTTTCTCTCTTTGTCGTATGTATTGTTCCGAAGAAAATGAGTTTCTTGTATAAAAGTTGTGGTCATTTATTATTTAGCCCCTACAAATTTACTTTGTTGCTTATTACTCCATTGAGATATTTTACTTTCACAAAACAATTTAACTAATAAAATTTGGCATTTGATGTTAAGTTTTCGGGAATAAGAGTTATATCAGAACGTTTGATATGGTGCGAGGCGTTAGATACGCATGGGGTACTCTACCTGAAAAACTATCATCGGCATTGACCACTTCCCACCATTTCCTAACATCTACCCACAAATTTGTCAGTTGGGCAACATTTCAAGTAGTGCCTCTTTGTGCATCATATCACCTAACATCATGTGGTACATTCTTATAGAAATGATAATGAGTTTTCACTAACAAAAATCCACGTGCTAAATTTTTTCCACCCTAAATTTTGCGGTATCACCAAAAAACCCGTTTAACTTTCAAGCTTTTCTAACAAATCGCCTAAAGGGTGTTAGTGCCGTCACCGGTTTTTATTTTCATTGTATAAACAATTAACACAACAGGGGATCCGTGGAAAAAATTGAAAGCTTAGAAGGTTTTTTGAGAGACCCCAAGATTCAGAGGGTCTGGGTGATAAACATTCAGGGAGTTTTGTGAAAATTTACCCTAGAAAGTACATAGTATTCCTTTATGTAAAACTAAACTTTAGTATAGACTGACAGGTAAAATACCTTCTTCTTTATATATATTATGCGTTACTTGCTCCCTCGAATGCATCCAAAACCGTTCCACTTTATTGCCTCAACGACGAGAGAGCTCACAACACGTGCACGAGGCTAGTTGATCCACAAAGTACACGTGTACGGCGATGCAGGACTCTGGCGGGTGGGTGAGTGGGCAACTGTTCATTTCGTAGGAGTCAGGCGGGTGGGTGTGGGTTTCAGAAGCCGTAACATTTCTTTTTCAAAGAAAAGAGGGAAAAAAAACCCCGAAAAGTTAATTAAAAAGGGTCGAATAATATCAGACTCCAGTGATTCTCTGTCCTACTGTTGCAGTGGCAGATACAATGGGTCCCTTTCAGTTCGCTCACTTTTCCATCTGTTTCTTTCTTTGTTTTCTTCTTCAGTTCTTCTCGTGGTAAAAATATATCTTATTATTGCGACTTTTTTTCTCTTTTTCTTGATCTTATTCGGGAAAATTCCTGTATTTCATTTTTTTTTCACTTTTTGTGTCATTGTGTGTGATAAATTCTCGTGGATTTGATTGGGTGGATGTCTAGTCCTAAGATAAGCCGATATAAAGTCCGCTGACGTAGGTCCCTGTATACACTTTCAGTGCTTTCACAGTTTTGCTATCCTATTAACTAGTTTGCGGTCCGTGCAAAGCACGGTTTTTTTTTCTACAGTAATCCTGTTTTTTTAATATGGTATGATTTGAATTTTTAAAAGTGCTACAGTATCCCGCTCTGCTACAGTACATTCTAAATGATACAGTATACCCGTGTGCTACAGTAACATTTTTTATTAATTATTAGCTACAATAATAATGCTACAGTGAATGTTACTGTAACATTTACTGTAGCATGAACAGTGAATCTCTGATCCTCCTATTTGTATAAAGGAATAGATAAGATTTTTCATTTTCATTGATGGTATTTATTATATATTTTATTAGTACATCTGTGTTTTATTCGAAGTGACTAATTTTACTTATTCAAATTGTTTTTACTGACGGTAAATAACACTGTTCTATATTCCTAATAAAGGAAAATGATTTTTTTTGTTTGATTAAAATTTCAAGAGTAAGGATGTGATTCGTAAATCCTCAAAATGGGGCCAAGAGTGATCCTAGTTCCATTTTTAGAAATTTATGTTTGGATAAAGCCGAGCTACTATTTCCACAATTTTATTATGGTTAAATTTGGCTATTAAATTTTTTTTTTTGTTTTGGATCACCTCTCTCCTTGATCAAAACAAAACCAGTCTAGCTGAAACTAGAGTGAGGACCAATATTGACCTAATTTCAGGATGGTTATTATTACATCATACAAATAGCTAAATGTTGATCCGCTACGAGAGGCCAACACGTGTCCCTCATTAGCTCGATACCAGATCAGCCTCATCCTATATAGGCGACTCGAACAACCTCAACCCTCGACCCTTCCTAAGAATGCTGAGACGAAAGACGTCCTCACTCGAACTCACCATTTGAGTTGACCCACTCCTCTTCACCCTACGAGGCCAGGCTGAGAACTTTCAAAGCCAAAAAAAAATGCGGTACTTATCGGCCCGCACATAAGACCAAAGTGAAAGGCGACACTCACTGACTCTCTCGAAGGAGATGGGTAGAAAGATAGTTTTCCTTGAGCCCCATGTCGATAGTCGATTGTCGTTCCATTAAATGCATGATCAGAGTCATCATTACTCCAGCCCCGAAAGACTTTATGACTCAATGGACCACGTCAGTACCACGCCTACCTTGTCACCATCGCATTGAACGTCTGGATGACTCATCTCCCTCTGCAGCCGATGCCTGCAAAGTAGTTGTTGATTGAGTTGCTTGCTTGGACTCAGCCAAAGTTACTCTTCTGCCCCTTGGATCTGCTATAAAGAGAATTTGATGGTTACTACATAGGTAAAGTAGTTCTCTTGCTAAGAAACTCCATGAACTTACTCTTCTGCACTCAAGTTTATCATTGACTTGATCGTCAGAGGAACCACCGGAGATCCCAACTCCGACCCTCTCACATATTGTTCATATGCAGGACTAGATTCTCTGCTCAAGAACCCACTGTCTAAAGAAGATTGAGAATCCTAACACCCTACATAATCAACATTTAACCTCCTGTTAGATAATTGACATCAATAATTTGGCGTCTTTAGCGATGTAAATGTTGCATTGTAAATGTTTTGATATATGAATGAAAAGATGCACTTTTGTCACTTTGATACGTGTACCTTTCTTGCTTGCATTTATATATTTATCTGCATTTTACCTCATTTGAGATTCGTAACTGGGATGAGTCGGCTTCATGCATTGGTTTTATTCTGAAAAAATACCAAGGTCATATGGGTTGAAGTTAATCGAGTTGATGACGCGCCTTAGTTTTATCCCGAAAGGGTATTAAGGTCTTTCGAGTCGGAGTCGACCGAGTTGATGACATGCCTTGGTTTTATCCCAAAAGTGTATCAAGGTCTTTCAAGTCGGAGTCCACCGAGTTGATGATGTGCTTTGGTTTTATTCCGAAAGGGTACCACGGATGATCTGCTTTGATTTTATCCCGAAAGGGTACCAAAGTCTTTCGAGTCATGCCTCGGGCATTTGCTGGGTCTTATAAGTACTACAAAAGCATAGTATGATAAGATTTATCCAAAAGTATTTATAATATATGAGAATCTTATAATTATACTAATTGAAAGTATTTCTTGAGATGCTCTATATTTCAAGAGTGCTGCAAGATCCTTCCATCACAGCTTCGTAGCTGATAAGTACTGGGATGTACTTCTTCGTTGATCGCGTGTGGTCCTTCCCAATTAGTTGCTAATTTGTCGTGCTTGGTGTCTCTATTGAAAATTACTCTTTGAAGGATGAGATCACCAACGTTCAATCTTCAAGATCGAACCTTACTATTGCAGTGTCGGGAGATGCACTGCTAATTGATGACTTGTACACTGAGAGAGTTTTTTCAAACTTCATCAATAAGGTCGAGTCCAACTTGAAGTCCAGTCGAATTCAAATCTTCATCGAAGTGTTATAGTCGGATGGTTGGGATGCTGACTTATACCAGGACGACCTCTTCGGCTCCATATGCTAGCTTGAATTGGGTTTTTGTAGTAAAATTCTTGTAAGTGGTGCAGTAGGACCGTAGAATTCCAGGTTGCTCTTTGATCCAGTTTCCAACCGTCTTGTCGACCTTTGTTTTTCAAAGCTTGGAGTATGCGTTTGCTGGCGACTTCTACGAGTCTTTTGTATTTTGAGTGCACCACTGAAGTGAATTTGAGCTATATCTTCTATTCTTCACAAAAACTTCAGAAGCCTCTACTGAAGAATTAAGTGTCGTTTTCTATGACAAATGAGATGGGAACTCCAAATTCGTAAATGATTAATTTCCACACAAAAAATGTTGGTATTGCTCTCTCCTATTTTGACCTGGTTCAGCTTCTATCCACTTTGTGAAATAGTCAATGGCAACAATCAAAAACTTCTAATACCCTAAAGTTATTAGGAGATTGCCCCATAAATCCAGTCCCCATTGAGCAAAGAGAATTAGGCTTATGAGGTGAGTGAGTTTGGTTGCTGAAGCTCGTGACACATGAGAAGAATTGGCAGGTCTTGCATTTAGAGATGAGTCTTTTGGACTCAGCTAGGATGGTAGACCAATTAATATGACCTTAGCAGATCACCTTCTAAGTGAGAGTTCTAGCTCCTGGATGATTCTCACAAGAACATAACTAGCTTCTGCCGGCCAGAGACACTGGAGATAGGGCCCCATACTACTGTTGGAGTATGACATTTGATAAAGCTGGTTATCGATCACAAGATATATTTGAGCATTCCTTTGTAGACTCCTCACTTCAGCAGCATTCTCTGGTGAGGTCCCTCCTGTTAGATATTTGATGAGTGGATCTATCCAACGGGGTTCCATTGATGTCTCGGTCTACATGACTTAGTTTGTTAAAGCTTCCATGATTCTAGGATTCTTGAGGGTGTCCGCGTACACAAGTCCCTGACTACTCCCTGAGGTGGATGACTAGAGCTTGAATAAGGAGTCAGCCCGAGCATTGAGAGCTCAAGGGACTTGGGCGATTCTGAAGTCTTTGAAGTTGGTCAAGAGCTTTTTTATTGCCTTCAAGTATAGAATCACCTCAGTACTTTGGCTTCATATTCTCCCCTTACTCGGTAGATGACAAGTTAGGAACTAGCCAGGCTGTAGACGAGCTCGGCCTTAATTGCTAGGGTGGCTTAGAGTCCTGCCAAGAGTGCTTCATACTCGGCCTCATTGTTTGAGACTAAAAATTCAACAGCGTTTGAGTGCTCATGCGTGGGCTCGTTAGGGCCATGTAGGACTACTCTAGCTCCACCGTCTCCTTCTCCTGATCCATCCACCTTCAATAACCACCATAAGGACAACTTGGTCTGGTCATGCTCAAGAGTACTGCGTTTTTGAGAAGGAGGTGGTTTGCTCGTCTTGGGAGTCAGATACTTTTGAGAAGGAGTGTCTTTGGTCGTCTTGGAGACCGGTATGTGCAGAGATGGCTCGTCATCTGCTGCGGATGATTCTATTAAGAAGCTAGCCAAGGCTTGGGCTTTTATGGTCGTCATGTGCTTAAACTGCGCATCATATTCACTGAGCTCTACTGACCAATTGATTATTCTTCCTGAAGTGCTAGGACTACTAAGTGCTTTCTTTAATGGTAGGCTTGTCCGAATCACTATGGCTTGAGCTTGAAAGTAGGGGCAAGGCCTCCTAGCTATGATTATGAGAGTGAAGGAGGCTTTTTTAATGAGAGTGTAATTAAGTTCGACCGCCTTTAGGATCCGACTGACGTAATTGCTGATGTTAAGTAACCAAACAGTCAAATATGTGATGGAGGTAATGTTGATTAGGGGACGCTCACTTCTTCGAATATCCAGTTTTAAGTTGGATAGTTTCAGCCTGCATAAATAGCAACTTGTGAGAGGATGGAGCTTAGTTCTCCCGTTGTACCTCTAACGATCAAGTCAGCTGGTGAACTTGAGTAGGAAGATAAAGAACTTTGTGAGTTCTTTAGTGTAGTATAGTGTAATATGCAGATATTACTTATCAGTAAAAGATCTAAGATTAGATAAAAAAAATATTTCTTTCAGTAAAGAATAGTACCTCTATTTATAGTGGTGATGAAAGGGTAGAACAATCACTTTAGCCAAGCATAGGATGGCGTAAGTAGGAATGGGCTGACGGCAAGTAGGTATGGGTTGGCGGCTGCGTCAGCACCTATTTTACACATGCCGACTAGCAAGTGGAGGAGAGATCATATCAGCATTAAATGAGAAGTGATCGGAGGCATAGCGGTGCAGACATGGTCCGATGAGTTACGAAGACTATCTGGGCTAGAGGTATGATGCGCCTACCAAGCATTAAATATGACGCCGACGTGCTGCAGTGGGAGAGGTTCGAGGATGAAGTCGTCCTTTAGCTTGGTCGAAAAGTAACGCCTTTTAAGTCAACCTCGTGAGGTGTCAAATAGCAAGTTGAGTGGGCTCGTAGCGAGTCGTCTTCAACGAGAGAACCGACAAGTATCATCATTCGAGCCAACCTAAGGAGATGTCGACTCAGCGGGTCGGCTACGTCGGGATATTTGGTTGCTTTGACCATCAATCTGACTTGAACGGTGCATATAGGGGGGACACTTATCCGTTGTTGGCAAATGATCCTACTTTGGTGACTGAAAACATCATAATAGTTGACCCCTTTCGCTTGGAAACTGCTTGGGCAGAGTCTGAGTGAAATAAAAGTTGCTTTGGACGGACATGAGTGTGCATTAAATGAGGGAACTGAAAAGTCATGCCAAATTTTATGTGGCTGACGTCACTACACATTCTTTTTAACTGCCTTAACTCCGCTTTTCATGGCTGATTGTAGGCTATTCGACGTGAGTAGGTTGCACCTCGATCCTCGAGGCGTCGCTTCAGATTCTTAGAATTAATCTTGGTCATTGGCCAGAGCTTGATCTGGCAGTTCAGATTTTGGTAGTTGTGGATTCAGCTGCATATATATAGAACTAGAGCTAGGGAGATGGCAGTTATTATCTTTTGAAATTCCCTTCTTGAGAACTCGAAATTTTTCCCGCTCATCTCTTTCCGTTTCATTTCTTCTTTCTATGATGGCATCAGATTCAGTAGACCGACGTACTCTTTTGGCAGTGTTCCACTCAAAGGTAACCCAAGCATAGAAGAGGATGCTCCATGGAAGATTTGATATGCCCTGTGAGTTCGAGATGATAGCCCTGACGAGGTCGGAGATCGTCTATGATCATGGGCCAGATCGGGCCCCACTTCACTTGGAGTTTGGTCTGAGACTGCCCTTACACCCTTTCCTCCAGCAAGTTTTCAAGGTGCTAGGGGTATCGCCAGCCTAATGAAGCCGAACGTCATCACCGCCTAGGTGGTGTTTGTCATAATCTGCCATTGGCTAGCAATAAAGCCATCTTTTAGAGTCTTGGGCCGTTTGGTTACTATGGAGGTGAACCAGACTGAACCCCACTTCCACTTCAAAATGGTAGGAAAGTACAAACTCATAACCGACCTTCCTACTCAAACAAGGACTAGAAAGAAATGTTTGTCTGGGTCGTGGGGGATGACTTGGAGTTAGGCTGCTTGAACTGGCTCGAAATAAGGAGGGAGGTGCTCAAGGAGTGTGACTTGCTCAACGCCGAGAGGGATGTGCTTGATCAGATCAAGGCATATGCCGGCTCTTATCGAGTCGAACATCTACTTGACAACTCGGTCTTGCTGGTTGTCAATGTATCTGTTGTGCCTCCTTCTGTAAAGGAGTAGGAGAGAGCTTCAGCCCTTATCTTAGGGATAACGAAAGCGGCGATGGTGCCGACCGTTCCTCTGGCTGACCTCCAAGAAGGGTTGTCTGTGAGTCCTGAAAAGCGTTTTCGTCGTGACTTTAACCTGATGGAGGCCGAGACGACTGAGGTAGAGCCTTTG
>NC_033800.1:22235473-22271842 GCF_001876935.1 Asparagus officinalis
CTGCTACCCTCATCCATAGAAGAATGAGGAGACCTCGGAGGGATGAGGAGCAAGAGCCTCGGGTGGCGGCCGAGATGGTCAAGACCGACGTTATCAATCTAGACGAGTCGGCCCCGGAAGAGTAGGTTGAGGCTCACTGGGATGAGGTTGGAGTCAAGACCAGAGATCCTGCTGAGGAGGGGAGGTCGCCCGTTCACTGTAGCTAGTCGTCCCGCCAGGGGAATGAGCCGGTAGTTGAGGAGATGGCGCCTCCCGTAGGCCTGGAGTACCCCTTTCCTCACCGCGTTGCTGAGATCGGGGAGGAAGAGTGTGAAAGAATGAGGCAGTACCTCATCGGGACTTTAGGGGCTGACCCTTATTATGGACAGGAGCCTGGCCCAGAGCACCGCTACCAGCTTGCTCACCATCTCGACGTCATGAGGGCAGTCCTTGTCTCTCGCCTGACTCAGTCGAGGGTAATCAAGCAGTCTGGCTTCCTCAGGATGAGGAGTTTTCGCAGGGGGTTCCTAATGCTGAACTCCACCTAAGCCTTCGTAGCTACTTGGTTCTAGGCGTTTTGGTGGAGCAAGAGATATACGGCCGGATGGAGCGGATCCAGACTTTATATCTCAAGCTTTTAGGGGAGATTGCTTCCCAGAGGGCCGATAGAGGGGTCAACTCGGAACGGGCTATGGAGACGCCAACCCTAAGAACTTCTGAGGTTGACAGTCTCTGACCGGAGCTAGAGGGGAACAACAGGAGGGCCAAGAGACTGGATGAGGCTCTCCAGGAGAAGGACCGCGCTATGGTACATGTCAAGGTCGAGAAGCAGGCGGCGACGCATGTGAAGCGTCAAATGGACGAGGAGCATGCAGCGGTCTGTAGGCATTAAAATTGCTTGTAGGCTCCCGTACACAGCTTGAAACAAAGAGAAGATGAAGAATGTCATTATCTAAGTCAAAGAATATCATCTGAAACCAAAAGGAAGCAAAGGAACACGCGAATCGAAGAAACAACGAAGCAAGCAAATCAACAAAATGACAAAATGAGATAGCCAGAAGGTGTCACAACTTGTGAAACACAATAATGTGTCTCACTTGCGAGACACAACATTGTGTCTCGCATGAAAGACACAACATTGTGTCTCGCATGTTGTGTTTCGCATGCGAGACACAATAATGTGTCTCACAAGTGAGACACCAAAAGGTGTCTCGCACAGGGAGGGTGCTTGACGCATTTTTTAATGGATTTCTCGGGATTCATGCATTCCAGTAGCTTCCTAACTACCTTGAGAGTATCCTTAAATGCGATAAAGTTGTTATTAACTGAAGATATGATCAAATCACGAGATCATATCCACAAACACGACGTTCGAAGCCTATAAATACCCCCCTTCGTGCATTTGTGATGTGTAATCTTGGAGTTTGGACTTGGAGGCAAGTTGCTGATGATTTGAGGGCAGAACCCACGAATTTTAGAGAAAGAGAGGTGAAATGTTAGCGAATTCGTGCGTATAAAGAGAGGATTTCGAGAGATCTGCAAGCTTTTCACCCATTTCCTTAAGATCAGACCTTGTTTTGATCTTGAGAAGAGTAGTAATCTTACTTTGTTGAGGTTATTCACTTCTGTTCTAAGTTTTCTTGATTGAAACAAAGAACACTGAGCCTTCTTTCAGATCAACCCGAATTTGTTATTCGGAGGTCCACGGGCAAACGCGTCCTCGGCACAAGCAAATATCCCACGCAAACAATGACCGATAAATGATTTCTGCGTGTGTTTCTAGAAAGTCTAGTGTGTATTTGTTTCGTGTAGAGAAGTCTTATAAAAAGGCTTGTAGACGGTAAAAAATACCTCTATGGGCTTACAGGAAATTCGCCTGCGAGGAGAACTCACACGCTCGGTCCTCTAGCGCATGCCTAAACCATGTAGGCGTCAAATGTACTCGATGCTAGGTTCGCCTAAATGATCGGCTTGCCTGCACGAGTTAAGATTGATTAGGATAGCATAAGTTCGCCTCTTACTCGACTCGCCCGCCCGAGTCCAAAGACGAATCCGCCTGCAAACCTCAAGGCCACTAATACAGCTGGGTATCCGCTACCCCACGTGCTGGGATGGGCCATCCCATCTCTCTCGACCCGAAGGGAGAGGGCACGGTACCCCCAGACCGTCAAGCGGCTACTTACAGTACGAAGGCCTGGACAGGTGTCGAGTCAACCTGAGCATTCATAAATGCGACTCACCTCGGCTGTCTGAGTCAAGAGCTGGATCCGTCGGTACATTGGGATGGGCCATCCCATCTCTCTCGACCCGAAGGGAGAAGGCACGGTCCCCCCAGACCGTTAAGCGGCCGCCCACAGTACGAAGGCCTGGATAGGTGTCGAGTCAACCTGAGCATTCATAAATGCGACTCACCTCGGCTGTCTGAGTCAAGAGCTGGATCCGCCGGCACTCGGCAAGTTAGCTAGACCCACTCGAGTACTGTGCACCTACTTCGCCGCCTCTCCTGACCGGAAAGGAGAAAGCACCGTGCTCAAAGCACGCCGGACGGTCATGCACAGTACGAGTGCTCGGACAGACACCTCATCAATCTGTGAACTCATAAATGCGGTTCATTAATGCTGGTCAAGTCCACTCGGATAGCAGACGGCCGTTGCCTCATATACAAGGATGGGCCTTCCCATTTTAGGTGACAGGACATAAAGCACAATCCCTCGAATGACCATTCATGGTATCGAGGAGCAGCTAGACGTCTCTGAAGAAGATATGGTCACATCAGTCAAGTTGTCCTTCTTCCATTTAAAAGCCCCTTCCAGCACACTGGAGGAGAGGTCGCAAAACTTGGAGAAAAGTAATTGAGACCAAGCTGTTAGCGTATCCTTGCATTACAGCACCACTGCCTAGTTCTGAGCTCCGATCGCCGGCGAACTAAGCAGACCCGAACTCCATCGATTCGAGCTTCTACTGCGAACTGAAGCTCTCCAGCAACCTCGATCGAACGGTCCAAGGGAAGCAGACTCGACACGAGCATCGAGCGAAGCGTCCTATAGCCACCTAAAGTCCCCACACAAAACAAAGAGGGCATTCCCTCTGCTTCTGTTGTAACCATTTGATTATTAGTTTATAATAAGCTTTCTTATTAATACAAACGAACACTCCCTGTTTTTGGAAAATCAAATTTACACCATACAGAAGATGACAACCACAGTGAGAGGAGCTGTTTCATCGAACAAAATGGTGGTGGCTCAATTTGACGAAGTTGCTGTCGGGACGACTGTAGAGTCCCTGGAGATTGAGTTCGACCAGGCCAAGTACGAAGAGTACTTGTCTTCCTCATCCTCTGGTGGCGATGCATTCCGCAAACGCCATAGAGTCGTGCGCCGAAGCCGACCTCAGACGGTCAAAGCTTCCACACCTGAAGGTTCCACCCGAGTCTCATCGGAGGAGCCCACTCCCTCGCAATCGATCAAGGCCAAGCCAGAGATCGAGCGCAAGAGGCAAGGGTCTGCCAAATGGATCGCCAAGCGGTCCACGCAGACACCTGCCTCGGAGGAAACGCCGGTTCACTCCGGCACAAACTGTACTGCCACAGCCCGCGGTGACGCTCTCCTCGCCGGGAGAGCTAGCCAGCAGCAGCGGCGAATGCTCGTCAGACAGGAGGTCCCAACCTCCGTTTCTCACAACGGCCTGATCCATCATACATGCCCGAGGAACACTAGACGAGAGGGTAAACTGCCCGACGTCGGAAGGCCCTCCAAATCAAGAGCGCCAATCGAGGACGGCAGAGCCATCCGCTCAGGAGGACTTCGCTTCTCAGATCATATCCCTGATGCGAATAAACCACACCGAGCGAACGAGCCTACCCGAGTAGGCGAATCCTCGAAGGCTGGCGAGCCTCGCCATAACCACTTGGCGGATAAACGTAAAGGTAGAGAGGTAGGCGATTCTTCACAAATCTGCTCTTCCAAACGAAGGGTTGAAACCTGCCAACGTACTGGAGTTCGCTCAAACGCGAAGACTCGCCAGTCAAGGCGAGATCGCCCAACTCCAGCACCAAAGCATTCCACCCAGCGCGCACCAGAGAGTGCGTCAAGAAATCCCTCATACGCTCACCCGAGCGACTCTTCTGAAGCTGGGGGTTGTCACCAACCGCCCACAGGAGACCTTAGGGAATACTTAACTCGCAAACGCACTATGCAGGAGGCGAATCCTCAGTGCCACTGCGAGAGACTCATCCACACGGTCCTCGCCGAGTTGGAACGGCGAAACCTTCGGTGTTTGAGAGACTGTCACAATAGTCCTCTCGACCAAGGCCCTCCCGTCAAAGGCGTCGTCACCAAAAAAGACGCGCTGCTGACGACCTAGAGCTCTCATCCGCCACAGTTAATATGACGGATAAGGGGAAGGCGGTACTCTCCGACTCGCCAGACTCGGACTCCGTCCTAAGACCCAATACTCGGTTCGCTCGACGCCGTCAGGACGGCATATTCCAGCGAACACGTAGTCGCAGGGGGGCAAGCATTGGGTTTGATTACTCTACCCTGATACCCCCCTCCTGCGGTGAAGACGAGGTTCATTCGGCGGCGGCCACATCCCAGACCTCGTGCTCAAGTCAAGACGCGCAGACGAGAGTGCACATGACCGAACTCAACACCGAGCAGACAATGGCTCAAAAGCTGGAGGAACAGCAGGCGACCATCGACTCCCTAAGAGAAATGATGGAGCAACTGCTGAACAAGAAGAAGAAGAAGAAGAGGACCCAACGCCCCTTACCCCGGCAAACTAGGGACAAGGAGTGGGTACCTCCTCACCGTCCAGCGGCTGAGACGGAGGATGATCGGCATTTTGATTACTCTTCCAAAACGTCGATAGGAACGTCGCACACTGGGGATAGCACCCGTGACAAAAGATTCGACGAGTTCCAGGACCAACTCAACGCGCTGAAGCTCCAGTAAAACATGAACAAGCTGGGGGTGGTACGTCCCTACCCTATCGAATGGGACACGGTCCTATACCCAGCAAAGTTCAAGCCACTCTACCCTGATACCCCCCTCCTGCGGTGAAGACGAGGTTCATTCGGCGGCGGCCACATCCCAGACCTCGTGCTCAAGTCAAGACGCGCAGACGAGAGTGCACATGACTGAACTCAACACCGAGCAGTCGATGGCTCAAAAGCTGGAAGAACAGCAGGCAACCATCGACTCTCTAAGAGAGATGATGGAGCAACTGCTGAACAAGAAGAAGAAGAAAAGGACCCAACGTCCCTTACCCCGGCAAACTAGGGACAAGGAGTGGGTACCTCCTCACCGTCCAGCGGCTGGGGCCTCCTCCAAAACGTCGATAGGAACGTCACACACTGGGGATAGCACCCGTGACAAAAGATTCGACGAGTTCCAGGACCAACTCAACGCGCTGAAGCTCCAGTAAAACATGAACAAGCTGGGGGTGGTACGTCCCTACCCTATCGAATGGGACACGGTCCTATACCCAGCAAAGTTCAAGCCAATCATCTTGGTACAATTTGATGGCAAGGGATCACCCTCGCAGCACATCTACTACTTCATGGCGCAGACCGGATTTCTTATAGGAAATGACGCCATTCTTACTCGACTGTTCATAGGCACCCTCAAGGGGGTGGCCTTTGAATGGTTCCGCAAACTGGAGCCCGGCTCTATCAAGGCATGGGCCGACGTCGAGAAGCTCTTCCTCGCCCGCTTCTTCGACGACGACACAGAAGTGTCGATGGCCACTCTCCTCGCTGAGAAGCAGCGGAAATCGGAGTCGGTCAACGACTTCGTGAAGAGATTTCGGAATTGTTCAGTCCACTGTCGGGACCAAGTTTTCGAGGCGACGCTGATTGAGATGTGCCGTAACAATCTGTCGATCCATATCTTGTCCAAAATAGGGGCAGTAGAGACCCGGACTTGGAAGGAGCTTGTTCGTCAAGGCGAGCAAGTTGAAAATATGATCAAGAGGCTGGAGGCCGAAGAGCCGCAGTCCAAAGCGCCAAAGAATCCTCCTCGGTCGAGGGGAAAAGAAATCATGGCAGTCGACACCGCCCCGGCGCCGAAAGCTGCTCAAAAGCCAAAACCCAGGCAATTTGAACCACGCCCCCAGCGGCAATATGATTTCAAAGAAGACCAGGTGGTGGCGACTTTCGACACTCTACTCAAGAGTGGGCGAATTAAGTTGCCAGAAGCCGCCAAGCCTGAGGAGGCTGACAAAACCGGTGACCCAAGCTACTGTGCATATCACAGATTCCTCGGCCACCACACAACCAAATGCTACGTCCTCAAGGACAAGCTCCAGGCCCTCTACGACGCGGGGGTTTTGAAGAAAGAGAAAGTCCAGAAGCAAGTGACTACGAACATGATCACTTTAAGCTTCGGGACAAATCTCCCAGAGGTTCAAGCCCCTGCAGGGGTAATCCCTATCCCCAAGGCAGTCTTGAAGATCACTAACGATGATCCTCACCACCAGCGGGAAAAGGGTTTGGTCCCACAAACTCTGCCAGATGGGCAGGTGATGTGGGTCCATCCAGACCTCCTCCATGATGAGCAGTGGACTGTACAGCCTTCCAAGGAGGCTAAGAGGAAGCACTGCAACGTTGTCTCCACCATCCTAGGTAGAGATGACACGGCGATGACCGCCCTAACCGACTCTGAAGAATACACCGACGTCTTCGCCACGAGGGCAGGGAAAGAATTCGCGAAAGAATATCCCGCGAGGGCGGAGAACCTGGCAGGACCTCCCGCGAGGCCAGTCGCAGCAACCCCTCCCAATCAGGACGTACCAAGCACAAGTCGCCAGCCTTTCCGCTTCAACGTGCTCGCGCAACTAAAAGCATTCCCGCGCGAATCACCATGTACGACCTTCTCCGGTTGTCCAGGTCTACCCGAGAGGCCCTCCAAGAGGCGCTAGCCGACTCAGAGGCGTTCTATACACATTTCTCAAAAGAAACGGAGGCAGAACAGGGATGTGCAACTTGCTGCCAAGTCTCTGAAAGACGAGTCCCGTGCATCACTTTCACCCCTGAAGATATGCTCATCAAGAGCACATCTCACGACCGGCCGCTGTACTTCACGGGATACGTCGGGTCTTCGAAAGTAGATCGGATTCAGGTCGATCCAGGGTCTGCGCTGAGCATCGTGCCCCTGAAGTTGATCAAGCACTTGGGGATACCGCCAAAGAGCCTCTCCTCAACTGCGACTACCATCTTCGGCTTTAACGCCACGGGGACTCGGCCGCTCGGCAAAATCCGCCTGAAATGTCGGATAGGCGACATGAAGACGGAGGTGACGTGCTACGTCATCGACGCCGAACCCAACATACTTCTGGGGCGCCCATGGATCCATGGCAACAGGATAGTCCCGTCCACATTACACCAGTGCTTGAAGTATGTGGACAACTATGAACGAGTCAGGACAGTAGTGGCCGACAAGCAGCCCTTCAAGGGCGTCGAAAACTACTTCACGGATTCCCTATTGTACCAGGACCCCGACGCGCCACCAGCGGAGGAGCCAAAGAGCGGCAACGAGGCGGATAGAGAGCCTGAATACGGTGACAACTTAATTCTGAATGACTTTGAGTCAATTGTAATTGGTTACGAGAGTCACCATGTAACCAACACTGTTCAGGCGGAAAAATTTATCGTGAATGAGAAATCCGACTTTGCTTATTTGTTGTCTTGTTCCACGTCCGAAGATGATGCACCAAATGAACTATGGTCGAAGCTCTACAGTGAGCCTTCCATACATTTGCCGGTGTGCTCGTCATACGCCGTCAAGACGCAGCCGATCAGGTCATCGCAAGCTGTGTTCGTCGTACCGGCCCGAAGTAATTATCGAAAAGATATTATTTTCGGTCGGATCGAAAATCCCCTGCGCACACTATGGGACGAATCCGAGGACGAGGACCCAGCACCCCAGTTTTCGCAGTACAGTCGAGTTGCGAGACGAATGATGAGCGACATGGGGTACGACCTCACCAGCTTGGAGGGCCTAAATTACGGCCGAGGACGTAAGACGGTCATCAAACCCGCCTACGTCCCCAAAGGAAAGCCATCAAATTACTTCAACAGGATGAGAAGAGGCTTAGGCTACTCCTCCTCCTCGTCGGATCTGTGCTTTTACATCGACGAGGACTCCGACTATGCATGTTCGGGGGACCAATCGTCAACGACCTCGGCTTGGGACTCAGACGTCAGCGTAAGGGATCTGTTCGATAGCCTTACAGTCAACATGACCACAGTAGACCCCGCCGAAATGGCAGAGGACGAACAACTTCCACTCTATGACGAGACATGGGATCGCCATGTTAACGCCAAGTGGAACAGTCGCTTCGAACAGCGTGAACTGAAGATGAAGTCCTCCAGGTGAACATGGGTACTGAGGCGAATCCCAAACCCATATTCATCAGCGGCAGTCTGCCTCCTCAAGAAAAAGAGGATCTCATCGCCCTTGTACGGGAATACATTGACGTCTTCGCCTGGAACTACGAGGACATGCCTGGTCTGGATCCGCGGGTCGCCACGCATCGTCTCAACATCAGCCCTGACGCCAAACCAATCAAACAACAGCAGAGGCGTTTTCGCCCCCAAATCATGGAGGCGATCGAAGCTGAAGTAAAGAAGCTGATTGAATCCGGTTTCATTAGAGAGGAGCAACACCCCGACTGGGTGGCGAATATTGTTCCGGTCTTAAAGAAGAACGGGAAAATCCGTATCTGCATCGACTTTAGGAACCTCAACGCCGCGTGCCCTAAGGACGAATTTCCTCTACCCATCATGGATGTCATCATTGACAATACGTGCGGATTCGAAAGGATGTCCTTCATGGATGGCTTCTCAGGGTATAATCAGATCAAAATGCACCCTGAGGACGAAAAGCACACTGCATTCAGAACTCCCATGGGGGTGTACTGCTATACCGTCATGCCTTTTGGACTCAAGAACGCCGGCGCAATCTACCAGCGCGCCATGAGCATGATCTTTCGAGATCATTTACGAAAAACGGTCGAATGCTATGTGGACGACTTGGTCGTGAAGAGTCGCCATAGGGAGGATCACCTCCAAGACTTGAAGGCTATGTTCGAACTCATGAGGACTCATCAGCTCAAGATGAATCCTACCAAGTCATTCTTGGAGATGTCTAGCGGTAAATTCCTCGGTTTCGTCGTCACGACGAAAGGGATCCGGATTGATCCAGACAAGGTGCGAGCCATTCAAGAGCTCCAGCCACCCCGAAATCTTAAAGAGCTAAGAGGCCTTCAGGGACGACTGGCTTATATCCGAAGATTTATCTCGAATCTCTCGGGCAAGTGTCAACCCTTCTCTAAGCTGATGAAGAAAGGCACCTCCTTCGTCTGGGATGAGCCATGCCAAAAGGCCTTTGAAGAGATCAAAGCTTATCTCTCAAACCCGCCTGTACTTGCGGCACCAATCTCAGGGAGGCCATTCCTCATATATATACGGGCCATGGAACATTCTCTGGGCGCCCTCTTGGCACAAAACGACGATGCAGGCCACGAACAAGGCATCTACTACCTGAGCAGAACCTTGTAGGGCGCCGAACAACGGTACCCAATGGTCGAAAAGGAGTGCCTAGCCTTGGTGTTCGCCATCCAAAAGATGCGGCACTACTTGGTCGGCCAGGCAATCCATGTCATTTCTCGGATGAACCCCATTCGGGTCTTCATGACACAACCTGCAGCGTTGAACTGGCGCCTGGCCAGATGGGCGCTTCTGCTCTCTCAATACGACATCCACTTCATGCCCCAGAAATCGGTCAAGGGCCAAGCCATCTGCGATCTCATGGCTAGTCACCCACTGGGGGTGAAGACCGATCTATTTGAAGACCTGCCAGATGAACCTCCCGAAGCCAATGTGACTTCCTCACCAGAGGTGTGGCAGATGTTCTTCGACGGCGCGTCTCGCGCAGGTGCGAGCGGTTCTATCTCTGCAGGAGTGGGGGTGATCCTCACCTCTCCGCATGGCCATGTGTTACCCCGGGCCTTTTCCTTAACGGAACCGTGCACCAACAACGTAGCTGAGTACAACGCGTTGCTCATAGGGCTCGAGTTGGTCAAAGAGTTAGGGATCAAGCATCTGGAAGCTTATGGCGACTCCCAACTCATCGTTAAACAAATAACTAGCGAATATGAAGTCAGGAATGAAGATCTCATCCCACTCCACAAAGCGGCCGTCAGACTGGTGGAGTTATTCGAGAGTTTCCGCATTGAGCACGTGCTCCGCTCCAGGAACACTCATGCAGATGCCCTCGCATCCTTGGCAACCAATTTGGCCCAGCCTTTGGGAACAGCCCAAAGGGTCACAGTCATCAGCCGAAGGCTTTTTCGACTAAGAGACGTCCCAGAGGCGAATGCCACTCATCAAACGCCAGATCAGCCTGATCAAGAAGACTGACGTCTCCCGATCATCGACTATGTCCTATACGGCATATTGCCTGAAGATGCGAATGAACGAGAATCTATCCGACGACGTGCCTCGCGGTTCTACTACGATTCAACCACTAAAACGTTATATCGGAGGTCATACGATGGTTTATTGCTTCGCTGTCTTTCAAAGGCAGAGGCGCAAGAGGCCATACGCGAAGCGCATAACGGCGTGTGCGGAGCCCATCAGCCTGGACCCAAACTTTGGGATCGCCTGCGGAGAATAGGCTACTTTTGGCCTGGGATGGTTAACGACGTAGTCGCTTATGCAAAGCGATGTTACGAATGCCAAATCCACGCCAACTATATGCACCAGCCTCCGGAGGACCTGCATCCGACGAGGGCGTCTTGGCCCTTCGAAGCATGGGGGATGGACATAGTCGGGCCAATTTCTCCGCCATCGGCGAAAGGCCATCGCTTCATCCTCGCGATCACCGATTACTTCTCTAAATGGGCTGAAACCATCCCCTTAAGAGAAGTCAAGACTAGCGACGTGATCAAATTCATCAAGCACCATGTCATATACTGATACGGCGTACCCCGACGTATCATTCATGACAATGGCACGCAATTCGTTAGCCATGCCTTCACCAGGTTTTGTGACAAATTCCGAATACAGAACCTCTCGTCCACGGCCTACAACCCTTCAGCGAATGGCTTGGCCGAAGCTTTTAACAAAACGATTATCAAGATCTTGACCAAGCTGACTTCCTCCAGCAAGCACGACTGGAACGAAAAGCTAGGCGAGAGCCTGTGGGCATATCGTACGACGGTTCGCACACCGACCGGCACCACGCCCTACTCATTGGTATACGGCTGTGAAGCTGTATTGCCATTAGAGATTCAGATTCCATCCCTCCGCGTCGCCCTAGCAACAGGGATGACGGCAGAGGAAAATCATCAACGGCGACTCGCAGAGCTCGAGGCGCTGTACGACAAGCGACTAGAAGCCCAGCAGCACATTGAGTTCTATCAAGCTCGAATGGCCAAGAACTTTGACAAGAAAGTTAAGCGCCGAGCCTTCAAAGAGGGAGAGCTCGTGCTCTCCGTTCGCCGACCAATGATCCTCACTTCCAAGAAGAAGGGGAAATTCCAGTCCAAATGGGAAGGACCGTTCGTAGTAGAGACAGTCTATTCGAACGGCGCCTATCGCCTCGTCAAACCGAATGGCGATAAGATCATGATGCCCATCAACGGCAAGTATTTGAAGAAGTACTACCCCTAGTTCTCCTTTGCAAACTCCCATGAGTGCACGAGTCTAAACTGGTCCTCGCACCCTCCAACTGGTACACGAGGCTAAATTGTCCCTACTTTACCCGCTCTGGCGAAAGCCTCTTGTGGAATTCAATTCGCCTATCTCCTCCAATGAGATGGCGAATCACGACATTCTCTGTCACGTTAACATTAAACCTCTGACAAAATCAACTTACCAATCCTCTTCTAAAGGATGGTGGGTCCTTAAAGTCGTTCCAATCACGATATTCCCTGTCACGTATAGTTAGGACCAGAGCCAAAATCACTCACCAATCCTCTTCCAAAGGATGGTGGGTCTTCAAAGTCGTTCCAATCGCGACAGTCCCTGTCACGTTAACATTAAACCTCTGACAAAATCACTCACCAATCCTCTTCCAAAGGATGGTGGGTCCTAAAAGTCGTTCCAATCGCGACGGTCCCTGTCACGTTAACATTAAACCTCTGACAAAATCACTCTTCAATCCTCTTCCAGAGGATGGTGGGTCCTCAAAGTCGTTCCAATCATGACATTTCCTGTCACATTGACATTAAACCTCTGACACAATTCACTTGCCAATCTTCTACAGAAGAATGGTAGGCCCCCACAGTCGCTCCAATCGCGACGAGACCCCATCAAGTTAATAATCACCTCTGATGATTGGCGCCGTTATTCCTACGAATAGCACAGCCAAAGTAATAGCCTACCACGCGACGTGCTATTACTTCTGTCAATAGTCATACTCCTACGTCCCTGAACTATTTGACCTATCCCAGGTATTCTAACATTCCTTTAGAATAACTGATGGGTAGTAGTCTACCATGCGATGGCTCCTACCACAATCAATTGTCACATTCCCAAATGACGACAATTGTCAAAGGCGGTTCGGCAGACGACCTGTCTGTCGATTCCCCAGGCAACAACTCGCCAAGAGGCGAGTTGAAGTTGAAGTTCTTCAGTTGGCCGCAGGAACGAACGATTATTCTTTACTGCAAGCCAAGTACTGCTCTCTCAATTCCATTGAAGCTACAACGCGAAGATCGGAGTTAACCCGATCCCACGCTGTGAGCAACAGAAGGCAGAACAAGAGCCTAAAACGACTAAATCCAAAACAGAATAGTCAAAGGCTCGCCAAGTTCAACTCAGAGGCCAAATAGCGCAGATAAAGAAAGAGAAAACTGTGCAAGCAAAGTAAGGAAAGACAAAACAAGCAAAAGAGCCACAACGGGCCAGAGTTTACATGCATAAGTTTTCAAGTTATGATGCCTGAGGCACCAACTAAATTAACAAAACAACAAAAAAAAAATGGTGGGGTAAGCGTGGACTTAAGCAGCAGCATTACAAGAATTTCAGCAGGCTAAAAGAGCCAATTTTGGCTTTGAGCGCAGCACGCTCTGCCGCACGCCGGACCCTCGCCTTCTCCTTTTGCTCCTGCTCCCGCCTGGCTATATCCACCTTGCTGTCCTCTTCCTCCTGGCGAAGGAGTTGGAGCGCCTGGTCCACTGTCGCGGCAACCTCGCTGAGCCTCCTCGCCTCGAGCTCACGCTCCCGCAGTTTCGCCTCACCGCGAAGAGAGCCGTCCTCAAAGAAGGCTACTGTCCAGGTAGGCGTCCATCCCCGCGTCAGCAGCCCGTTTTGTGCCGCCTCCGCAGACGTCCGAGCTCAGCCTCCTTCGCCCGAATCCTCTTCGCCCGCTCCTGGCGCTCGAGCACTTGGTACAGCGAGAGGGGCGGTGGCACGTCGGAGGGGTCGTCATGGGCCAGTTCCTCGAGGCGGTACATCCACCGCTTCACGTGCTCAAGCTCCCGCTCGCATCGCCGTGTGAGCGAGGCATCACCCGCGCGGCGGACCGCCTCTAAACCCGCTTCCACGAGAGGAAGCGCATCGTAATATCGCCCGTCGCCCACGCTGACCGAGAGGGCGATCCCATGCACCAAGCCCACCAAGCTCTGGAGGGGCACGAACGCGGGATGAGCCACGGGGTCCGGAACAGAAGACCCCTGGACCGAGCTCGCAGCGGGAGCAGCCGGAACGCCGACGTCGACGACGGTGGCGGAAGAACCGACGCCCTCGGAGTCGCTGTGAGAAGAAGAAGAGGCCATGGGGAAGAGAAGTTTTCCGCAGAGATCTTCTTCTAGCAGATTTTTTCTTTCTCGGAAGCAGTAAGGACTCTGCTGAAGAGAGACAAGTGCGGATATATATTCAAAAAAAAAAGAATCCGACGGCTGATATTCATCACCCCAAGCGATCAAGCGGTCCAGACGTCCTGCGACATTTCGAACTCGACGCCAATAAAGGCTATTCCTCTCGAGACTCCAAACCGACCGATCGGATTGGACACGAGAGGCGAAGCGTTCGGTCGCTTCGCCATTAATGAGCATTAGTGCGCCCGCAGAGTGTTAGCTGGCAAGCACTTGGGCTCGCAGACGGATGCGTGGCACGAGCTTCGCCCACGGTGGATTTTTGACTGTTGGCCAAACTCACCACCATCCAAGTTTCGCCTGTAGTGTAAGCTCGCCATCATACGAGTCTCGCCTAAGGCTCAGATTCGCCACCGATCGAGTTTGGTCTTCAACACAAACTCACGATCTCACGGGTTTCGCCTGCAGCGTAAACTCGCCAGCAGTTGAGTTCAGCCATCTACTTAAACTCGCTAGCAGTTGAGTTTAGCTTCCGAGCAAAACTCGCCGCGATCGGGTTTCGCCTGCAGACAAACTCGTCAATCAATTGGGTTTCGCCAGCGGCGTGAACTCGTCAGGAGCCGAGCTTCACCATCTTAGCGAACTCGCCGTCGCCCTAGTTTCGCCGCCAGCGTAAACTCATCAGGATAGAGTTTGGCCTCGAAAGTAGGCTCGTCGTCATGAAAGAAGCTTCACTTGCAGTACAAGATTGTCGACAACTA
Organism: Asparagus officinalis; assembly: GCF_001876935.1. Classification (NCBI taxonomy): domain Eukaryota; kingdom Viridiplantae; phylum Streptophyta; class Magnoliopsida; order Asparagales; family Asparagaceae; genus Asparagus; species Asparagus officinalis. The sequence continues at coordinate 22,250,035 of NC_033800.1, forward strand.
CAGAGCGAAACACTGGAAAGCGACATATCCAAAGAATATGTACACAATGAGCGGGCACAAACCTCATTGCCGCTTTAAGACAGTACATTTGAACAAAGTTATGGTTTTTGCAATTACGAAAGTCATAATATTACGTTCAAAGAAGCAAGTGTTTAAGACAATACATTTGAACAAAGTTATGACTTCATAAACAAACAAGTCATAAATAAAATGTCTTAAATCTCTTCTTTGGCCACCTCCACCTGGCTCGCGTGGTCCTCCCGAGCCTTGTTTTCAGCAGCCCTCCGAATCCGATCTTCACGGCTCGACCTGGCGGCAGCATCTGCCTGGCGCAAGGCTAGCAGGCGTCGAGTTTTCGCCTCAACATTCTCACTGACCTTAACGACGTCGGACTGGAGCCCCTTCCACTTCGCCTCCGCCTATCCTAATTCGGCCCTCAGGCGAGCCATAGTGCGATTGAGGTCAATGATTTGCTCCTCCAGCAAATGTTGTTGACCCACCCAAAAGTTGGCGACAGACTCCAAATCCGCTATTTCTTTGGAACGGGTCTCCTGCTCCAGGGCTTCCTGATGCCTAACATGAGCCAGGCAAGATTCCATGTTGGCTTCCGGACCTTACCGTAGTAAGGCCTCTAACCCCATCATGCGTGGCTCCAACTGATTTTCACCCGATCGCCGTAAATCAGCCACGCGATCATAGAGGGACTGCCTAAAGCTGTCGAAACTGCCCATGCTGAGTTCGACAAGGGAAATCACCTGCCTCACAGCGTTCTCGAACTCTTCGATGCGAGCCTGCCAGGACAAGGACTCGGAGGGAGCAGGTTCTTGGCCCGGAGCGAGCGTCGTAATGGGCGGGATCTCAAGGCAGGGTTCATCTCCCGGCTCGGGAGTAGGGTCTGAAGCGACAGGGGTCGCACGACCTTCAGAATCGTCATCTGAAATCAAGATAGGCTCGGCCGCAGGCTCCTCGGCAGTCGGCACCTCCCCTCGATCTGTAAAACACGACAACATAGAGAGGAGTCAAGGGAAGAATACTTGTTCAACCCGCGCGAGAAGAAGAGAAAATTTAGGTTTACTCTGAGGGAGGATGATGAAAGTCTGTGGATCCTCTTAACAGAGAACAAGGGAGTTAAGTACCCTAAGGGTCCTAGACGGTTACTCAAGACTCGATTAGACCGTTCAAGGCTAAAACAGTTGAAGGGTGAGGCCAAAACAGATCGGATCTTACCTGGACGGACGAGATCTGACGGTTCGTGACCACGATCTGCAACAACGGCCCGAATCGGGCGCGAGAGACGAAGAGGCCCACTACTTCGCATTTAATGCGAAACGGCTAGCCCACGTCTCCTTAACTGGCGTACACGTGGATTGACACGTGGCCCACTGAAAGCGGAACCCAGTCAGAACTAGATTCACCGTCAAGACATCTGCAAATCCGCCTGCGGGCAAAATTCGCCTGCAGACGAGATAATCCTACGGCAGAAATTCACTGGCTAGAGTTCCCCTATAGTTGAGGTTCTCCTACGGCCAAATTCTGACTAATGCAGGATTACAAAATGGAGCACACACGCAAGTGACAATAGACCAAAAACAAAAGGATAATTTCATTCATGGAAAGCAATCCTAGTACAACTAGCAATCAAAGATAAAAGGGGCAAATTACAAGGCTTTCAACCGTAATTCCGCCTCACGGATCTCGCTAGCGTGACGAAGCTCCAGCCTCCGCAGGATCTCTTGGCGAAGATCTTCCTCTGTGCGCGAGGCCAAGTCTTGGACAGTCTCTTTGACCTCCCTATGGGCTCGAGCCTTTTCCTCGACGGAGTTAGCCGTCAGTTGCTGACGAGATTCAACGATTTTCAACTCCTTGACCGCCTGTTCACGAGCCTTCTCCTGAATGGCCAATGAGGCTTGCGCCTTGGCTATAACCTGCTTCAGATTCTCTACCTCTGAAGACAAGCGAGAAACGCGGTTATTGGCCTCCTGTCGCTCGAAGGCCGTCCGTTCATCCTCAGCCTTGGCCTGCTCCAACTCTGCTGACAATTTCACCTCCAACGACATAGTCTCGTGCAGACGGCGATCGCGTTCTTCCACTGCTGCTCGGGCTTCGCCGGATGCAAGACCCACAAGAGTGGAACTCTTTGCACGAAGGGCAAGCAACCGCTGAATAGCTTCTTTCACTTCCTCCTTACGCTGGAAGTAAGGCTTCGCCCCAGAGTGTTTAAGCCTCTTGATTAAGAAGCCTATGATATAGTCGAGATCCTCTTCGAAATCCTCGAAGGGACAATTCTCCTCCAAAGAGAGTTTGATACAGGCAGCTAGAGTGTCTTGGAAATCAGCTACAGATCGTGCCGCACTCCTTTTTCGCTCGCGCTCCAAGGGAGAGAGGGCAGCCTCCTCCGCCGTGGATGAAATTACGGTTGAAGTACCTTTAGTCCCTACATCCATAACTGTAGGGGTGGCAATGGGCACCACCGAAGCCGGTGTGACCAATGACGCCCTCGGTGCAGTGGTCACAACATCAACGGCCGCCGCCGACGAAGAAGTGGTCACCTGCAGAGTAGAAGCCTCCCGTTGAAGCGGAGACTCTCGCGCCGATGAACGATCCCCAGCCGACGCTTCCGCAGGAGCAGGAGATCCCCCTATTTGGCCAGGCGCATCCTCATGAGCCAAATCCTCTTCCTCACTTGACAGCGCCTCATGAATCGAGACGTTGTCATCCTCCTCAGATTCGCCCATCTCCCCAGATGAGCGATTCACCCAAGAGTGAGGATCCTCTTTGCCAGCGACTTCAAGGGCAGGATCAGCTACAAATGCACGCAAAGGGTCAACAGAGACCCCTCAAAAGGGACCCTACTAATGGTCGGGTACGGGAGGAGGAGTAATGCTAAAACACACGCTTACCTGAGCCGGTGGGCCTCTCCTCATCTCCAGCCTCCTCTTCTTCGTCAGAAGGAATGGAGATCACTTTCTCAATCGCACCTGCATAGGTCCAATGCTAATGTCAAAAGGTATGAGATCAACAATGTGATCAAAGACACTGTTGCAAATATTACCTCCTGATGCGGACGCAGAAGCCGCTGGGACTCCCGTTTGTGGCCTCACGCCAGACTGCGGAGGAGCGTCCTTCAAAGTCGCCGGAGCCACCCCCGATGCAGCAGAAGAAGCGGGCAGCGCAGCTCCACACCCAGACGTCGCCGCTCCGGGGATGCCTACCTGGGGAACATTATCCTGACCTTCCGCCGCTCGGACGGTCTCCGCTGTCTCATCACGACGGGCCTTCTTAGCCGCCTCCGCTCGAGAACTCTCGGCCGCTGCCTCCCGCTGACGCTTCGAAAGAAGCGAGCTACTCGGAGATAGAAGGGGCGCCCCCATCTGTCCAATTGTCAGACTCTGGACCTGTCTTGGGCGCTCGGACTCCTGTGGTTCACCAGAGATACCCAACGAAGGACCAGGAGAAGGAACTCGAACCACGGGTGCCTCGGGCTCATCTAAACCAGCGTCAAAGCTCTCGGAATCCTCCGTTGGATCCTCTGAGAACAGCTCCCTAGCAGTCTGCTGGCCCCTTCGCCTTGAAGAGCGGAAAGACCCTCTAGCAGGACGATCGCGTTCCGGTAGACATGCGCTCTGGAACCAGAAACCAACTGGATTAGCACTGGCGCCCCTATACCATCGGTAATATAGGAGCGTGTGGTGTAAGTCGCGATCCTTCGCCGGTAACTCAAAACGAGCCTGGGTACCACTGGCATGGGTCCAGAACCATCCCCGAGCTCCATCCACCAATCCTCCTTTGAAGTGTAGGCGGGGATTAGTGTTGCCCACGTACAATTGGTCGTACCCGAACTGACGGCGAACCTGCAGGGGATATACGGCTCGAGATAGCACACAGAACCTGTGCGTAGAATGTGATACCCCGGCCGAATATTCACCAACCATTGAAAAGCGCCACGTGAGAGAGCTGTGGGGCGGTCCGCCGTCGGCACGTCCCTAAGAGACTCGCCGTATCTTCCCCCGCTGAAGTAAGGGAAGAAGTGACGGAAATTGTAGTGGACAAAATAGGAGAGCGTCTTCCGCGCATCGGGAATGTCTTTGCACTTCCAAGAGCACCTCTCTAAACGCTCAAGGAACGGAACGAACCTGTCTCCTTGAAGAGTCGTGGGAACGCTCATCAAACACTCACAGTGGTATACAAACCACGCCATTAAGTAGGTGTATGGCAACCCCACTCTGGGATTAGGGGTCCTGACAACTCCCCCTTCCCCTTCGTCAATAGTCGACACACGGCAGAACTGGGCCGTCAACGTGCGGAGTCCTCGATGGATACAGGCTATCGTCGCCGATACCAAAGAATAGGACTTCCCGTGAGCTAAACAAACCGCGGGATACACCACCTCCACCGGGATCGCCTCGAAGGAATGAGTGGGGACCACGCACCTCTTCAGCCACAGCATGAGGTACCCCAGGGGACATGGCCTGGTGGTGAAACGAATGGAAGACCGTTCCAGATTTGAACCCGCCCTCGTCATGATCGAGAGCTATAGTGGCTTCCCCTTCAGCCATCCTCCTCTCCACTTCGGCCTGGTCGCACCCGCCTAGAGGAATAGCAGGCTTCCCTTTGACGTCGTTCCCCAGGAACAGGTAGTTAGCCCAATTCTTATGACTGATCCCCGGAGTCCTCTTTTTCTTCCCCTTGTGATCCTTAGCCCCTAAGGTGCTGAGGCAGATGTGATAGTGGCAGAGCAACTCCCACAGAGTTTCCACTGCCAAGGGAGAACAGTCGGAAAGCTGGTCGATCTCTTCTTGATCAGGGACGTACTCCTCGTAAGGGAAATCCCCCAGAGGTAGCCCCGACACGTCATACATCTCGTGAGGGGAAATGCCAAGCTCACCGTTGGGGGTGAAGAAGGTGCCGCTTTCCGCACAATACAGTTCCAGGATGCTGTGGAACTGAGAGGTATTAATCCTCAAACCATGTCAAGTGGCTTGGATGGCCACATACAGCTCCGAATCCTTGAGGTCAGAATTCTCGGCAAGAATGCAGTCGGTAATCTTTGACCACCAAGTATCGCTGCCTGGCACGGAATATACCCACCCCGGGGCTCTGAAGTCCTTTGGGGGAAAACTCCCACCTACTCGAAAGAAGCAATGACGGAAGGTCTCCGCTACCGTTGTCGACTCCCCTGCAGGCGGCTCATTGGACAGTAAGCCGGGGCGCAGACCCGTCACGCGCTTACATAAGCCATCCACCCCATATCTCACCGTGGAGCCTGTAAAGACGCCACAGGTGACCCCGTCCTGAGTGGGAGTCAAGTCCCAGTTCATCACTCGAGGGACCGCGAAAGACCGTAGCTCGACGATGGAGAACCCCCTCGGCATGACGGGAAGGTAATAGTGAGTCCCCTCTACCATGCGCAACCACCTGCCCTCCTTGAGCAGCAATGCAGAAGGATCAATGACGGAATCGCCAAACAGAAATTGAGGCTTCGGTAGCTCCGCCCTGTCCTCATCTGTCAACGCAGCGTCGGTGGTCAACTCACGCAACGTTAAGTGGTACCCATCGGCGACTCTCCTTGTCGAACCGACCGGCTTATCGGCGGAGAACACGGGCACCGGACCCAAAGAAGGAAACCGGACAGAGAAGACAGGCACCGGACCCAGGGAAGGAAATCGGGGGGGCGCCGGATTACCTTCACCTCCGGCGAAGCCAGTGGCCACGCTCTTTGGGAGGGCTTGGTCGGAAGAGGTCACTACAAAACAGAGTCAAGAAAAATCAGGAGGCAGATGCAGATCCGCCTGTCAAGAAGCGAAATTCGCTAGACATAACGAGACCCGCTTGCATAGGCCACGTTCGCCTTTATTAGACGAAAATCGAACTCGCCTGTCAGAAGACGAGTTCACTCTCGCCTAATAGAGACCAATCTCGCCTATAAAGGCTGGAATCGCCCAACGCGGATGAAGGTAAAATCCACCTGAAAAGGGGGAGTTTTACCAAGATCACGGGGATTGCCTAACCCGCCAAGGCAAGATGAACAACACTCATCTTCCTGGCACGACAACGGTGACCAACACGAGAACGTTAAAGTAAAATTTCTCAACTTACCCGAGCGCGACTCCGGCATATCGGCGCTCGCACCGGCGGACAGTGACCCCGATGGCACTTGCAAAGCAAGACGCTCGCGTTCAAGAGACGTGGCCACGATCGAAATCGACGACCCAGATTGTCCTTCACAACTCGTTCTGCAGTTGCGAAAGAGCCGTTGAAAAAGGGAAACAGGCCGGCCAAAGCCCGAGACCCAAACCAAAACCCGCGACGCGATCTAACGGCCTAATTCGAAGACCACGACCACGATGCATCGTGGGGCGAAACACACGAAGCTAACATCATGTTGTCAAATCACGATCACCACGACCCGATGGGACCACGCCGCATTAGCTGGGAAGCACGAAGCCCCATCGACGGACACGTGGCTCATCTCCCATCAGATCTGGTTCTGCCCCAAAAAGGAGAGGTCTCGCCTTCGAATACTTGGCCTGACCCCGCAAGTCGCACGAAATTTGGCTCCTAGAGACTAATTTCGCCTTGACGATTCATTCGCCCTTAAAGGTAAAATTACGAATGAAGCCAATAGAATGACCTCGCTTAAACGGTTAAACCCACGCCTCAGACGGCTAAGGGTTAGAGCAGAAATCTTAGCACCAAGCCTAAGAGAAACTGTTCAGCAACTCATCATACTGAGGGGAATAGTATGGCTAGCCCGATTCAAACGGTAATCGGTAAAGGCACATCAAACCCGTTCATAGCTGAGGGTTTGCTAAAAATCCTAAAAGAAATCAAATGCGCTTGCTTCGCCAAGAATTTCTTCATTCAAAGTATTCCAGACCACACGCGAGCCGGTTCAGGTCTGAAAACTTTGAAGGGGGTCTTGTAGACGGTAAAAAATACCTCTATGGGCTTACAGGAAATTCGCCTGCGAGGAGAACTCACACGCTCGGTCCTCTAGCGCAGGCCTAAACCATGTAGGCGTCAAATGTGCTCGGTTCCAGATTCGCCTAAATGATCGGCTCGCCTGCACGAGTTAAGATCGATTAGGATAGCGGAAGTTCGCCTCTTACTCGACTCGCCCGCCCGAGTCCAAAGACGAATCCGCCTGCAAACCTCAAGGCCACTAATACAGCTGGGTATCCGCTACCCCACGTGCTGGGATGGGCCATCCCATCTCTCTCGACCTGAAGGGAGAGGGCACGGTACCCCCAGACCGTCAAGCGGCTGCTTACAGTACGAAGGCCTGGACATGTGTCGAGTCAACCTGAGCATTCATAAATGCGACTCACCTCGGCTGTCTGAGTCAAGAGCTGGATCCGCCGGTACTCGGCAAGTTAGCTAGACCCACTCGAGTACTGTGCACCTACTTCGCCGCCTCTCCTGACTGGAAAGGAGAAAGCACCGTGCTCAAAGCATGCCAGACGGTCATGCACAATTCGAGCGATCGGACAGACACCTCATCAATCTGCGAACTCATAAATGCGGTTCATTAATACTGGTCAAGTCCACTCGGATAGCAGACGGCCGTTGCCTCATATACAAGGATGGGCCTTCCCATTTTAGGTGACAGGACATAAAGCACAATCCCTCGAATGATCATTCATGGTATCGAGGAGCAGCTAGACGTCTCTGAAGAAGATATGGTCACATCCCATAATTCAAGGATGAGTCAAGCTGTCCTTCTTCCATTTAAAAGCCCCTTCCAGCGCACTGGAGGAGAGGTCGCAAAACTTGGAGGAAAGTAATTGAGACCAAGCTGGTAGCAGATCCTTGCATTACAACACCACTGCCTAGTTCTGAGCTCCGATCGCCGACGAACTAAGCAGACCCGAACTCCATCGATTCGAGCTTCTACTGCGAACTGAAGCTCTCCAGCAACCTCGATCGAACGGTCCAAGGGAAGCAGACTCGACACGAGCATCGAGCGAAGCGTCCTATAGCCACCTAAAGTCCCCACACAAAACAAAGAGGGCATTCCCTCTACTTCTGTTGTAACCATTTGATTATTAGTTTGTAATAAGCTTTCTTATTAATACAAACGAACACTCCCTGTTTTCGGGAAATCAAATTTACACCATACAAGGCTAAATCTCGTGAATATATTGTAATCGATAAACAACTTGTAATGGATTCTACTAAGAAATTGATTTTCGACGCAAACACGCTGGCAACCACTGTCAGAGCCAACAGCCTCTCTACCAAGGCTGTCATGTCACAATCAAAAATCAAGAGCCTGGTTGATGCAAATGTCGAGTATGGGTTCGACCAACTAAAGTTTGAGGAGTACATCACATCCTCCTCCTCTGGATCCTCCTCCCCTCGTAAGTGCAGGAAAATCTCTTAGTCGAAGAAGGTTCATTGGTCTTTAGATCTAAAGAAGACCCAAGTTGAAGATTCTCGCCCAATCGCTGTTGAGATTTCCCCTGAAAACACCGCTCCGGCGTCCAACGAAGTCGGAATTTCTACTCGCAACAACTCATCCTCGGTCAAGGAGTTATTTATTAATGGCACGCCAGTTCTGACGAAGAGGGATCATCAGAGGCAGTCTAACGTCTCACGCGTCAGCTCGCCAAAGCCTTGGAGTCAGTTGAAGGGATTCGTTACCACGCGGATCTAGAGTCAAGAAAACGTCAATTCATCCAGCCACCTTAATGGCAACGTACTGATGTCTTCTCCAAGCCATCAACCAACGAATGAGTTCGTGTCAAAAGGACTCATTCGTCTCTCCAGGAATGCATCCAGAAGTGTCACGCACTTCTCACGCACACGCGTATTCTTGTACAGAAGGCACATGAATTACAAAAAGAAGAGGTGGTAAAAAAACCACCAAAACCACGCCAAGTCTAGATGCCTAAGCTCAAAACGACGTCGAAATCAACTCGGAAGATGGCCGAACCAGTCTCTGATGGCTGAGACACTTCAGAGTGTCTCGCAGGCCGAGACACTTCAAAGTGTCTCGGCCATGATCGAGACACTACAATGTGTCTCGCACCAACAGTTGCCCCCACACCTGTATCCTCACCTCCGTCGGCCTCCGTTCCTGCTCCATCTCCTCCCGTACCTCCCATAAAGCCCTACGACGGTGTTGATCTATCCAGATTCAAGATAACGATGATAGATCACCTTAGTACTTTGCACGAGGATCGAGGTAAAGTTCCGGTTAAAGAACGCTTGAGTTCGATGAACAAATCCTAAGTGACTCTTCAGACTGGGGGTCGTACGCGTCCTCCCATTAAGTCAAAGTCATCCTTTATTAGGAAAGCTCTGCTTTCCACCCACTTGGGGGTTCGTGTCGAAGTACAGAAGCTCGTTGAGGTTCCACACTCGCAAGGGGGCGGTTCCAACCATGCGGCTCCTGAGAATGCTAATAAGATGACACATCCCTGAAAGAAGATGTGTCCGTCAGACAAGAACGTTATACCTGGGGAATCATGCCAATACCAGATAGGTTGCTCTGGCCATCATACCGATGAGTTCTACTATCAGGCTAGGGGTACGAACAAGTCTCGGAAGAAAAATGCTCGAGAAATTAACTCTCACTGTCCTTGTGAGAGGCTTATCAGGGCAGTATTATCAGAGTGTAGCTACCCCAAGACCACTCCGTAGAGGGCCTCAGTATTTGAATGACTTTCCACTAAAGCGTCGAAGCCCAATCCAAGGCATTTTCGTAAGAGAAGATCGGACGTTCAAGATAATAAACTCCTAGAATTCACCATCAACATGACCGATAAAGAGAAGTCAACACGACGTTCCAGTCCCAACTCTTTATTATTGATATCCCAGTATTTAACTCGGTTGTGCTCCAGAACTATCAGACGTAGGAATTATTAGAGGATGCAGATAGGGCTATCATCAGATGATGAAGCATCGGATGCTTACTCCGCAGTCGCCTAAGATGACACCATGTCTAGCACAGGACGAGTTTGAGAGGCGTTCACAATCACTACTAAGCAGTTAGCTCAGATGCTTCAAGACGCTTTAGCCAAGCAGAAAGAGGAGCTTAGAACTAAAATGAAGATGGAAATGGAGTTGAATATGTAGCGCATGAGGGAATTACATGCCCAACAACTTCAGTCTTTGTCAAATCAGCAGGATGAATCCAGTCGTCACAACCCTACTAATGAAGTAAAGAGCGACTTGGAAGTGGATAAAAATATCAATGCTGATACTCATCCTAACAACAATAACACTAGGGGTGGTCCAGTTGAGCCTCCTCAACCGCCTCAGCAACCCCCAAAGAAAAATGTGGGCGAAGATAAGAAGATGAAGGACCTCGAGAGCAAAATCAACGCCTTGATGTCCGCTTAAGAGGTGAGAAGACCGGCATCCCGTGTCCATATCTGAGAGAGTCAGAGTAAATTCCATATCTGATGAAGTTCAATCTAATTAACTTTATGTCGTTCGACGGGAGAGGCTTACTCACGCAGCATCTGATTTTTTTCAAGTCTTACCTGGACGTGATCTCTGGCAATAAACCTCTGATGGTCCAGTCATTCGTTGGGACCCTTCACGGGGCCGCCTTCGATTGGTACCACCGTCTCAAGTCTGGGAGTGTCAATAGCTGAGATAACATGAAAAGTATGTTTCTCACAAACTTCTTCGATGATGACACTGAAGTGTCGATCGGAATGCTCTTTGATCATAAGTAGAAAGACGGAAAGCCGGTCGATAACTTCGTCAAATGCTTCCAGAATAAGGTAACGAATTGCTGAGATCCGGTCACATAGGAGTTCATCCTCCAGACTTGTCATAATAATCTCTCTTTGGATATGTTGGAAACCATGAGAGTGGCACCATCCAAAACTTAAAAAGATTCTAAGGTGCACGGAGAACAAACCGAACGATTCCTCAAATGAAGAAGGCGGAGAGAGGCCAACCGGCGACACATCCTCCAAAGTAAAACTTCGTTCCTCATGGTAGAGGGAAGGTGCCAGCAACTGTAGTAGATGCAAATCAAACGTTCCAACTATAACCGTAACAGAAAACACCGTTGCAGTTATAGTCTCAATGGCAGCAACGACCTTAAAGGCAGCAGAAAACTTCTGAACCAAAATTCCCGAAGGAGTATTCATTCAAGAAAGAAGAAGTTCCTGCTATTTTTAAATACCTCCTGGAGAACAATAAAATCAAGTTGCCTCCAATCACTGACCAGGAGGAAGCCAAGAGGATGACGGATCCAAGATATTGTGCATTCCACAGGCGGGTCCATCACCCCACCAAGATGTGCTACACCCTCAAGGATAAAATCCAAACCTTGATTGACGTCAGCATCATCATTGCAAAGCAGTCCAAGGAGAAGAAGGTGGGAGCAAATGTGGTTTCTATCAGCTTCGGTTCTGTCCCTCTATCGTGGTTTCAGCCAGAGCCTGTATTAAAGGTGGTAATGAAGACCGTTAATGACAATCCTCATGGATAATGCCAGAAGAGGCTTGTGTCGCATATATCCCCTAATGGTAAAATTCTTTGGGTCCATCCAGATCTGTTCAAAGATGAACAGTGGGCATGATCCTCTTCCAAAAAGAAGTCCAAGGGTAAAGGCAAATCATGTTGCCCCGCCTCAGCAATTCCAGAGAAGAATGATGAAGAAATCCCGACTTTGCCCCTTTCCAAGGATGAGCACGAGATCTTCGCCACCAGAAGTGGGAATGAGTACCAGTTTAATTACTCGCGAGTCTTCCGCATCAATAGCCCAGTCTGGGGTGGTTACAACCCCTACCAAGTCTTCTGAGAAATCTTCGTAGCAATAGCCGACTACTAGACAGAAGGAGGCTGCAGCCAAGCAAAAGGAGAAGGAACCCTAACACCAAGAGGTTCAAAACCCGAAGCAGTATCGTTTCAATCGTCTAATTAGAAGAGATAAACCGAAAAGTTCGAATACGCCATAATAACGCTTCGATGTTATGACTCAACTAGCTAACATCCCAGCGAAGATAACTCTATACGAGTTATTGTGTCTTTCCAAAGACACTAGGGAGGCTTTGCAAGAAGCTTTGGCCAATTCTGATATGTTTCTCACTCAGATTAAGTCAGCCCTCGAAGAGCCGGAGTCGTCAGTTCAACATTGTAGCCTCACAGCCAAGCAGTTCCCTTGCATCATCTTCACCAAAGACAACATGCAAATAAGAAACTCAAAGCATGACATGCCTTTGTATTTCACTGGATACATCGACTCCAACATTGTTAACCGGATCCAAGTCAATCCGGGTTCCACGATTAGCATCATGCCACTCCGATGAATGTATAATCTCGAAATCCCTGCCAGCAAGCTGACTTCCACATGCACTGTTATCTACGGATTCAACACCAGTGGGTCCAGACCATTGGGTAAAGTCCGAGTGAAGTGTCAACTTAGAGATTTGAGGTCTGAAGTCACGTGCTATGTGATCGATGCAGAGACCTCCTATAATTTACTATTAGGTCGACCTTGAATCCATGATAACATTATAGTTTCCTCCACCCTCCACCAGTGTCTAAAATATGTGGACACGGATAATGAGGTCAAGACGGTGGTCATAGATAAGCAACCGTTTAAGTGATTAGAAAACTATTTTACTAACTCTCTTCTTTACGATGCTGAATCAACCATCGGCCTAATGCACGGACAACGGAGAAGAAGCTGATACCAAGGTCGGGCTTGATTACGACGTAGGTTTTGTACTAAACGATATTGTACCATTTGTAATCAATCTTGATGGTGGTGAATCATCAGATAGAAGTTGTAATTAGCAACTTTCTAAAGAAGCAATGAATGCCGATTTAGAGTACTCACCTTGTCTTGATAAAGTGATGAAGGGGTTATACAATAACTCTGACATACATATGCTGCATCGATTGTCTTGCATGATAAAGAAACGTATCCAAGAATCATTTGGAACAACTCTCGTCTTTCCTGCCAAAGTAGGAGGTGAAAAGGAGGTAATCTTCGATAAAGGGGAAATATCTCCACCATCAGATCCCTTCTCGAAGAAAGATAGTGACGATGAAAGACCCAGTCTTCATTTATTCAGATATAACCCACAAGTATGTAACCTCATGAAGAAAGGGGATACAACTTCACGCTCGAAGAAGACCTTTGCTTTGGTCGAGGCCCTCGAGTTCCACCTTACCCGGCCTATGTACCAAAAGAAAAGTCTGATAATTACTATGGTTATAGAAGGGGCCTGGGCTATGTCTCTTCATCTAATAACGAGTGATGCTGGCAAATCATCGACCAATTGGCTAATCCTAATGGAGGCGGATACTCATCAGATTCTTTAGGTTGGGACTCCGACGTCAGCCTTGGAGAAATGTTCAAAGGCCTGATGTCGAACATGGCCACGGTCGATCCCGCCACAACAGAAGAAGACGATAAATTGCCAACTTGGGAAGATCCCTGGATCCATCACCTGAATATCCAATATGGCAATCGATTCGAACAAAGAGAACCTCCTACCGAGGACAAAGTGGCTTAAATCAATATGGGTGATGATGCGAATCCTAAGCCCATATTCATCAGCGTCAGTCTTCCACCAGAAGAGAAGGAGGAGTTGGTTACCCTCATCAAGGAGTACATCAATGTATTTGCCTGGAATTACGAAGATATGCCAGGACTGGACCCAAACATAGCGACGCACCGCCTTAACATAAAACCAGATGTTAAACCTGTCAAGCAACAACAAAGATGGTTTTGTCCGCAAATTATAGAGGCGATCGAGACTAAAGTCAAAAAGCTAATCGACTCAAGCTTCATCAGGGAGGAACAACATCCCGACTGGCTCAGTCCTTAAAAAAGAATGAGAAAATCAGGATCTGCATCGACTTCAGAGATCTGAACACCACTTGCCCAAAGGATGATTTTCCTCTTCCGATGGATGTTATCATAGACAACACGTGCGGATTCGAGAGAATATCCTTCATGGACGGATTCTCGGGTTACAATCAAATTAAGATGTACCCGGACGACGAAAAACATACAACATTCAAAACACCGCTCGATATCTTCTGCTACACAGTCATACCCTTTGGCTTAAAGAATGCGGGTGCTACATACCAACGAGCAATGATGACGATTTTCTAGGTACACCTACGGAAGACTGTCGAGTGTTATGTTGATGACTCGGTCGTGAAAAGCTGCAGAAAAGACGACCACGTTAAACACTTGAGGACGATGTTCGATCTCATGCGGAGTCACCAATTGAAGATGAACCCTACCAAGTCCTTCCTGGGAATAGCCAACGGTAAATTCCTCGGATTCATCTTCACCATGAAAGGTATCCATATTGACCCCGACAAAGTAAAAGCGATTAACGAATTGCAACCCCCGAGAAATCTCAAAGAACTCAAGGGATTGCAAGGACGATTGGCTTATATCCGTCGGTTCATCTCGAACCTCTCCAGAAAATCCCAACCATTCTTCAAGCTCACGAAGAAGAGCATGTTGTTTATTTGGGATGATGCTTGTCAGAAGGCATTCAGGGATATCAAAACATATCTGGCAAATCCTCCTTTCCTCGTTGCACCAAAGTCAGGGACACCATTCTTAATTTACGTCAAGACAACGAACCACTCATTAAGTGCTTTGCTTGCATAAGATGATGACAACGGTCATGAACAAGTTGTATACTACCTGAGTCAGACTTTGGTAGGCGCCGAATCCTGATATCCGATAATTGAGAAGGAGTGTCTCGCCCTAATGTTCACGATTATAAATATGCGACAATTAAAAAAATCTTAATTTTTTTTTGGGTGGGAGGGGGGGGGGGGGGTGGAATTTTGTTTTATAGCAATTTAACATTTTATTTCAAAACTCGTGATATGAATTCATCTTTTTAGGAAATGCTTATTTTTGTTATGAAAACATGCGGTTCCCAATCAAAAAACTCTAATCCCGATTATTTTATAGTAAGGGGTTGTTTGGTTCGTTTTTTAACTCGGTGGAAAAGTTTTACACCACCTCCACATCAGTTTTTTCGTGGCCACGTAGGATATAATTTTTCCGTCGGTTTTTTTCCCACCTTTGGTTCGCTAGGGTTGAATAAGGGAAACTCGGTGAAAATCGCCACCACATCAGATTTTTTCTCTCCCCAATTCCTTCCTCAACCTTGTGAAATCGACGAAAACTACAGCCACGTCGGCTTTTTGCCATATAAACAAAAGTTTTTCCTTTTTTCCCATGGGAACCAAACACAAGAAAAATAAATACATTGGTTTCCCACCATTTGTTTTGTGCGAACCAAAGCGAAACAATCTATTTTTTGGAAAAGTTTGGAAAACTCAAAACATGTGTTTTTGTACATGAAAATGCATTTCCATATATCTAGGAAACGAACCAAACAGCCCCTAATAGGAAATGCTTATTTTTGTTATGAAAACATGCGGTTCCCAATCAAAAAACTCTAATCCCGATTATTTTATAGTAAAATCACAGTTTCTATCCAAATCCGTGCAAGTTAAGGAATTGGATTTTCTTGAAGGGGCTGTTTGATTCGTTTTTTAACTCGGTGGAAAAGTTTTACACCGTCTTCACATCAGATTTTTCGTGACCACGTATGATCACTGCTGGATTTTCAACTTTTAGCGACGGAATTTTCCGTCGCTAAAAGTCCATTTTCCGTCGCTAAAGGTTTTAGCGACGGAATAAAACAAATTCCGTCGCTAAAATATCGACGCTACATTCAGGGTCCCTAATTGAGGTTTTAGCGACGGAATTTCCGTCGCTAAATTTTAGCGACGGAATATTAGCGACGACCAAGTCGTCGGTATTATTTTTTAATAAAATAATATAAAACTTTTAGCGACGGAACGACCGTCGCTAATAAATGTATTAGCGACGGTAATTCCGTCGCTAAAAGTAGTATTAGCGACGGAATATTTTTAAAAAAAATTAAATCAGTTTTTTTTCGTGCATGTTTTCCGTTGCTATATGGATATTTAGCGACTACAAAACCGTCGCTAATGTTTTTTTTAATTTTAATACTTTTTTATTATTCATTTTTTTATTATTTTATATTTTTTGTGCACGTTTTCCGTAGCTAAATAATTATTTGGCGACGGAAATACCGTCGCTAAATAATTATTTAGCTACGGAAAATCCGTAGCTAAATAATCATAAATTTAAAAAAAACATTTTGAAAATTATTGAAAAAATCCTGTACAATATCGATACTAAATTTAAAAAACATGTTCAATCAACAATATAATATTCAATCTCACGCATATATCACAAATCTATTTCAATAAAAACAAATAAAAGTTTCCCGACATATCAGTAGTAAATATTGTTTATACAACACAAGAAATTGTTTTCAAAGTTAACATATCAGAATCAATCCTCCTGATCATCATCATCATCCTCATCCTCAACACGACCTGCATTACCCCCGGCTACACCTTGTGAAGAAGTCCCCGCCTGCAAATATAAATCAAACGTTAATAAGGGTGTGCAACCGTTAATAAGAGTTCAAATATAAATCAAACGTTAATAAGGGCGTCTACGGAGTTTCACGAAGTATATGTGCTGTGGAGGATATATTCTACGGAGTTTCAAAAAGTGTATGTGCATTGGAGGATATGTTCCAAGAAGTATATGCCAGGTGCATTGATTTAAAAAGTGTATTATATAACCAAATACACTTAGAACATGCGTAAGCATATATCCAAGTAGTGTCCATCGAAGTTTCAGTGTTGGGTACGGGTACGACACAAGTAAGGCTCTGGACAGAACTATCCACGCAACAGAGGTCTGACAAATCAAACAATAGAACAAACCACAAATTAACAGTTATAATTGGCACACCAGAACACTTATGGGTTCAACGTTATTAACAGTTATAATTGGCACACCAGTTAGAATAGTTATAATTAGCACACCAGATAATAATTAAAACGCTTATGAATTAGCAAGTGACTAATGTCAGGGTCATGATTTGATTATAGAAATATTAGAAGCATAAAGGTGAATAGATTAGAAAGTTCCCTCATATCAAATATTGGAAGACTAAATCTATGTTCACACAAGATAGTACATCAACTACTAGAATAACATAGGAAGCAATTCCATGGCGCGAAATCCTAGTACAACTAGCAATCAAAGATAAAAGGGGCAAATTACAAGGCTTTCAACCGTAATTCTACCTCACGGATCTCGCTAGCGTGACGAAGCTCCAGCCTCCGCAGGATCTCTTGGCGAAGATCTTCCTCTGTACGCGAGGTCAAGTCTCGGACGGTCTCCTTGACCTCCCTATAAGCTCGGTCTTTTTCCTCAACGGAATTAGCCGTCAGCTGCCGACGAGATTCAATGCTTTCCAATTCCTTGGCCTCCTGCTCGAGAGCCTTCTCCTGAACGGCCAACGAGGCCTGCGCTTGTTCATCCTCAGCCTTGGCCTGCTCCAACTCTGCTGACAATTTCACCTCCAACGACATAGTCTCGTGCAGACGGCGATCGCGTTCTTCCACTGCTGCTCGGGCTTCGCCGGATGCAAGACCCACAAGAGTGGAACTCTTCGCGCGAAGGGCAAGCAACCGCTGAATAGCTTCTTTCACTTCCTCCTTACGCTGGAAGTAAGGCTTCGCCCCAGAGTGTTTAAGCCTCTTGATTAAGAAGCCCATGATGTAGTCGAGATCCTCTTCGAAATCCTCGAAGGGACAATTCTCCTCCAAAGCGAGTTTGATGCAGGCAGCTAGAGTGTCTTGGAAATCAGCCACGGATCGTGCCGCACTCCTTTTTCGCTCGCGCTCCAAGGGAGAGAGGGCAGCCTCCTCCGCCGTGGATGAAATTACGGTTGAAGTACCTTTAGTCATAACCGTAGAAGTAGTGATTGGCGCCGCCAAAGCCGGTGTGACCAATGACGCCCTCGGAGCAGTGGTCACAACATCAATGGTCGCCGCCGACGAAGAAGTTGTCACCTGTAGAGTAGAAGCCTCCCGTTGAAGCAGAGACTCTCGCGCTGATGAACGACCCCCAGTCGATGCTCCCGTAGGAGCAGGAGATCCCCCTATTTGGCCGGGCGCATCCTCATGAGCCAAATCTTCTTCCTCACTTGACATCGCCTCATGAATCGAGACGTTGTCATCTGGAGGGGGGATCCTCTTCGCCAGCAACTGCACGGGCAGGATCAGCTACAAATGCACGAAGAAAGTTAGTAGAGGCCCCTCGAAGGGGACCCTATTGACGGTTGGGCACAGAAGAGGGAGCAATGCTAAGGAGCACGCTTACCTGAGCCTGTGAGCCCCTCCTCATCTCCAGCCCCCTCTTCTTCGTCTGAAGGAATCGAGATCACTTTCTCGATCACACCTGCATAGATCCAATGCCAATGTCAAAAGGTACAAGATCAACGTTGCGATCAAGAACACTGTTGCAAAGATTACCCCCTACTAACGGTCGGGTACGGGAGGAGGAGTAATGCTAAAACACACGCTTACCTGAGCCGGTGGGCCCTTCCTCATCTCCAGCCTCCTCTTCTTCGTCGGAAGGAATGGAGATCACCTTCTCAATCACACCAGCATAGGTCCAATGCCAATGTCAAAAGGTATGAGATCAACGTTGCGATCAAAGACACGGTTGCAAAGATTACCTCCTGATGCGGACGCAGAAGCCGCCGGGACTCCCGTCTGTGGCCTCACGCCAGATTGCGGAGGAGCGTCCTTCGAAGTCGCCGGAACTGCCCCCGATGCGGCAAAAGAGGCGGGGAGCGCAGCTCCAGACCCAGACGTCGCCGCTCCAGGGATGCTTACCTGGGGAGCATTATCCCGACCTTCCGCCGCTCGGATGGTCTCTGCTGTCTCATCACGACGGGCCTTCTTGGCCGCCTCCGCTCGGGAACTCTCGGTCGCTGCCTCCCGCTGATCTCGGCCGCTGCCTCCCGCTGATGCTTCGAAAGAAGCGAGCTACTCAGAGACAGAAGGGGTGCCCCCATCTGTCCAATTGTCGGACTCTGGACCCGTCTTGGGCGCTCGGACTCCTGTGGTCCACCAGAGATACCCAACGAAGGACCGGGAGAAGGAACTCGAACCACGGGTACCTCGGGCTCATCTAAACCAGCGTCAAAGCTCTCGAAATCCTCCGTTGGATCCTCTGAGAACAGCTCCCTAGCAGTTTGCTAGCCCCTTCGCCTTGAAGAGCGGAAAGACCCTCTGGCAGGACGATCGCGTTCCGGTAGACATGCGCTCTGGAACCAGAAACCAGCGGGATTAGCACTGGTGCCCCGATACCATCGGCAGTATAGGAGCGTGTGGTGTAAGTCGCGATCCTTCGCCGGTAACTCAAAACGAGCCTGGGTACCACTGGCATGGGTCCAGAACCATCCCCGAGCTCCATCCACCAGTCCTCCTTCGAAGTGTAGGCGGGGATTGGTGTTGCCTACGTACAATTGGTCGTACCCGAACTGACGGGCGAACCTGCAGGGGATATACGGCTCGAGATAGCACACAGAACCTGTGCGTAGAATGTGATACCCCGGCCGAATATTTACCAACCATTGAAAAGCGCCGCGTGAGAGAGCTGTGGGGCGGTCCACCGCCGGCACGTCCCTAAGAGACTCGCCATATCTTCCTCCGCTGAAGTAAGGGAAGAAGCGACGGAAATTGTAGTGAACAAAATGGGAAAGTGTCTTCCACGCATCGGGAATGTCTTTACACTTCC
Source organism: Asparagus officinalis (assembly GCF_001876935.1). Taxonomy (NCBI): domain Eukaryota; kingdom Viridiplantae; phylum Streptophyta; class Magnoliopsida; order Asparagales; family Asparagaceae; genus Asparagus; species Asparagus officinalis. Next base: position 22,269,692 of record NC_033800.1, read on the forward strand.
AAGAGCACATCTCCAAACGCTCAAGGAACGGAACGAACCTGTCTCCTTGAAGGATCGCAGGGACGCTCATCAAACACTCACAGTGGTAAACAAACCACGACATCAAGTAGGTGTACGGCAATCCCACTCTGGGATTGGGGGTCCTGACAACTCCCCCTTCCCCTTCGTCAACAGTCGACACACGGCAGAACTGGGCTGTCAACGTGCGGAGTCCTCAATGGATACAGGCTATCGTCGCCGATACCAAAGCATAGGACTTCACGTGAGCTAAACAAACCGCGGGATACACCACCTCCACCGGGATCGCCTCGAAGAAATGAGTGGGGACCACGCACCTCTTCAGCCACAGCATGAGGTACCCCGTGAGCAGAGCCTTCCCAGAGATAGGGGACATGGCCTGATGGTGAAATGAATGGAAGATTGTTCCAGATTTGAACCCGCCCTCGTCATGATCGAGGGCTATAGTGGCTTCCTCTTCAGCCATCCTCCTCTCCACTTCGGCCTGGTCGCACCCGCCTAGAGGAATGGCAGGCTTCCCTTTGACGTCGTTCCCCGGGAACAGATAGTCAGCCCAATTCTTATGACTGATCCCCGGAGTCCTCTTTTTCTTCCCCTTGTGGTCCCTAGCCCCTAAGGTGCCGAGGCAGATATGATAATGGCAGAGCAACTCCCACAGAGTTTCCACCGCCAAGGGAGAACAGTCGGAAAGCTGGCCGATCTCTTCTTGGTCAGGGACGTACTCCTCGTAAGGGAAATCCCCTAGAGGCAGCCCCGACACATCATACATCTCGTGAGGGGAAATACCAAGCTCACCATTGGGGGTGAAGAAGGTGCCGCTTTCCGCACAATACAGTTCCAGGATGCTGTGGAACTAAGAGGCATTAATCCTCAAACCATGTCGAGTGGCTTGGATGGCCACATACAGCTCCGAATTCTTGAGGTCAGAATTCTCGGCCAGGATGCAGTCGGTGATCTTGGACCACCAAGTATCGCTGCCGGGCGCGGAATATACCCACCCCGGGGCTCTGAAGTCCTTTGGGGGAAAACTCTCACCTACTCGAAAGAAGCGATGACGGAAGGTCTCCGCTACCGATGTCGACTCCCCTGCAGGCGGCTCATTGGACAGTAAGCCGGGGCGCAGACCCGCGCTTACATGAGCCCTCCACCCCATATCCCGCCGTGGAGCCTGTAAAGACACCACAGGTGACCCCGTCCTGAGTGGGGGTCAAGTCCCAGTTCATCACTCGAGGGACCGCGAAAGACCGTAGCCCGATGATCGAGAACCCCCTCGGCATGACGGGAAGGTAATAGTGAGTCCCCTCCACTGTACGCAGCCATCTGCTCTCCTTGAGTAGCAAAGCGGAAGGATCGGTGACGGAATCGCCAAACAAAAACTGAGGCTTCGGCAGCTCCGCCCTGTCCTCGTCTGTCAACACCGCGTCGGTGGTCAACTCACGCAGCGTCAGGTGATGTCCATCGGCGACTCTCCTCGTCGAACCAACCGGCTTATCGGCGGAGAAGACAGGCACCGGACCCAGGGAAGGAAATCGGAGGGGCGCCGGATTACCTTCCCCTCCGGCGAAGCCAGTGGCCACGACCTTTGGGAGGGCTCGGTCGGAAGAGGTCACTGCAAAACAGAGTCAAGAAAAATCAGGGGGGCAGATGCAGATCCGCTTGTCAAGAAGCGAAATTCGCCAGACATGACGAGGCCCGCTTGCACAGGACACGTTCGCCTTTATTAGACGAAAATCGAACTCGCCTGTCAGAAGACGAGTTCACTCTCGCCTAATAGAGACCAATCTCGCCTATAAAGACTGGAATCACCCAACGCGAATGAAGGTAAAATCCACCTGAAAAGGGGGAGTTTTACCAAGATCACGGGGATTGCCTAACCCACCAAGGCAAGATGAGCAGCACTCATCTTCCTGGCACGACAGCGGTGACCAACACGAGAACGTTAAAGTAAAATTTCTCAACTTACCCGAGCGCGACTCCGGCATATCGGCAGTCGCACCGGCGGACAGGCGGTCGGAGTAGCGTCCGGGACCCTTTCCCCTCACTTTACACCTCTTGGATTTCGACGCCATTGAAACGAAGCGGGAATTCTTTCTCTTTTGGGAGGTTTTCACACACAGTAACTTTCAAAAAGAG